>NC_091938.1:19284631-19884631 GCF_041260155.1 Ptychodera flava | reverse complement strand
ATAAATAAGCAAACAAACAAATATACACTATCATAGAACGTTGACTAAACGAACATGTAAACAAACAAATTTAAACTATATTTATTTGTTTGTTTGTTTGTATGCTTTGTTTTATCCTGGTCCCCTGTGGTAAGCTTACTCAACTTCAAACTGGAACCAATCACGACTAGTTCACAGAGTAACGACCTCAGTGACGACGGAGTTGCCGTCCAACCATCGATCTGTCTCTCTATAATTGTGACGTCACTGATAATGTTAGTCCTGGCCGTGATTCTGTGACAAGGAAGGTTGAGCGAGATTCAACATCTAAGCTTTATATTCAGATGAGTTGGTGCTTCACCACATTTTAAAAGTTTTATAATGTATAATTTAGATTTTAAAATCGTTTAGCGCACCTTGTTAGAGGGACTGCTGTTTAACTATTGATTATTGACCTGTTTTATGAACAAGAAGTACGACAATCCGTTGTTTCAAGACAACTCGAGGGTCTAATATTCAGTCAGTCCTGTGCAATCCTTCAACATACATGACACGTTTTCCCCAGGGATAGCGCATGTTCAGACAAGATGCCTTGGTGAATATGCAGAATGTGAAACGTGATTTGAAAAAGATAAATCTTATCGCTTGTAGTGTATATTGTTCCAAAGTTTTGTGTGTCTTTATTTCAAATTATTTACTTCATGTCATTAGAGTGACTATTATTGCCAAAATCGCAGAAATCGTCTTCCATCATGGCAACAGTTTCTTGTTCGTTTACTAAGACTGTGACTTTTAAGTCCTGTTGTCACATCATTATTTACACACTGAGTTATTATCAAGGCCAGTGCTCAGTCTTATTTTCCAATTTGGAAGGCACTTGATGCTCCTATTCAAATGCAAGGCTTCTTCAGATCCAATGAGCGAAGAGACGCGAGGGGAAGGGATGTGTACAGTTCATCGTAATTCAGGTTTTGTCTACATGTTTTCAGTATGGTGCAACCATAGCCCCCTCCCCTCCAAAGGTCACTGCAGTGGCACCATGCTGTAACATCTCACAAGTGAAGGATAAATCGCCCACATTCTAGACAAATATGCATACGATTTGGTGAATTCTAAGGAGATAACTGAAGTCGCTGTGATTTTGTATCAATTAATACATTGGTTTGTGTCACACAGTACAAGAGAGAGTAAATTGACTGATCATTGCTCTATCATGTAAATAGCGTATCCGGTCAAAATGTCACAAAGCATGCCGGAAAAGCGAACAACGGAGATAGCAATATCAAATTTGAAGTGAGTAAATGTTGACTCTGGCTTTAAACAAGTAAATAATGGCTATACGAGTAAATTTGCATAGTCCTTCCTCAAACGATACCTGCCCACAGGCGCCAGGGTCATTGCTAAGTCCACGCTTTTAATGTAATGGTTCGAACACATTCATACCAGGCCTAAATAAACGTGCAAATGTTGATATAATGGTCGGTTTACTGATGGATGGAAGGGGCAGACTTATCCATGGCCCGAGCGCTTGTGTGGTACCGCTTGTGTGCCCTGCCCCGAATCTATGAAAGAAGGTTACGTCATACGTCATACGTGCCCACACTGGTCCCAACTGCAGCCAGCTTACACCTACATCAGACGTATTACACGATTTTGTGCAAAAACCGACCGAGTAGACTTCAACGCCTTGCTGTAACTTGGTTGCGTGATTGCTTTTCCTGTAATATGGAATCAAGGTAAGCTCTATTGTGGGGACGTTTTGTCAGAAATCAGTCAAAATGACGCTATAAGGTTGCAATTTACGGTCAAACAGGGATACAGTTGTTCCCATTTCATTTATTTCTGAGATCCCAAAAGTGCGTCATTCTGACTGACCCAGGACGGCGGGTTGAAAACCACTTTCACTTGTTCCAAGATGATTTCCATTGGACGAGCTAAGCGACGGCATTTGAATTACTGTGTGTTTTAATGACCAAAATCTCATTTCGTAGAGGAAGCATATATATGGCGACTGACATAGTGTTAGCCACACTTACTTCATGTTAATCTTATCTCACAATCATTTTAGCCTTACAGCTAACAAAGTTATGTTGAGTGCGACTGGTCAGACTTGGTTCAAATCGGTGCATTTTAAAAAAAATAATGATTTGCAACATTTCTCTAATTGCGCCTTTTCTATTTCACACAAAACTATTTGAAATTTGGCAGCTCAGGTAAGGTTTTCCACGGTTACCCTACCCAGGGTCCCTTTCTGACGGGACCGTGGTCTTCCCCAACTCGTATCTAGAGTTCACCAAATATTCTGTCATTTCTTACTGCACTCGACATTAGTTTGCATGTCTGCCGCACATTACTTCACATCGACATTACAAGTTTATGCTCTTGTTGTTATCATCGCAGTACAGACAACGTGCATATCAATCATTTGCTTTGTGCGGCTCTTCAGAATTTGATTGTTTTTACGCAAAACTTAATGTCAGCAATTTTCCACGTAACCCGTGATTTTAACTAGTTTTGGATATATGGCTTAATTATATTGTAAGCTTATAGTGATAAAAGTGAAAGAGATAGCAATTAACATTAGTTTTCTAACTTACTGTGTCATATCACAATGCAAAATGGGACTTTGGACTTTCCGACTGTCCAAATCAACCTTCACAAAGTCAAATAGTCTTCATGTTTTTCATCTCATAAAATTTCCCAGGTGGTGTTGTGATTATTCGATAGCATATCTATTGCACTGGTCATTCTTTTATTGGCGTTCTGCAGTAGACTGATTGTACACCGGGAGAAAAACCAGATCAAAACAAAGGTGTAGCAACACAGCAAAGTGAAAAATTCTCAAGGAGCTCGTTCAACTCTGTTTCAACTTGAAAGAGGCCGAAGCCAAGGTGGTAGTTTGCAATTTACACTTGAGTGATACATTTACTGCAAATCAAAGCGTCAAAATCAAATAAATTCACTACAGCATTTATTATAGATAAGGTTACGTTCCACACGTAAGACAAATATTTGAAAAAGAGTAAAGTCAATGGTGCTGTTGTAACTATTATACATTTAAAAAGCACAACCCGATGTATTACCATAGTGAACAGAGTATTTTCCACATTCTAATGTCGCCAGGAGACAGTTGATAATTACTACACACTTTAATGTCTCAATTAAAAATAAAAGCAGTGTTTTCTCTGCATGTTCATTGAAAGGGGCACTGTCTGCCCCATTCATCAAAATTAGGGGGCAGACTTGATATTTTAGGGGGCAGTCACTTTTGATGTTGATTTTGCCTTCCTATGAAGCGCTTCCTCGATATCATTACGATCGTCACCCAGTTCAGTTGTGTCGTCTTTGTCGTATGCAGCACATATGATGACGTTTATCAGCTTTTGATGTGCTCGGCTGCTGTCTATCTTCTGTCTACTCTAATTGTCACCTACAAGTTTCCCCGACTCAGGATTTGACAATGTGTTCTCTCGGGCACGATTCGGTCCGAATTTGGGGGGCCTTAAATCCATGAAAATATGCACCGATCCCCATGCGCCGATCAAACGATGGTGTTGCATTGTTATACACGTGCCTACACAATGCTAAAGCTCGAATTTTCCCAACTTCCATCATTGATACACACAGTTCGCTGTACTATGCCCTTTGGTCACCCTCATATGTCAGTATATGTGGACGTCTTTGCTTGCTGTGTTGTGTGCGCGATTTCCGCGCAGTCAGTGACTTTTTCAGGGTAGACAATGACTCGGAATGCGCAATTTGCGCAATCGCGCAGTCGAGAGAAAACCCTGAAAGACGAGAAAAAAAATACAGAAAAACAAAAACGGAGGATCGGGCACATTCATTTTCAAGGTTCTTTTTACGCCCCTACGTCGTAATATGATTTTTACTTTCATCCTTTGTGTCGTAATGTATGTCTCTGTTATGGGATGTAGTGTTAGATCTTTGGAGGGGGATCACCTGAAAGGATATGTCATTCATTTCAATACGTTTAGATACCAATTGTAGAGTTTACACAACATGTGCGTTATTTCAAGATTCGAACACTTTCCTTCAAGTCATGTGAGAACAGTTTTTTTTTCAAAATCAACAGGTTCTACTTTTAAACAACGTTCACGCAGTATGTTGTCTTCCTACCTTCACTCTCAAGATCGCATGATTTACATAATCACATAATCGTTGCTTATCATTCAATTATCAAAGGAATAAACACTGCTGATTTTTAAGAACTAGAGGAGCACTATATCGAAGTCATTTTACCCCATATTGATTTACAAATGTTCCTGGCATTACCAATCATCGTTTTTTACCTGTGTTGAACTCTGGTGGCTTTTTCTTTGTTGTGCTGTATTTGGCTTACTTTACTTTCATTTTTCTGTGTTTGTGACTTATCTTGTCTAATTTCATGCAAGATTTCAATCCTTTCTGCAGCTGGAATGGAATTTGGTTGTGAACGTTCCATAGCTATCAAACTGTGTGAACAAATAGTTCCTGGCTGCACATACAAGAATCAGCCGCTTTGAATCAGCAATCAAAAGTTATGGATACTCTTTCTTTACGATTGCAGGATTTCTATGCGTCACATATTTTGCCTGTGTGCCCTGTCGGCTCTGGTGACCTTTGACATCGCCGTTCTCGGAGAACCAGACGTTCAGTTCGTTTACCACAATTACGACTCCTTGTCGTCGACACTGGTGGCGCTCCATGAGAAATACTATGAAATCTCTGACCTGTACAGCATTGGACGAAGTGTGAAAGGTATACAGGAGAGGGCATTTCATCGGCACCTTGATTTGTCAGATGGAATCAATTTTCATTAATGTTACGCTTATGATAATAATTAGATGAAAATTGGCTGAACATCTTTAATACGGTAATGTTTCCCCGAGAAAAAAAAATGCTTGACATCAAAAACTCTTGCATATGGCAGTCTCAAGAATAACTGTTATAACAAAGCATATCCTTAAGATACAACAATGAAGTTCTTTTTCACTTTCTTTACCTCTGTGGTCGAAGACGGGTTCAACAGTGACTGTCTCCGACAGAATTACTTTTACGCATGAGGGCGTGTTCTTTCTTTAACACAAAATCAAATAAAAAGACTAGAGAATCGATCACATAATACGGGAAACTATAATAAATGAATCGACACGTCAAAGAACAAAGTTACGCCGTTAATGTATTCAGTCCTGTGCGTATGTTTTACTGATGTTTCACTGTTGAAAAGTGCGACATGGGTGACTGTATGTTACGTAACAACAGCCAAAACGAGTATTCAGTGAAGTTGTTAATTTGATAATGATCCTTGTGATAAGAATCAGACATCATATCTGTAGCTTGGTAATGAGAAATCAATTCCCGCGACGACACTAGGTTATACCTCAAACGCATTTCGAAAGAAGCTGCCATTATTACCATCGACTTTCATTTGCAGGTCGTAAACTTTGGGTTTTGGCTATTTCCGGCAAATATGCTTGGAAGCATGAAGTGCTACGCCCAGAGGTGAAATATGTTGGTAACATACACGGCAATGAGGTAAGTCGGAGACATTGTTGATATTCCTACAGCCTCTCGCTGGTGATTTTGCAGTTAACCAAGGAAAGAAACAAGGGTTTTGTTTAAACTTTAAAGTTCATGAAGTGATGTACAGTTTTTTCAAAAGAAAACTTTGTGAAATTAATCAACGAAAGCCAGGTTACCAAAGTACGGAACCTTGCCAGATCATGGTTCTCGCCCTAAATTTTCAGCAAACATTTTTTTGCTCCTTCAGGTTGTCGGACGTGAAATATTACTCCATTTCGCTGAACATTTGCTATCTAACTATGGTGTGGATGATGATGTCACTCGTTTCCTTGACAACACCAGGGTTCATCTCCTACCAACAATGAACCCAGATGGCTTCGAAGTGGCGTTCGAGGGCAATTGTACCGGGGTCATCGGAAGGTATTGCATCGTTTGAGAACATTACAAACCAACTGTTAATTGCGAAGATTGCATATTAGTATACGAGGTCTACAAAACATCGGGTGATATTTAGTGACTCGAAATAATGAATGGCATCTGACCGTTTTCTTGAAGTAGAGAAGCTAATCAAAGAAGCATGGTATCGATAATATATGCATCAACAGTGCTTCAGGAACTCGGGCACTTCTTGTTTCAATGACGCATATTTCCATCGACACGCCGTGTACTGTAGTTGCCCAATTCTCGATATTGCTCAGCATCTGCTTAACTTCTCCGTTCAGCAAGTGTAAGAATGTATTGACATGTTATACAAGAAAATCAACAGTAAGGGAGCCTTCAGTTATTAATATTGGTGGGCGGGAGGAAATTGAGGGTGATCCATCATGTAAAATGTGACCCTCCCTCGGAATCCCCTTTCTAAAATGTGACCTCCCCCTCCCCTCCAAACTCGAAGTTTGAAATGTATGTATAACCTTGATAGAACTGTTGATGTTGTTATGTTACAATATTAAAAGTACATTTGTTGTAACTTTCCTGTCCAACTACCTATAACATGTTGGTATGCCAAGTATTCTGCTTGTGTACAAAGCCCATACACGTGTTATGACTATTGTTATTGTTGACAAATTAATTCTTGTCCGAACCTGAATTCCATTTTCAACAATAACAATGCTGACTGAACAAATATAGGATGTGTAATAAGCTAAGGGACTGGACAGAAATTACAGGGGCAGAGGCCAGTGTTATTTACGGATGGGTCGCAATTTTTCGGGCAAGCATTTTTGGGGGAGGGTCACCATTTTTGGGGCAAAGTTTAGAAACCAAGACGTGGCTGGTATAGTGCTTCGACCATACATGCCATATCATAATACATGGGAGTCTATGAGAAACTACGAACAGTTTGTTTTGCAATACAAAACTAGCAATATCTGTACATTTATAGACGTTGGATAATTGACAAAAATGTACTTGATTAGAATAGGATGGTTACAAGTACATATGTGTACAAGAAATTTTATTTTAGAATTTTCACCGAAAATGTTGATTCACAATACATGGCAGTACTGTTGTGAAGTTTCTTTACACAAGTCATACTTTGCAGCCATCATAAAATTAGCAATTAAAATATATCCTCCCTACAGACTAAGTTTGTATATTGTGACCCTCCTTCTAGGGGCAAGTTTGTAAAATGTGACCCTTCCCAATTCCTGCGGCCCGCCCCTCATAATATCTGAAGGCTCCCCTACCATTAGCAGTCATTGATACTGTGTACATGTTGTGTACACTATGTGAATCTTATTTGTATTTTACAGATACAACAACGGGCGCTATGACTTGAACCGCAATTTTCCTGACGTGTTCGAAATAAACGATGATCCAATTCAAGTTGAAACGGCTGCCATAATGTCCTGGCTGGAAATTGTACCGTTCGTTCTCTCAGGAAATTTTCATGGCGGCGCCCTAGTTGCCAACTATCCGTATGATAACCTGACTCCAGGTGAGTCCTTTCCCGTTCGTGATCAAGGGTGACTCACTGTTTTGCTACAGTTTGCTTTTATAATATTAATGATGACACCTCCACAGTATGAGCTCTGCAAACGGCAAATTTTTATGAATATATATAGTTGTACCATTCCGTCATGTTGACAATTATGGCATCGAACCGAAGCTGCCTATGTTCATCATATTGCTGCTGGTCCTCGAACACGGATCGATTTTAGGCCAAATTTGAGGCTGCCCTCACATTGGCCTCGCATTCAGCAAAAGTCAAACAACGGTATGAAATGCAATCATCTCACCCTAAATCAACATCGATGCCCATAATACAAGAATGTTCGGTAAGTTATTTGGACGTTGTCAATGTAAAAAAGTTTCAGCAACGACTGATGACAACATATAAATGAAACTCCAAGGGGGCAGCTTGAGCATGAAAGAAAAAATGACATCATAAGGCTGTATACCACCTACGATCTACAATGATTTGCATGCTTCCCCGTCATACCGCATACCGTCAAACAATCACATTGACTTGCTTCCAAGGATTGATTCTTGGGACCTTCCAGAGTGAAGTCAGTTCTAGGAGAAACATTGCCACAAAGATGCATATGTTAATAAGGCAATTTCTCATGGCCTGTCCGGGCCTGCGAAATACAGAAACTATTTTAAGCAGGGTAAATCAGTTCCTCTACACATACTTTTGTCCATTTTCTGTGATAACCCATATTTGGAATATGTTTGACTTACAGAAGACAAAGCTAAGGACCCTGCCCAGTACAGTTTGTCACCCGATGATGACGTGTTTATACATCTCGCTAGGGTGTACTCATTACAGCATGGCAATATGTACAACATTACCGTCAACAAATGCACGGACGTCTACGGAGAGGAGGATGATATGGATGGTTTTGAAGATGGAATTACCAATGGAGCTGATTGGTACACCCTGACAGGTAGGCTTCTGACGTAATTCGTCGCGTGAGATATAACATTTATTGCATGCCTCGACGTGCAGACAACAAGTTCATAGCTTTGCATATAAATATCCCGAAGAAAGAGGCCATTAAATATACTATCACGGGTCAATGGCTCGTCTACGGCAAATTCAGGTGGTCGAACAGTCATACGTGTAATGTAACACAGGGAACAAGTATTTAAGTAGTTTGCTAACGGACTGGACATAAATTACAGGGGGGGGGGGGTGGGCCGGTGTTTTTCGAAAAACCGCTGCGTAAAAAATAGTGACCCTTCAAAAGTTCATGCACAAAAATTAGTGACCCTCCCCTTATCCGTGCATGAAAATAAGTGACCCTCCCCTGTTACTCAATACCCCCCAAAAAACCCCGCAATGTGTTAAAGACCCCCTTCTGACTTGCTATACTTTTTAAGTCGCCCTCCCGAAAGAAGGCAAAATGTGGCCGATATAACGCGTTGTCCAAAAAATATCAAATCATATGTGTGTGATAATTCATGTAAATGTACTTTGCTTGAAGTGGCAGGTAAAAAGTGCATGCCTGTACAAAAATGTAATTTTTAGATTTTATCGATAATGTTGATTCACTATACATGTAGTCGACTATAAGAAAACTACGAACGTGTATTTTCCAGTATAAAACTAGCTATATCTGTTCATATACAGATGTTTAATAACTGATAGAGATATACTTGATTAGCATGGGTTGTTTACAAGTGCACATGTGAACAAGATATTTGATTTTGGAATTTCTCTCAAAATGTTGATCCACTATACATGGGAGTCTATGACAAAACTATACATGGGAGTCTATGACAAAACTGTCAAAAAATTTTCAGAATTAAAATTTGCACTATTTGTGCATATATGGACCCTGAATAATTGACATAATTGTGCTTTGATTAGAAGAGGGTGGTAAATGTGCATCTGTGTACAATAACTTGTTTTTGGAATTTCGCATGAAATGTTGATCCACTATACATGGGAGTCTATGACAAAACTGTAAAAAAAAATTTTCAGAATTAAAAATATGCACTATTTGTGTATATATGACCCTGAATAATTGACATAATTGTGCTTGATTAGAAGAGGGTGGTAACACGTGCATCTGTGTACAATAACTTTTTTTGGAATTTCGCATGAAATGTGGATCCATTATACATTGTAGTCTATGAAGAAACTATGAATAATTTTTTTTAAATACAAAACTTGGCAAATCTGTGTATTTATGTATGCTTGATTATTGATATTTATGTTCTTGATTAGACTAGAGTGGTTACAAGTCCATGTGTGTGCAAGAAATTTGATTTTGGAATTTCACCGAAATGTTGATTCACTATACATGGCAGTCTATGGTGAAACCCTATGAATAATTTTTTTCCAATACAAAAATAGGTAAATCTGTGCATTTATGTACACCTAATCATTAGTATTAATATTCATGATTAGACTAGAGTGGTTTCAAGTCAATGGTTGTGCAAGAAATTTGATTTTGGAATTTCACCGAAATGTTGATTCACTATACATGGCAGTCTATGGTGAAACCCTATGAATAATTTTTTTCCAATGCAAAAATAGGTAAATCTGTGCATTTATGTACACTCAATTATTGGTACTAATGTTCATGATTAGACTAGAGTGGTTTCAAGTCAATGGTTGTGCAAGAAATTTGATTTTGGAATTTCACCGAAATGTTGATTCACTATACATGGCAGTCTATGGTGAAACCCTATGAATAATTTTTTTCCAATGCAAAAATAGGTAAATCTGTGCATTTATGTACACTCAATTATTGGTACTAATGTTCATGATTAGACTAGAGTGGTTTCAAGTCAATGGTTGTGCAAGAAATTTGATTTTGGAATTTCACCAAAATGTTGATTCACTATACATGGCAGTCTATGGTGAAACCCTATGAATAATTTTTTTCCAATGCAAAAATAGGTAAATCTGTGCATTTATGTACACTCAATTATTGGTACTAATGTTCATGATTAGACTAGAGTGGTTTCAAGTCAATGCTTGTGCAAGAAATTTGATTTTGGCATATCACTTAAATGTCGATTCACTATACATGGCAGTCTATGATGAAACTATGAATAATGTTTTTCCAATACAAAAATAGGAAAATCTGTGCATTTATGTACACTTGATTATTGGTATTAATGTTCATGATTAGACTAGAGTAGTTTCAAGTCAATGGGTGTGCAAGAAATTTGATTTTTGAATTTCACTGAAATGTCCATTCACTATACATGGCAGTCTATGATGAAACTATGAATAATTTTTTTCCAATACAAAACTTGGTAAACCTGTGCATTTATGTACACCTAATTATTAGTATTAATATTCATGATTAGACTAGAGTGGTTTCAAGTCAATGGTTGTGCAAGAAATTTGATTTTGGAATTTCACCAAAATGTTGATTCACTATACATTGTAGGCTATGAGGAAACTACAAATAACTCATAGGTTATCTGATCCTAAATTGTTATTCAAAAGTTGTTCGACCTGAAGCTTCCAGTTGTTATTGATGACACTATGCACTATTCTGAACAGTTTGTATTCTGTCAATGTCCTCAAAAAATTAAAAAATGTACATACAGCGACATGAACATTTGACAACGACCTATACCTAATGTATTGTCAATGGGAGAATGATGTCTAATAAGTAATCTCCCAAATTGTTATTGAAAGAGTCATTATAGGGGACAGTTATGCACAATAGTGTTGAATAAGTAGAAATCATGACAACTTAAATCAATGTGGCTGCTTGGATCATCAACACATTGTTTATTATACCTGAAATTTGCGCCCAAAGGCGCGCCGAAAATGGTAATGGCAGAAAATGAAAGTGCCAGGAGGTATTTTTTCTATTTTCAGTATTCCATAACGTGCACATGCAATTTCAGCTTTGATGCATGAAAAAAGGTGACCCTCCCCCATAGGCTTGCACAAAATTTTATGACCCTTCAAAAATGCTTGCGCGAAAAATGGCGACCCACCCCAAAAACACCGGCCCACCCCCCTGTAATTTGTGTCCAGTCCCTAACTTCACTTGTTTCGTGAATTCAGAGGTGTACTCTACGCCTAAAATTCAATATTTCATCGAATAAACTTGCTGAACTTCCATTAACATCATTCCGGTAAAGGAGAATTACCTCGCTTCAGGATCCATGGCTGTAATCTTCAATGAAGTTACATCCTATCTTTAAATATTATAGACAGACCTTTATTGGTTCTCCATGTCTCGAAACCAAAAGACTTTAAATTGTTGCTCCACCTCTCCTAACAGAAACAATAAACTTTTTTTTCTATTTCTACATCGCGAATAAAAATCTAGGACCACTCTTCAAATTTTGGTGATAGAGAAACAAACTACTTAAATTTCACCGATTCAATATGATCGCTATTTTCTTGTTAATTCTTTGGAACACTTTATATATTTGATTCGATTAGACATTTGATTTCCACAAAATATAATGAAGGAAATAAGCGTCAAACTGACTCTACAAAACAAAACAAAACAAAAAACAGAACAAAAAAACAAAAAAAAAACAGATTCGGAAAACATTGTCAAAAATGAGAGTCTAAATATCTGTGTTCCGCAAAATTTATTAAATTAGAGACAAATTTACCAAACCCTGATTCAACAGAACGCAACATCGTCATTGTTGTTTGACACGTCATGGGTCTCGGAAGTGTGTATTAGATTCATTGTTCTCATTCAGATGAAACTCTTATTTGGTATTATACACAACAAAACAACAAACAACAACAACAACAACGAGCACAATCGTCGTCGTCGTTGTCATCATCATCATCATCATCTTCTTCTTCTTCTTCATCATCATCATCACAAAAATTTATGATTGGCTACACCTACAGGAGGAATGCAGGATTACAATTACGTATATCACGGATGTATGGAGCTTACATTTGAAATAAGTTGCTGCAAGTACCCTAGGGAGTCTCTACTTGAAGATTATTGGAACCAAAATAAAATTTCCATGATGAACTATCTCGAACAGGTCCACCAGGGTATGTAGAAGTTTGGAATTCAATAGTGAAATATTTCAAAATAGTCCACCAATCGTCAATGTATTGATAAACAGTGTTGTGAATTGTCTAGCAAAACCAACTTTGCTATAAGTACTTTCTGCGTGCACCGAATGGTATGCCAAAACAGTCCACCCACCACAGGACTGAAAGAGTCTCAGAGAATGGGAATAACTTGTCAGTGGCAGTTTTGAATGCAATTACTTACAGAGAGAGAGAGAGAGAGAGAGAGAGAGAGAGAGAGAGAGAGAGAGAGAGAGAGAAAACTATGAACACAATATATGCTTATTTTGTTGCTTTACCTCCATATTTCACAGGTGTTAAGGGTCTGGTACTTGACGAAAAGGACAATCCACTTCCAAGGGCCAGAGTTTCTGTCATCGGTCGGAGTAACTATTTTAACACGACTTTAGATGGAGAATACTTCAGGATATTGCTTCCTGGCCAATATGAAATAGAGGCAAGTCTAATTGAACTGTGATAGACGAAAACTTGCGAACATCTTATTCTTAATATCATATGAAGGTGGACTAAAACTTCCCCACAAGGCCAATGTGTTATTTACTGACTTCGCAAACTGAAATCAAACTGTTATAAAGCCTGGCAAGCGATATCCATTAATCTTTTTGAAAATTGAAATGATAGCTGCAAAAGGACTAATGGCTGTCACTTTGATAATATTTCTTTACATGAAACAAATACATTTTTTCGTCCCTTTCGTAAAGTATGCTTAATACGAGGTATTGGCCCCGTCAGCACAATTGACGGTATATCATTAAGCAATAATATACCCCTCCCCCCTCCGGCCGATAATGGACGAAAGCAAACTTTGTACGACACTATGTACGAGCCAAAGCCGAGTACATTATAGAGTGCAAAGTTTGGCAATGTCAGGGAATTTGTAGGTGCAGAAAACATCTTGGGCCACAATGCTGGATAATCGGATTCATTATCAGTAATAATGTAGGGGATGACGTCACAAAATTTAATAGTATTGACATAGCTTAAATACAATGTCCACATGCACTATTATTGATGTCAAATGAATTCTTGTCAAGACTTAAATTGTATCGACAGTATCATTTGACATCACACATATGCAGATTGTATGAGAAAGAAAGTTGCCATCAATGGAGTTTTGAATCTCAGTAAATTTCGACATTTGTTCAGTGTTTTGTTCCGCGTATAAACCACAGTTGAGTTTATTTGTCTACTTCCTTCAGGTTTTTGATACAAAGTATTTGACGTGGCTTGTCAACGCGACATGCCAGTGTATGACGTGTATTGTAGTTATTGACAAGTGAATTCAAGTCCGGACATGACTTTTATTGTCAAGTCTAACTTTGCAAGACAGATTTACATTACATGTTGACAATCTGAGTGTTTGGTATTTCAACACGCTGTTTTGTCTCGCAAACCGTCAAAATGGATTTACTTACATTCGAAACTGAAACCGGTGCTCTACCCGATATGCTGTCTTCTCAATTTTCCTCATAGTAATGTACCCTCGAGGGTCTATGGCTAGACTGGCGGACTTTGCAGTATTAATTGAAATGCATTTTCGTATCTTCACAGGCCTCGGCAAATGGTTATACGTCCCAAAGAAAAGCATTAACGGTGCCAGCTGGCCTGTACAACACTGTGGAGCTGAACTTCAACTTGGGAATAGAAATTTCATCAGGCTTTCATATTCTTCCAAGCGTATATTTAACGTTCATCTCAGTGTTCTGTTTTTTCATTCAACAGCTTCAACTGCATTGACCAGAACTTTTATGATGTGTTGACGGGATGGTTAACTTGCACAAGATATACGTTCACCTCGTCCGATACGCAATTGTATGCAAATCAAACATTTGCTTACAATTTCCGATATCTCATTTTCAAGAATAAAAAATCACAATTTTCATTTTATAATTTGATGTTGATATGCTTTTAGTATGATTTGTCTAAATTTCTCTATTTTTAATATACTTTCTTGAAATTCTTAGCATTATGCTGATGTCTAGACAATTTGAATTTTATACATCTGAAACATAAATTAATTCCATTTTATTTAATCATTGTTATTATCATATTCATGCATAATAGATAATGAATTTTACAAAACATTCCCGTCTCTTCGACACTTGACGCGAGTAACGCGCACAGAAATTATTATCCTACCGTATAGGATTGTTCATTCTGACTTGCAGTTTAAGGATCGCTCAAGACATCAACTGTATAAAGCGTTTGACACATTTTTTCGCTAACACTTTATAAACCATGAATTACATGATCATTAATATGCACTGTTATCTCTTTTTCAAGTGATCCTATTCACACGCGCCGTGAAATAGAAGAATCTTGAAGGAAAAACTTCATCGCTTTATAACTAAGTGACGACGGGGTTGCCGTCTCACCATCGATCTGTCGCTCAGTAATTATGACGTCATTGATAATGCTGGTCCTTACCGCGATTCTGTAAAAAGCGACAAGGAAAGTTGTACGGAATTCACCATCTACACACATTCAGAAGTGTTGGCGCTTCAAAATCGTTCAGTCACATTTTGGTAGAGGGACTGCGGTTCAGAATTGGATTATTAACGTGTCTTGTGAACAAGCAGGGATAAAGTCTCGTTCTGACCAATTTTGCCGCGAGAAAACTCGAGGGTCTATGATTTCAGTTAGTGTATTACCTGTGCAACCTTACAGCATACATGAGACGTTTCCCGTGGGATTACGCATGCTCAGACAAGGTGCCCCGGTGAATATGCTAAATTTAAAGCCCGATTTGAAAATGATGAACTCACATCACTTGCAGTGTATTATTGTAAGGTTTTCAGTGTCTTTATTTCGAATTATTTGCTTCATGTAATCAGAGTGATTTACCAAATCGCAAAAAGCGTCTTCCATCATGGTAACAATTGCCATTTGTCATTTACTTGGACTGTAACTTTATCGACCTCTTGTCACACCATTATTTACACACTGAGTCAAGGCCAGTGTTCAATATCATTATCAAATTTGGCAAATACCCGGATGCTCAAAATCAAATGGAAGACTTCTTCAGATCACGATGAGCAGACAACGACGTCACGGGAAGGAGGGGGTATAGTTCATAGTAGTTCTATTTTTATCTGTTTGTTTTCTACATGGTCAAACCATAGGCGCCGTTCTGTCTATCATAAAATGCAAAAAAAGGTCGCTGCAGTGTGATCATGCTACAACATCTCACAAGTGAGCGATAAATCGTCCACACACTGAACAAATATGCATAGACTTGATAAATCCTATTCCGAGGAGATAACTGAAGTCGCTGTGTGATTTTGTATCAGCTAATACATTGGTTTAAGTCACACATGCGTAGAAGAGTAGTTTTACCGATGCTGTATCATGTAAATAGAGTATAGTATCGGGTCAAAATGTTACAATCATTTTTGGAAAGCGAACAATTTGAGATAGCAATAATTATTAAATTTGAAGTTTGTAACATATATGTATGTATACTCTGACTTTAAAGCCCCAGTAATGCTAACTTTTGATGATAATTTCACCATTTTTATTTTGAATGTGAACCATAATTCCTTGTTCTCCTCCCCAAAGAATGTTGATATACACAGTATCCAGCTTGTCAACTCAGCCCCTATGGTTGTAAAGTGCATTGTTATTGTTTAAAAGTGACTTCTTGTCCGGACTAGAATTCAAATGTAAACAATATAAATGCATTTTACACATTTGAGCGAAAGTTGACAAGCTAAATAGTGGGTGTTTCAACATTCTTTGAGGAATAGAAGAAGTTGTAATTGATGTATAAAATAAAAATAATGAAAAAATCATCGAAAGTTAGCATTACTGGGGCTTTAAATAAGTAGAGAATAGCTAAGCGAGTAAATTTCCACCGTCACTCCTAAAATAATGTGCTTCCTACCTATAGGAGCTCGGGACATAGCTGAGTCCATGGTGTTCATGTAATGGTTCGATGTTATGGTTCAAGTACATTTATACAAGATAAAACGTGCAAATGCTAATATAAAGGTCGGTTTACTAAGTTAAATAAAGGGATGGAAGGGCAGGCATACCCCCTTTGACTTATCTATAATCGAGGAGTCGGTGTGCCCCGCCCCGAATCTATAAATTTAAAGAAGATTGCATCACACGTGCCCACACTGCCCCCTTCCCCCTGCAGCCAGCTTACACATACGGTAGTGCTACATCTGACGCATTACTCGAATCTGTGCAAAAACGACAGCGAGTAGATTTCAACACCTATCTAGTGACTTGGTTGCGATATGGCATCAAGGTAAGCTCCATTGTCAAGATGTTTTGTCTGAAATCAGTCAAAATGATGGTCATAAGCTTGCAATTTACAGTCAACCAGGGATACAGGTGTTCCCTTTTCATTTATGTCTGAGTTCCGAAAGGTATCTTCTGACTGATCCTGGGCGGCGGATTGAAAATCACTTTCACTTTTTTTCAAGATACTTACTATCGTACGGGCTAAGAGGCGACACTTGAATTACTATGTCTTAAAGACCAAAATCTCATCTCGTAGAAGAAGCATATATTGCGACTGACATAGTGTTAGCGACACTTACTCCGTGTTAATCTTATCTCGTGATCATTTGAGCCATTCAGCCTACAAAGTTCTGTTGAGTGCGACTCGTATCTAGTTCACCTATATAGTCTGAGTGCACTCGACATGTCGATTGCAAATCTACCGTAAATCAGTTCACAGAGACATTTCCAGTATTTGGCTTGGTTGTTACCATCACATTACAGGCAAGGCGTACTTCAATTATGTGCTTAGTGTGGCTCATCAGAATTTGATTATTACTACGTTACGCCAGCAATTTTCCACAATATCCACGATTGAACTATTTTCAAATACAACCCTTTTCAGAATTAGAGCGCGAAGCCACTGCAGTGAACTGCAATAAAACTGCTTACATGGCGCGTAATCCATGCCAAAATTAATACCTTACATTTTGAGCCAAACTTCATTCAACTCTCGCTCAGTGCGACCAACTGTGGCCACCTTCATTCGGCTCTCGCTCAATGCGATTCAACTCTCGCTCAGTGCGACCCAACTGTGGCCACCTTCATTCGGCTCTCGCTCAATGCGATTCAACTCTCGCTCAGTGCGACCCAACTGTGGCCACCTTCATTCGGCTCTCGCTCAGTGCGACCCAACTGTGGCCGACTTCATTCGGCTCTCGCTCAGTGCGACCCAACTGTGGCCACCTTCATTCGGCTCTCGCTCAGTGCGACCCAACTGTGGCCACCTTCATTCGGCTCTCGCTCAGTGCGACCCAACTGTGGCCGACTTCATTCGGCTCTCGCTCAGTGCGACCCAACTGTGGCCACCTTCATTCGGCTCTCGCTCAGTGCGACCCAACTGTGGCCACCTTCATTCGGCTCTCGCTCAGTGCGACCCAACTGTGGCCGACTTCATTCGGCTCTCGCTCAGTGCGACCCAACTGTGGCCAACTTCATTTAACTATCGCCCAATTCCATCCAATATTGTCGCCAACCTATCCAACTTTCACGAAACTCAATGCGACTCGTGTAATGCATTCGCTTTCCGCCGCGACTCGTTTGAATCATGCTCCCTAGATTACCTTTGAAGCTCAACTCATTTGATGACTCTGCATTCGTCTTGCTTTTTGAGCTGAACGCATTCGTGTCGGGGGATATTCCGTGTTTGGGGGGCTTGGTTGGGGCGAACCATTTTTGAAATGGGCGCCACAGCATGCGATTCAAATGAAGACACTTTTGAGTTGAAACAAATCACACGTGATTTAGAGTCCATTGCATTTACTTTACTTATGTGAAGGTGATTCTATGTTATGTTATCGACTCTGATTTTACTTCAAATTGACCGTGCCAGAATGTGGTTCATGGCAGCCAACCCATCATTAAAGTGACCAACTTTGCCATACTACACGAGACGTCACAGGGCATCATAGTGACGTCACATGACGTCATTAATATATTCATATGTTTTCTGTCATTGTCCTGGGGGATCCAAATATTCAACCCAAAAGTCTGTTGCGGAAGTCCAGATTTACAGTTTCAACAAAGTTCTTGTTGTCACGTCGTCTAGCTATATAAATAATTCTGTTGTCTTCAATGGATTAGGAGTTCGTTCGCGCAAATATTGTTTCCAATAGCAATACATTAAACCAAGCGACGGTATACCGCTCAATTTCGACTAGATCCCTTTTAGAAAAAATTTAACTTATTTTTGTATTACATTTTTATTACCACAAATTTGATGTAAATTCTCCATTTACAAGCAAACAAAATTATTATTATTATTATTATTATTATTATTATTATTATTATTATTTTATGCTCTCGCTATCACTCGTGCATATGTCGTGAATTGGTCAAAATCTCGATGTATACCGTTGCTGGGTGTGCTTATTGCTTAAATATTTAATACCGATTATTAGTCTAAGAATAAAATGATGTCATACTTCCCATACCCGTTGTATTTAACAGAGTTTCTAATTCTGTTTTGATTTTTTTTTATTTTTCTCCCCTTTACAGTAATTTTATTCTCAATGTACTATTTCCCTAACCAACTGTAGGCCTACTGTGTAAGTCTTCTCATTCAAAATGTCCTTAAACTTCATAATATTAGATGACCCATTTTTTTAATGATATGAATATTGTCTGTTAATTATAATAGAATCATAGTACCAAAGATATTGCTTTGAAAGCTGTTTCCGAAGTTACGAGTCGCATTGAGTTTCGTGAAAGTTGGATAGGTTGGCGACAATATTGGATGGAATTGGGCGATAGTTAAATGAAGTTGGCCACAGTTGGGTCGCACTGAGCGAGAGCCGAATGAAGGTGGCCACAGTTGGGTCGCACTGAGCGAGAGCCGAATGAAGGTGGCCACAGTTGGGTCGCACTGAGCGAGAGTTTAATCGCATTGAGCGAGAGCCGAATGAAGGTGGCCACAGTTGGGTCGCACTGAGCGAGAGCCGAATGAAGGTGGCCACAGTTGGGTCGCACTGAGCGAGAGCCAAATGAAGGTGGCCACAGTTGGGTCGCACTGAGCGAGAGCCGAATGAAGGTGGCCACAGTTGGGTCGCACTGAGCGAGAGTTGAATCGCATTGAGCGAGAGCCGAATGAAGGTGGCCACAGTTGGGTCGCACTGAGCGAGAGCCGAATGAAGGTGGCCACAGTTGGGTCGCACTGAGCGAGAGCCAAATGAAGGTGGCCACAGTTGGGTCGCACTGAGCGAGAGCCGAATGAAGGTGGCCACAGTTGGGTCGCACTGAGCGAGAGCCGAATGAAGGTGGCCACAGTTGGGTCGCACTGAGCGAGAGTCGAATGAAGGTGGCCACAGTTGGGTCGCACTGAGCGAGAGTTGAATCGCATTGAGCGAGAGCCGAATGAAGGTGGCCACAGTTGGGTCGCACTGAGCGAGAGTTGAATCGCATTGAGCGAGAGCCGAATGAAGGTGGCCACAGTTGGGTCGCACTGAGCGAGAGCCGAATGAAGGTGGCCACAGTTGGGTCGCACTGAGCGAGAGCCGAATGAAGGTGGCCACAGTTGGGTCGCACTGAGCGAGAGTTGAATGAAGTTTGGCTCAAAATGTAAGGTATTAATTTTGGCATGGATGAAGGTGGCCACAGTTGGGTCGCACTGAGCAAGAGCCAAATGAAGGTGGCCACAGTTGGGTCGCACTGAGCGAGAGCCGAATGAAGGTGGCCACAGTTGGGTCGCACTGAGCGAGAGTTGAATCGCATTGAGCGAGAGCTGAATGAAGGTGGCCACAGTTGGGTCGCACTGAGCGAGAGTTGAATGAAGGTGGCCACAGTTGGGTCGCACTGAGCGAGAGTTGAATGAAGTTTGGCTCAAAATGTAAGGTATTAATTTTGGCATGGATTACGCGCCATACTGCTTACACTAATTAGTTTCAGCTGTAGCCGTGGCCACTTTGGTGTTGAACAAGGCTACTTGATAAAGACCAAAAAAAGTCTGCTTGTACAAAGGCAAAACTAGCTCTGTCTGAGGCTCGAGTTGTAAATGAGAGTTTACGATTGGCACCCTGTGTTCAAGATTAAGATACAATGTAACATTACCATGCACTGGTCCTGTACAAATCTTTTTTATTTCAACTTCCCCAGACAAACTGTCTGCATGGGACATAAATGTTGTCGACTTTGCCAGCTGGCTACAGCTGAAACTAAATAGTGTGAGCAGTTTTATTGCAGTTCACTGCAGTGGCTTCGCGCTCTAATTCTGAAAAGGGTTGTATATGGCCTGATTATATTTTGTAGCGATAAAGGTGAAAGATGCATGATAATATTAATTTCTGACTTTGTCATTTATATCAGATTCTAATATGCTTAGCTGGAATTAGGCAGTCTGATTGGCTAGAGCTTGGGTTTATATTCTCAACAAGAAGACCTGCGGATTGCGTTACATTTTTGAGCTCTCGCAAAGTTCGAACTCCAGCCTGAGGGCTCAACGCGCCATTATGTCGAGCAAGTGTACGGCTTGAGATTGACGTAGATTGTTAAATTTTAGTCCGGTGCAGCTCGTGGATCCACAAATGAAGAGTTTTTATACTATAAGCAGCGACGACGATGTAACAACAACATAATTTTTTAAAGTTTTTTAAGCGTTTTTTTTTCAAATAAAATTCTGCAAGTTCGATATGTAATCGCAATATCGATGCGTTGCATTACCGTAATTGTATTTAATCAACTGTGCTCGCGCGTGCTCTCTGAAACGTTCTTTATAGTTTGTGTTGAGGCTGTGCTCCTGAACCCTCGCTCCAACTCGGGTCCCACATTTGTCCACTTGTATTTAACTTTAGCATATTATAATGAGATGATAAACTTTGCGCTCGGGTATGTGGTTGCGAATAATAGACCTTCATCCCGGAGGATTTATATTAGCAACCAAATACCCTCACTTGCCGTCTGTAACCTCTAACTGCAAAATGGTACTTTGGACTTTTTGACTGCCGCAAACAATCTTCACAAAATCTGATTGTCCTCGTGCATTCATCTCATAAATTTCTTCTCATAAATTTTCCCATGTGGTTTTGTGTTTTATTCGATAGCAAATCTTTTGTAAAGGTCTTTCTTTCATTACCTTCTGCAAGAGGTTTATTGTATACTCAGGAGAAAAAACAGATCAAAAGAAAGGTACAGCCACAGAGCAGAGTAAAAATTCTTCATCGAGTTCGTTCAGCTTTGTTTCAACTTGAAAGAGGCAGAGGCCAATGAGGTAGTCCCCAATTTACACTTGAGTAATGCATTTGCTGCAATCGAAGTGTAAAAAATAAATTAAGTTCACTAAAGAATTCATCGTGAATAAGGTTACGCTCCAAACGTACGACAAATACATGAGAGAGGGCAAACTCAAAGTTATTCCAACTATTTGGATGATTTCTTTAAGGGGATAGTAGCTTCAATTGTTGACGGTTTTTCACTAGTTTTGTTTTTTTAATGTCAACTAAAGTTTCTTGTTCCACTCCCCAAAGCATGTTGACATACACATTATTCAGATTGTCAACTCACCTTATACCTGTGTAGACTGTATCCCATATTGTTGACTGGTGAATTCTGGTTTGGACTGTAATTCAAATGTAGGTGAATTCCGGCCCGGACCAAAATTCAAATTTAAACAACAACAGTGGCGTTTTACATGTGTAGATGATGTGTTCGCAAACTAAATGGTGGGTGTTTCTGGATTACAAGGAAAGCTTACAAATGACATACAAAACAACTGTGGAAAAAAAGCATCAAAAGTAACATATATGGGCCCATTTAAAACTTGAAAAGAAAATCACCTCAAAGTGTCAAAGCCAACACTGCATAAATCAACATTAGCTATTAAGCAATTAAGCGCTCTTATTTCAGCATGTTCATTTATGAACTTTAACCCCTCTTATGATCTTTCGGACCACTTGGCGTCGCTCTCAAGTTTCGACATGCTAGCTGTTTTCAAATCCAACTCACAAAAAAACAGGTGGAAGAAGCTTCTTCATATATCCTCACATTGGATGACGATCGTTTATACGGCTGGAAAAGTTTATCAGAATCGAATTTGTGATGTTGTGCTCTGCCACGTCAATAGAACAGAGCATGCATATTTCTGTCGTTAATTGCGTCAGATGGAACGAGACTGTAGATTGGCTGAACTTTGCAGGGTGAAGGTCATGAGGCCATAAAAGACCCTTTCCACACTCTCCGTCGAGTCATGTTAGGACATTTTGTTTGTTTGTTTTTTTCAAAATCACCAGGCCTGCCATGGAGATTTTACTTTTTTACTGCTTTAACCTAAAACTAGTATGTTGTATCCCACCCTCACTCCCTCTGATGTTATGGTTTATACAATCACTGCATCATTGGTTATGTTTTAATTATCAAAAGGAAACAATTACTGCTGATTTCTAAGAACCAAAAGAGAATTACACATTATCAAAGTCGACACATATCCATACCATTTTACGCATTACAATATCGATTTACATATGTTATCTTAATTATTATTCATCGTTTTCTGCCTGTTTTGACTGTTTTTGTTTGTTTTGCTCTGTTTGGTCTTTTACCTTTATTTTTGCTATGTTTGTGATTTTATCGTGTCTAGCTACATGCAAGATTTCAAGCCTTTCTGTCGCTGATATGAATTTGGTTTTAAATGTTTCATAATATAGTTCCTTCCTGTGCAGACAAGGAGCCGCAGCCATGAATCAGCAAATCAAAGTCATATATACTGTTTATTTATGATCACAGGGTTTTTATGAGTCACATATTTTGTCTCTGTGCTCTCTCGGCCTTGTTGACCTTTGACACCGGCGTTCTCGGAGAACCGGACGTACAATTCGTTTACCACGATCACGACGACTTATCGTCGACACTGGTGGCGCTCCATGAGAAATACTATGACATCTCTGACCTGTACAGCATCGGACGAAGTGTGAAAGGTAGGGAGAAAACAGTTCGTCTGCGTTATGATTTGCCAGATGGAGTCAGTTGTCATTACAAAAACTAAGCTAATAAAATTAACGTTTACAATAATTATGAGATGAAATCTGGCTTCAAATGTTAAATATGGTATTAACGTTCCCAGGAGGAAAAAAAACTACAAAATAACATTTCTTGTAAATGGCAGTCTCAAGAAAACTGTTATAATGAAACATATCCTATATTTTAAGTGTAAAATTCTTTTTTTTTTTTTTGTGATTGGAGATGGATTCAACGGTGCTTGTCTCTGACAGAATTACTTTTACGTATGAGGGCGTGTCCGTTCTATAACACAAATCAAATGAAAAGACCGGAGAATCGATAACATTTACTGAAAACTAATATACGAATCAAAGGATGAAACAACAAACTGACGCAGCCAAAACAAGTAGTTGTCCTTTTCATAATGATAATATCTATAAGAATCAGACGTCATAATCTGTTGCTTGGTAATATGTAATGAGTGATCATTTTCCGCGCCGACACTAGGTTTTACCTCTCAAATGTATTCAGCAGTTTTAAAGATACAAGCTTTCGAAAGAAGCTACCGGTGTTACCATCGACTTTTTCATTTCTAGGTCTCAAACTTTGGGTTTTGGCTATTTCCGGCAAAGATGCTTGGAAGCATGAAGTGCTACGCCCAGAGGTGAAATATGTTGGTAACATACACGGCAATGAGGTAAGTCGGAGACATTGTTGATATTCCTACAGCCTCTCGCTGCGTGGTTTTGCAGTTAACCCGGTAAAGGAAAATTTTTTTAATTTTCTGAAGTTAAGATATATTTTCAAGAGGACACTTTAAAACCTAATCAACGAAAGTCAGTTTATGAGTACTGAAAATTGCCAGATCTCGTTTCCACCCTAAATTTTCAGCAAACCTTTAGTGGGCAAATTTATCTTTTTCGCACCTTCAGGTTGTCGGACGTGAAATATTACTCCATTTCGCTGAACATTTGCTATCTAACTATGGCGTGGATGATGATGTCACTCGTTTCCTTGACAACACCAGGGTTCATCTCCTACCAACTATGAATCCAGATGGCTTTGAAGTGTCGTCCGAGGGCAATTGTACAGGATTTGTAGGAAGGTATTGCATCGTTCGAGAACACTGCAAACCAAAGTGTTCATTGTCAAGATTTCATAATTTGTGTACGAGGTTAAAAAATGTCGGGTGATATTTTGTGTCTTAAAGTAATGAATAGCAACCAGGATTTCCGTTTTCTTGAAGTACAGAAGCTAATCAAAGACGCATAGTATCGATAGCAGCTGCATCGACATTGCTCCAGGAACTCGGGAACATTGCTATCTGGTTTTAAAGATGCTCAAATCCATTGCCACGCCTTGTACTGGAGTTGCCCAATTCTCGATATTGCTCAGCATCTGCTGAATTTCTCCGTTCGGCCGATGCAAGAGTGCATTGACAAGTTATTCCAGAAAAATCAACATTCACCAATCTCCGCTTTGCAATCTTGGATTCTGCGTACTTGTAGTGTACGTTATGTGGATTTTATACGAATTGATTTTTTTACAGATATAACAACGAGAACTATGACTTGAACCGCAATTTTCCTGACATGTTCGAAATAAACGAGGACCCAATTCAAGTCGAAACGGCCGCCATTATGTCCTGGCTGGAAATTGTACCTTTCGTTCTCTCTGGAAATTTTCATGGTGGCGCCCTTGTTGCCAACTATCCGTATGATAACCTGACACCAGGTGAGTCCTTTCCTCAGGCTGCTCGTCAGCCAGGGTGACTCACTGCTTTTATAATATTAATGAGCACACCTCCATAGTACGAGATCTTCAAACAGCATATCTTCATGAACATACACGTCCATGGTACAAGAATGTTCGGTAAGAAATCTGGACATTGTCAATGCAAACAATTTTCAGTATCGACTGATAACAATGTATAAATGAAACTCGAAGGTAGGAACTCGGGTGTAACAGAAAAATAGATCCCAAGCAAGAGCAAAAATAAAACCATTAGGATATCTACCACCGGAGATCTTAAGGTAGAATGCGCCTCGGGGACACATGTTCAGACTCTCAAATTTGTCATGGCCTGTTCTCGTTTCAAAGGAAACGCGATCACTGTTGGTGTAATTAAACACGTTTTTGCAAGATACGGAAACTATTTTAAGCAGGGTAATACAGTTCCTCCACTTTAAAGGGAGGGTGTCATCGAAACTGCGCGTGTGCGACTTTCTTGTGTACAAACAATGTATTCCATGCATGGAATATAGCTGAAACATTTAAATTTTACGATATTCATTGTGAACAAACAATGTTTTAACTTTCATCAATCGCCAACGTACTCTAGATACAGTGTTTTCAGCGATCGTAGGGATCCCTGGCAACCTTTGAGTAGAGTTCCGACGACACCCGCCCTTTAACTTATATCTTTTTCCAATTTCTGTGATAATCCATCTTTGAAATATGTTGCAAAAATATGTTGAAAAATGTTTGACTTACAGAAGATAAAGCTAAGGACCCTGCCCAGTACAGTTTATCACCCGATGATGACGTCTTTATACATCTCGCTAGGGTGTACTCATTACAGCATGGCAATATGTACAACATTACCGTCAACAAATGCACGGACGTTTACGGAGAGGAGGATGATATGGATGGTTTTGAAGATGGAATTACCAATGGAGCTGATTGGTACACCCTGACAGGTAGGTTTCTGACGTAACTCGTCGCATGAGATGTAACATTTATTGCTTGCTTCGATGCATGGTCAGCCAGTTCATCGATTTGAATATGAATGTCTCGAAGAACAACGCCATTAAGTATACTATCACAGGCCAATGGCTCATTTACGGCAAACACACGTGGTCGAACAGTCATACCCGTAATGTAACACAGGCAGTGTGTGTTTGTTAACTTCACTTGTTTCGTGAATTCGGAGGTGTATTCTACTTATTATTAAAAAATTCAAAATTTTAGCGAATGAACACTGTCTCAAGTTCCATTGACATCATCCCGAAGAAGGAGACAAGACTAGTTTGCCCAAAATGGAAACAGACCACAACACAGTCGTTGTTTTTTAGCGGCGCCGTGAGTCTCAGAACTGTAAATTGGTCCATTGTTCTCATTCGGACCAAACAACAACATCGACAACAACAACAACAGCGAGCACAATCATCATCATCATCATCATCATCATCATCATCACACACCAATTTATGATTGGCTATACCTACAGGAGGAATGCAGGATTACAATTACGTATATCACGGATGTATGGAGATTACATTTGAAATAAGTTGCTGCAAGTACCCTAGGGAGTCTCTACTTGAAGATTTTTGGAACCAAAATAAAATTTCCATGATGAACTATCTTGAACAGGTCCACCAGGGTATGTATGTATCAGTCTAGAATTCAGTATTGAAATATTTCAAAATAGTACATAGTGCAGGGTAAACAGCGCTGGAGGCCGAGGATGCTTGATGGCCCGCTTGGAGAGAGAGAGAGAGAGAGAGAGAGAGAGAGAGAGAGAGAGAGAGAGGAGAGAGAGAGAGAGAGAGAGAGAGAGAGAGAGAGAGAGAGTACAATATATGTCCATTGTTTAGCTTTACCTTCCATATTTCACAGGTGTTAAGGGTCTGGTACTTGACGAAAACGACAATCCACTTCCCAGGGCAAGAGTTTCTGTCATCGGTCGGAGTAGCTACTTTAACACGACTTTAGATGGAGAATACTTCAGGATATTGCTTCCTGGCCAATATGAAATAGAGGCAAGTCTAACTGAATTGTGTCAGATGAAAAGTTGCGAACTTCTAATTCTTAATAGCATAGGTGGACTTAAAGTTCCCAACAAGGCCAATGTATTATTTACTGACTTCGCAAACTGAAATCAAACTGTTATAAAGCCCAGCAAGCGATATCCATTAGTCTTTTTGAAAATTGAAATGATAGCTGCAAAAGGACTAATGGCTGTCACTTTGATAATATTTCTTTACATGAAACAAATACATTTTTCGTCCCTTTCGTAAAGTATGCTCAATATGAGGTATTGGCCCCGTCAGCACTATTGACGGTATATCATTAAGCAATAATATACCCCTTCCGGCCCATAATGGACGAAAGCAAACTTTGTACGACACAATGTACGAGCCAAAGCCAAGTACATTATGGAGTGCAGAGTTTGGCAATGTCAGGGAATTTATATGTGCAGAAAACATCTGGGGCCACAATGCTTGATAATCGGATTCATTATCATTTATAATGTAGAGGATGACGTCACAAAATTTAATAGTGTTGACATAGCTAAAATACAATATCCACATGCACTATTATTAATGTCAAATGAATTCTTGTCAAGACTAAAATTCTATCGACAGTATCATTTGACATCACACATGCAGATTGTATGAGAAAGAAAGTTACCATCAATGGAGTTTTGAATCTCAGTAAATTTCGACATTTGTTCAGTGTTTTGTTCCACGTATAAACAACAGTTTATTTGTCTACTTCCTTCAGCTTTTGGATACAAAGTATTTGATGTGGTTTGTCAACGCGACATGCCAGTGTATGACGTGTATTGTAGTTATTGACAAGTGAATTCAAGTGCGGACATGACTTTTATTGTCAAGTCTAACATTGCAAGACATATGGAACGCCGTAGCTATCATAAATGCATTTTAAACATATTCTCTTTCCCATTTTCAGAACTTGTTTCGCATTTTTAGAACATGTTAGGCATTACTCTCACGTCACTCTGCATTGAGATTATCATTTTAGGCATTTGCAATAACATTACTGACATTCAACTGATCGTGTAAGGCATTTCAAACAATGTTATAGGCATTGAAATTATCATTTTAGGCATTTGCAATAACATTACTGACATTCAACTGATCGTGTAAGGCATTTCAAACAATGTTATAGGCATTGAAATTATCATTTTAGGCATTTGCAATAACATTACTGACATTCAACTGATCGTGTAAGGCATTTCAAACAATGTTATAGGCATTGAAATTATCATTTTAGGCATTTGCAATACATTACTGACATTCAACTGATCGTGTAAGGCATTTCAAACAATGTTATAGGCATTGAAATTATCATTTTAGGCATTCGCAATAACATTACTGACATTCAACTGATTGTGTAAGGCATTTCAAACAATGTTATAGGCATTGAAATTATCATTTTAGGCATTCGCAATAACATTACTGACATTTAAATGATCGTGTTAGCATTTCAAACAATGTTATAGACGATTAAGGTGATTGTTGAAGCACCGTCCCTCCACCCACGAGGGACGGCGGTTGAAGGCACTCGATTATTCACTTTCGGCATTTGCAATACTGTTATAGTACTGTGCGGGCGCTGTTCTGTTATTTTAGATTGACCACTCATTACCATGTCAATAGTAGGCTTGCACAATACAGTCAAAGTCATTCAGCTCATCGTCTTAGGCATTTTCATCATTGTAGAGCCCATTTGTGAGGGCGCTGTTCTCAACTCCGAGTCTGCGCAATAGGTCCGAATCAACAGAGAGCTCCCGCGAATTCCGCGCACTTTTAACCCTTTTACTGCTATCGTCTCCAACGGGCATTCGCATTATATTGTACGCATTGAGCTCGAACTTTTCGCCATGGCCATGAAACGAATCCTCGAACAAATGTCTCTCAGTACTTTGGCTTCGAATTTTGAAGCTGAGCGAATCGATCCAACGCTTGTTCCATCTATGAGTGAGGGCCAACTCATGCGACTGGGAGTTGGCACAATGGGTCTCCAGCTACGTCTTAAACAGTTATGCCAGGCGTATATTCAAGCAGAAACACAGGAAAGTGAAGGTGACGCCGCCGTGTAATAAAGGGAAAGTGGCTTCACACATCAGCCATCTCGTCTTGTATGTGCTTTGGTGTGTTTAGTGTCTGAGTTGTGTTTTGGCTGTTAGTGTGGAAATTACTAGTAACAAACGAGTCGTGGGCGTAGTCAGATGTGTCCTTGACAGCGGTGACTCTTTTTTTTTATCCCCACGTTTCGAAACCAGAGCGGTCTCTTCCTCAGTCGCCTAAGGTCATTATTTATGGCCTGGGGGGGTCGGAGGAATCTGAGGGGGGGTCACTCAAAAAATCGAAAGCTACAAGGGGGGGTTGCTCAAAAGTGGAGAACAAGAAAAGGGGGGCTACTCAATTTTGTTGACATGTATTAAAGCATTTAGTGGAGTTACGAATTAATACAACAATAATAGTAAAGATATGTATATTCATACCCGGTATTTGTGTACACACACACACACACACTTATATATATATATATATATATATATATATATATATATATATATATATATATATATATATATATATATATATATATATATATATATATATATATATATAAATCATAATACAGGTGGTTTCAAGTAGAAACTAAAATCTCATTACACTATGTGTTTCACTTTATTGTGATCTTCAGACGAGAATGATCAGCTATTCGACGTGACAAGCCTTCTGTTAGAGGCTAGTACTGAGTACATTTTTCAGTATTTCATGATTAAAGATTGATATACTTGCCTGATCATTAATGAGAAACGTCTGCTTTCTGTATTCTACATTGTATAGGTCACCGATAGGGGAAAATGTGTAAAGCAAGCTTATTCTGATGCTATAAAGTTTAAAACCAGTTGAATGCCTTGACAACAAACCCATCTTTTATTGCAGGAAAATAATAATAAATAATAAATGTGAATAAATGTATGTCTGTCGCCATTTTTTCGGTTTCAAAAAATATAGTTGAAATCAGTGAACTGAAATATAAGTTTTGGAATACTGTCTCAGATTTATTTTCCTTTGAGTTTTTTATACGAAAAAAATACTCCCCAAGTGCCACCAAATAACACCATTTTAAACTCTATTTTTCAAAAGCTCCAATGGCAGGAGGGGGGACACCCCCTCCTGACCTCCCCCCCGCGACCGCTTATGCGGTCTCTTGTGGTGCTTTCGCACCACATCTTCCCCCTCTTGAAAAAAATCCTACAGAATAACTGCATGTCACCAGAGCACTGGATACAGACCTGTACATCAGCCCCTGCACAGCAATTGGAACCTCCTTCCGACAAAAACCTATACCACAGGGTTTAATCAGGGTCTGTACAGGGCCTGTCGCAGCAGCAATCCATTTTACTGTATAGATATTTAACTTTCCCAATTTTTTTTTTTGGGGGGGGGAGGGGGGTCACTCAAATTTTCTGTAGCAGAGAGGGGGGTTACTCAAACACGTCATGGTTGGCAGGGGGGTTACTCGAAAATTTGGAGTTTCGAAAGCAATTCCTCCGACCCCCCCAGGCCGTAAATAATGACGGCTCCCTAAGATATGTGTATATCTTTTTTGTTTTATGTCATGTCGATATTGTTGATCTCCTGTGCTTCTAGCAGTGAAGCCAGAATGCTTATGTTTGGATCGTAATGTGTTCGTTCGTTCATTGACTTGTTTCTAATGCAATGGTTTTTAGCCTTAATCAGTGTGTCGCTTATGTTCGTATTTCTTTATAAGCGATGATCGGTTGTTTAGGAAATAAATTCCTTAATGTTTCGTCCTTTTCTATGTGATCCCAGTTTTCACACAGAGCTAGTTTGATAGCTTTTGTCTTTATGTATGGGCTATATCTTGTTGTGAACACAAGTGTGTTTTTCGTTCTGTTTTCTGTTCGCTGCACTGGTGTTGTAATTGCGTAATTCTGGTGGCGAACTTTGTTTGTTATGTAATTCTAGAGATTTCATCCTGTTTGTAGCCACGTTCAAGTATCTTGCATTGAATGAATTGACTTTAGCACTAAAGTCATTCTCATTGTTGCAAGTTCTGATGTACCTCAGTGTTTCGCCTTTGATCGGCCTTTAAAGGTAGATTTTGGATGGCATGATGTTCTATGTAGGAATTGAAACGTATCTGTGGTTTTCGTGTGTGTTCTTATGTCCAGTATTTTCTCACTGTTATGTCGTTGACCTTGTATACCACAAGGTCGAGATCGAGATACCACAAGATGTCCCTCAAAAGTATCAATTACGTCCCCAAGGTTATGAGAGGCAAGAATCTCCGCCATCGTCTTCATTTTGAATAGATATTAGTATCAGTTCAGTTCTAGGTCAGTACAGTGAGCTTACACTTGCTGTGAAAGCAATGCATTGTTGGAAAATAATTTATATTCTTTTCATGTGACTTACATGAGGTGATTCCTGTCACAAAATAAAGTGTCAACCATGTGAAAGCCGAAAAGAAGATATTTCATACGTTTTTGTTAGTTGATCTGATCATTTTTCGCGAATGACTCATTTTGGTTCAGAGGTCACTCGGAAAATAGAATCATTTGAGGTTAGAGGTCATCCCTCCTTGAAAAAAGATACTTCAACGGAATGTTAAAAATACCAACCATGATGTCATACTTGTATGCAAAGCTATTGCCAAGGCCTGTATTGTTAATGCCTAAGATAAATGCCGAAGTGTCTATAGTAACTTTTACATTATTACAAATACCTGTCATAATAGATGAAACGCCTTAAAAATCTCGCTGGTTCTTAAAATCATTACTTACATGACTCCAACGTTTGTAAAGTGGTAAAATAATAATTAAAAGCCTATCAAATTGTTAAATGTTCGTAAAATGACCAAATAAATGCCTCAAAAATCAGTCACAAGTATGTAACAGTAATAAAAATGCTTACAATTTTTAAAAAATGGTTATATCAGTGTTTGAAATGCCTAAAATAACAAACTGAATGCATTTAACAGTAAACTAAATTTTCTGTAACATTTATGAAAATGTCAATATAAATAACTGAATGCCTACAAAGCTATTGTGAATGCCTATCATAATTAACTAAATGCAAATGATGTTGCTTAAAATGCCAAACATAATCAACTAAATGCGAATGATGTTTTTGCAAATGCTTAACATGATTAACTGAATGCGAATAATGTCATTGCAAATGCCTTACATGACCATCTCAATGCTTAATGCCGTAAGAGTAATGCCTAGCATGATTAACTGGATGCGTACAAACGTATTGCAAATGCCTAACATGATTTATCGAATGCCAATAACGTTATTGGAAATGTCAAAATGTTCATCTCAATGCGTAGTGACGTGGGAGTAATGCCTAGCATATTATGAAAATGCGAATCATGTTCTGAAATTGGAAAAGATAATATGCTTAAAATGCATTTATGACAGCTACGGCGTTCCATAGCAAGACACGTTTACATCACATGTTGACAATCTGAGTGTTTGGTATTACAACACGCTGTTTCATCTCGCAAACCGTCACAAATGAATTTACTTACATTCGAAACTGAAACCGGTGCTCTACCCGATATGCTGCCTTCCCAATTTTCCTCATAGTGTACCCTCGAGGGTCTATGGCGAGACTGGCGTACTTTGCAGTATTAATTGAAATGCATTTTCGTATTTTCACAGGCCTCGGCAAATGGTTATACGTCCCAAAGAAAAGCATTAACGGTGCCAGCTGGCCTGTACAACACTGTGGAGCTGAACTTCAACTTGGGAATAGAAATTTCATCAGGTTTTCATATTCGTCCAAGCATACATTTGACGCTTATCTCAGCGGTCTGTTTGTTCATCCAACAGCTTCACGTCGAAGATTAGAGCCAACAGACGCTACACTCCTTAGATTTAAAATGTAGTTCATCGCGATATTCAATCCGTATTCCTTCAGAGGAACAGAGTTGTTGTATTATTTTAGTTAACTGAATTGACCAGAACTTTTAGGATGTGTTGACGGGATGGTAAACTTGCAAAAGATGGACCTTCAACCCCGCATAATACCCAATTGTATGCAAATGAAATATTTACATACAATTTCCGATTTCATCTCACTTTCAAAAAACAAAACAAAACAGAAGTTTCATTTTATAATTCGATGTTGATATGATTTTTGTATAGTTGACTAAATTTCTCTATTTTCTATTCCATACTTTCTTAGCCTTATGCTGATGTCCAGACGTTTTGAATTTCATACATCTGAAACATTAATTAATTATATTTTATTCAATGATTGTTATTATCATATTAATGCATAATAGATAATGAATTTTACAAAACATTCCCGTCTCTTCGACACTTGACGCGAGTATCGCGCACAGAAATTATTATCCTACCGTATAGGATTGTTCATTCTGACTTGTAGTTTAAGGATCGCTCAAGACATCAACTGTATAAAGCGTTTGACACATTTTTTCGCTAACACTTTATAAACCATGAATTACATGATCATTAATATGCACTGTTATCTCTTTTTCAAGTGATCCTATTCACACGCGCCGTGAAATAGAAGAATCTCGAAGGAAAAACTTCATCGCTTTATAACTAAGGGACGACGGGGTTGCCGTCTCACCATCGATCTGTCGCTCAGTAATAATGACGTTATTGATAATGCTGGTCCTGACCGCGATTCTGTAAAAAGCGACAAGGAAAGTTGAACGAAATTCACCATCTACATACATTCAGAAGTGTTGGCGCTTGACCACAGTTTCAACGATTTATAAGGTATAATTTTGATTTCAAAATCGTTCAGTCACATTTTGGTAGAGGGACTGCGGTTCAGAATTGGATTATTAACGTGTCTTGTGAAAAAGCAGGCTAAGGTCTCTTTCTGACCAATGTTGCTGCGAGAAAACTCGAGGGGTCTATGATTTCAGTTAGTGTATTACCCGTGCAACCCTATAGCACACATGAGACGTTTCCAGTGGGATCGCGCATGCTCAGACAGGTGCCCTGGTGAATATGCTAAATTTACAGCCCGATTTGAAAATGATGAGCTCACATCACTTGTAGTGTATAGTTGTAAGGTTTTCAGCGTCCTTATTTCGAATTATTTGCTTCATGTAATCAGAGTGATTTACCAAATCGCAAAAAGCGTCTTCCATCATGTTAACAATTGCCATTTGCCATTTACATGGACTGTAACTTTATCAACCCCTTGTCACGCCATTGTTTACACACTTAGTCAAGGCCAGCGTTCAATCTCATTTTCCAATTTGGAAAATACCCGGATGCTCAAATTCAAATTGAAGACTTCTTCGGATCACGATGAGCAGACAACGACATCATGAGGGGGTGTAGTTCATAGTAGTTCTATTTTGTCTGTTTGTTTTCTACATGGTCCAACCATAGGCGCCGTTCTGTCTATCATAAAAAATGCAAAAAAAAGGTCGCTGCAGTGTGACCATGCTATAACATTTCACACGTGAGGGATAAATCGTCCACACTCTGAACAAATATGCATAGACTTGATAAATCCTATTCCGAGGAGTTAACTGAAGTCGCTGTGTGATTTTGTATCAGCTAATACATTGATTTGAGTCACACATGCGTAGAAGAGTAGTTTTACCGATGCTGTATCATGTAAATAGAGTATATTATGGGTCAAAATGTTACAAATCATGTTTGGAAAGCGAACAATTGGAGATAGCAAAAATTATTAAATTTGAAGTTTGTAACATATATGTATGTGTACTCTGGCTTTAAAACCCAGTAATGCTAACTGTTGATGGTAATTTCACCATTTTTATTTTGAATGTGAACCATAATTCCTTGTTCTTCTCCCCAAAGAATGTTGATATACACAGTATCCAGCTTGTCAACTCAGCCCATATGATTGTAAACTGCATTGTTATTGTTTAAAAGTGACTTCTTGTCCGGACTAGAATTCAAAATTATGTAAACAATATAAATGCATTTTACACATTTGAGCGAAAGTTGACAAGCTAAATAGTGGGTGTTTCAACATTCTTTTGGGAATAGAAGAAGTTGCAATTGATGTATAAAATAAAAATAATGAAAAAATCATCGAAAGTTAGCATTATTGGGGCTTTAAATAAGTAGATAATAGCTAAGCGAGTAAATTTCCCCCGTCGCTCCTAAAATAATGGGCTTCCTACCCATAGGCGCTCGGGACATTGCTGAGTCCATGGTGTTCATGTAATGGTTCGATGTTATGGTTCAAGTACGTTTATACAAGATAAAACGTGCAAATGCTAATATAAAGGCCGGTTTACCAAATTAAATAAAGGGATGGAAGGGCAGGCATACCCCCTTTGACTTATCTATAATCCGCGAGTCGGTGTGCTCCGCCCGAATCTATAAATTTAAAGAAGATTGCATCACACGTGCCCACACTGCCCCCTTCCCCCTGCAGCCAGCTTACACATACGGTAGTGCTACATCTGACGCATTACTCGAATCTGTGCAAAAACAACTGAGCGAGTAGATTTCAACACCTATCCAGTGACTTGGTTGCGATATGGCATCAAGGTAAGCTCCATTGTCAAGATGTTTTGTCTGAAATCAGTCAAAATGATGGTCATAAGCTTGCAATTTACAGTCAACCAGGGATACAGGTGTTCCCTTTTCATTAAATGAAAAGGGAATTTTATGTCTGAGTTCCGAAAGGTATCTTCTGACTGATCCTGGGCGGCGGATTGAAAATCACTTTCACTTTTTTCAAGATACTTACTATCATACGGGCTAAGAGGCGACACTGATACTATGTCTTAAAGACCAAAATCTCATCTCGTAGAAGAAGCATATATTGCGACTGACATAGTGTTAGCGACACTTACTTCGTGTTAATCGTATCTCGTGATCATTTGAGCCGTTCAGCCTACAAAGGTCTGTCGAGTGCAACTCGTATCTAGTTCACCTATATAGTCTGAGTGCACTCGACATGTCGATTGCAAATCTACCGTAAATCAGTTCACAGAGACATTTCCAGTATTTGACTTGGTTGTTACCATCACATTACAGGCAAGGCGTACTTCAATTATGTGCTTAGTGTGGCTCATCAGAATTTGATTATTACTACGTTACGCCAGCAATTTTCCACAATATCCACGATTGAACTATTTTCAAATATATGGCCTGATTATATTTTGTAGCGATAAAGGTGAAAGATGCATGATAATATTAATTTTCTGACTATGTCATTTATGTCAGATTCTAATATGCTTAGCTGGAATAGGGCAATCTGATTGGCCAGAGCTTGGGTTTATATTCTCAACAAGAAGACTTGCGGGTTGCGTTACATTTTTGAGCTCTCGCAAAGTTCGAACTCCAGCCTAAGGGCTCAACGCGCCATAATGTCGAGCAAGTGTACGGCTTGAGATTGATGTAGATTGTTAAATTTTAGTCTGGTGCAGCTCGATGGACCAACAAATGAAGAGTTTGTATACTATAAGCAGCGACGGCGATGTAACAACAACATAATTTTTTAAAGTTTTTTTGAGCGTTTTTTTCAAGTAAAATCCTGCAAGTTCGTATGTAATCGCAATATCGATGCGTTGTATTACCGTAATTGTATTTAATCAATTGTGAACGCGCGCGCGTTCTGAAACGTTCTGTAGAGTTTGTGTTGAGGCTGTGCTCCTGAACCCTCGCTCCAATTTCGGTCCCACATTTGTCCACTTGTATTTAACTTTGGCATATTATAATGAGATAATATACTTTGCGCTCGGGTATGTGGTTGCGAACCTATGTATGTATGTGGACCTTCACCCCGGAGGATTTATATTAGCAACCAAATACCCTCACTTGCCGTCTGTAACCTCTAACTGCAAAATGGTACTTTGGACTTTTTCACTGCCGCAAACAATCTTCACAAAATGTCTTCTCATAAATTTCTTCTCATAAATTTTCCCAAGTGGTTTTGTTAAGGTCTTTCTTTAATTACCTTCTGCAAGAGGTTTATTGCACACCAGGATAAAAAAAAACAGATGAAAAGAAAGGTACTGCCACTCACCAAAAGTAAAATTTTTTTCAAGGAGCTCGTTCAACTTTTTTCAACTTGAAAGAGGCAGAGGCCAATAATGTAGTCCATAATTTACACTTGATTAATTAAGTTCACAGCAGAATTCATCGTGAATAAGGTTACGCACCACACATACAACTATCTTATAAGAAAGGGCAAACTCAGTGGTATTGTTTCAACTACATGTATTCAGATGGTTTCTTTAAAGGGATTGTAGCTTTAATTGTTGACGTTGTTTCTCACTAGTTTTGTTGTCAACTACAGTTTCTTGTTCTACTCCCCAAAGCATGTTGACATACACATTATTCAGATTGTCAGGTTAATTCTGGTTTGGACTGTAATTCAAATGTTGGTGAATTTTGGTCCGGACAGTGGCTTTTTACATGATTGTGTAGACGATGTTTTTACAAAATAGATAATGGATATTTCTGGTGTAAAACAAAGGCTTACAAATGACATAAAAACAATTGTGAAAAGAAACATTAAAAAGTAACAACTTCGGGCCCTTTAAAAGTTGAAAAGGAAATCACCTCAAAGTGTCAAAGCGACAGAGCATAAATTCACATTAGCTATCGCAGGTACGCGCTCTTATTTCAGCATATTCGTTTATGAACTTTAACCCCTTTTATGATCTTTCGGATCACTTGACCTAGCTCCCAAGTTTCGACATGCTAGCTGTTTTCAAATCCGACTCACCAAAAACGGGCGGAAGAATCTTCATATTTCCTCACATCGGATGACGATCGTTTATACGGCTGGGAAAGTTTATCAGGATCGAATTTGTGATGTATTGCTCTGCCACGTCAATAGAACAGAGCATGACATATTTCTGTCTTTGATTGCGTCAGATGTAACGTGACTGTAAATTGGCTGAACTTTGCAGGGTGAAGGTCAGGAGGCCATAAAAGACCCTTTCCACACTCGCCGTCGAGTCATGTTAAGACATTTTGTTTGTTTTTTTCAAAATCTCCAAGCCTGGAGATTTTACTTTTCACTACTTTCACCTAGTACTAGTATGTTGTATCCCACCCTCACTCCATAGATGTTATGGTTTATACAATCACTGCATCATTGGTTATGTTTTAATCATCAAAAGGAAACAAATACTGCTGATTTCTAAGAACCAAAAGAGAATTACATATTATCAAAGTCAATATATCCTTATCATTTTACACATCACAATAATGATTTACATATGTTCTCTTAATCATTAATCGTCGTTTTCTACCTGTTTTGAACTGCTCTGTTTGGCCTTTTACTTTTATTTTTCTGTGTATGTGAGTGTATCGTGTCTAACTACATGCACGATTTCAAGCCTTTCTGTTGCTGGTATAGAATTTGGTTATAAACGTTTCATAGCTATTAAACTCTGTAATGTAACAGTTCCTGGCTGCGCAGACAAGGAGTCACACTTACGAATCAGCAAATCAAAGTTATGGATACTGTTCATTTATGATTGCAGGTTTTTTATGAGTCACATATTTTGTCTCTGTGCTCTGTCGGCTTTGTTGACCTTTGACACCGGCGTTCTCGGAGAACCAGACGTGCAATTCGTTTACCACGATCACGACGACTTATCGTCTACACTGGTGGCGCTCCATGAGAAATACTATGACATCTCTGACCTGTACAGCATCGGACGAAGTGTGAAAGGTAGGGAGAAAACATTTCGTCTGCGGCTTGATTTGCCAGATGAAGTCAGTTATCATTATAAAAACTAATCAAATAAAATTAACGCTATAATAATTATGAAATGAAATCTGCCTTCAAATGTTTAATATGGTTATGTTCCCAGGAGAAAAAAAACTTGCAAAACATCAACATCTATTGTAAATGGCAGTCTCATGAAAACTGTTATAATGAAACATATCCTATATTTAGAGTGTAGAATTCTTTTTCTGTGATTGAAGATTGATGCAACAGTGCTTGTCTCTGACAGAATTACTTTTACGTATGAGGGCGTGTTCGTTCTATAACACAGAATCAAATGAAAAGACTGGAGAATCGATAACATTTACTGAAAACTAATATACGAATCAATGGATGAAACAACAAACTGACGCAGCCAAAACAAGTAGTTGTTCGTTTCATAATGATAATAGCTATAAGAATCAGACGTCATAATCTGTTGCTTGGTAATATATAATGTGTGATCATTTTCCGCGCCGACACTAGGTTTTACCCCTCAAATGTATTCAGCAGTTTTAAAGAGACAAGCTTTCGAAAGAAGCTACCGTTGTTACCATAGACGTTTTTCATTTGCAGGTCTCAAACTTTGGGTTTTGGCTATTTCCGGCAGAGATGCTTGGAAGCATGAAGTACTGCGCCCAGAGGTGAAATATGTTGGTAACATACACGGCAATGAGGTAAGTCGGAGAGAGTATGATTTTCCTACAGCCTATAGCTGGTGGTTTTGCAGCCAACCCATTAAAGAAATGAGTGTTTCGCATACAGTTTCTGAGTTATATATATATATATATATATATATATATATATATATATTATATATATATATATATATATATAATATATATATATATATATCCTATATATATATATATATATATATATATATATATATATATATATATATATATATATATATATATATATATATATATATATATATATATATATATATATATATATTCCTAATGGACTCTTCAAAAATTAATCAACGAAAGTCGGTTTATCGCACAGCTGAGTAACGAATGTTGTACGATCACGTTTGCACCCTAAATTTTCAGCCAACATTTAGTGGGCAAATTTATCTTTTTCGCACCTTCAGGTTGTCGGACGTGAAATATTACTCCATTTCGCTGAATATTTGCTATCTAACTATGGCGTGGATGATGATGTCACTCGTTTCCTTGACAACACCAGGGTTCATCTCCTACCAGACATGAACCCAGATGGTTTTGAAGTGGCCTTCGAGGGCAATTGTACAGGACTTATCGGAAGGTATTGCATCGTTTGAGATGATTACAAACCATTTGTTAATTGCAAAAATTTCATAATTTGTATACGAAGTCTACAAAACGTCGGGTGATATTTAATGACTCGAAAAATGAATAGCATGCAGGATTTCCGCTTTCTTGAAGTACAGAAGCTAATCAAAGACGCATAGTATCGATAGCAACTGCATCGACATTGCTCCAGGAACTCGGGAACATTGCTATCTGGTTTTAAAGATGCTCAAATCCATTGCCACGCCTTGTACTGGAGTTGTCCAATTCTCGATAATGCTCAGCATCTGCCGAATTTCTCCGTTCGGCCGATGCAAGAGTACATTGATAAGTTGTTCCAGAAAAAATCAACATTCACCAATCTCCGCTTTGCAATCTTGGATTCTGCGTACTTGTAGTGTACGTTATGTGGATTTTATACGAACTGATTTTTTTTACAGATATAACAACGAGAACTATGACTTGAACCGCAATTTCCCTGACATGTTCGAAATAAACGAGGATCCAATTCAAGTCGAAACAGCTGCAATCAAGTCCTGGCTGGAAATTGTACCGTTCGTTCTCTCTGGAAATTTTCATGGCGGCGCTCTAGTTGCTAACTATCCGTATGATAACCTGACACCAGGTGAGCCCTTTCCTCAGGCTGCTAGTCGGCCAAGGTGACTCACTGCTTTGCCACAGTTGGCTTTTATAATATTAATGATCACACCTCCATAGTATGAGATCTTCAAATAGCAAATCTTCATGAACATCACGTCCAAGGTACAAGAATGTTCGGTAAAAATCTGGACTTTGTCAATGTAAACAAGTTTCAGTGTCGATTGATGACAATGTATAAATGAAACTCTAAGGTAGGAACTCGGGTGTAACAGAAAAATAGGTCCCAAACAAGAGCAAAAATAACATCATTAGACAATCTACCACCGGCGGTAGATAGTCTTATGATGTCACCTGTAATCTAAGTATGCCCATATATGGTCAAAGGGGCGTTCCTTGGTATTCAAAATACCCATGTGAGGGCGCTATTTTTAAAAAGTGGCCACCCGCTTAAAATCTATGATTGGTCAGATTTTCTCTTTCCATGGTAACTGTGTCAAAATTGGAACAGGTGACAGTATACATTTAAAGTAGAATGCGCCTCGGAGATACATGTTCAGACTCTCAAATTTTTCATGGCCCGTTATCGTTTCAAACGAAACGCGATCAGTATTTGTGTAATTAAACAAGTTTTTGCAAAATGAAGAAACCATTTTAAGCAGGGTAAACAGTTCCTCTACTTTAATTATACCTTTTTCTAATTTCTGTGATAACCCATCTTTGAAATAAGTTGCAACGCGATAAAATGTTTGACTTACAGAAGATAAAGCTGAGGAACCTGCCCAGTACAGTTTATCACCCGATGATGACGTCTTTATACATCTCGCTAAGGTGTACTCATTACAGCATGGCAATATGTACAACATTACCGTCAACAAATGCACGGACGTCTATGATTATTATGATTATAGTTATGATTATGATGAGTTTGCTGGTTTTGAAGATGGAATTACCAATGGAGCTGATTGGTACACCCTGACAGGTAGGCTTCTGACGTAACTCGTCGCGTGAGATATAACATTTATTGCATGGTTTTCGACGCTCAGTCAGCCAGTTCATGGATTTAAATAATAAATCCGAAAGGAAAAGGCCATTAAATATCCTATCACGAGCCAATGGCTCATCTAAGTTAAACACACGTGGTCGAACAGTCATACGTAATGTAATACAGTGTATTAGTAGTTTGTTAACTTATTTTGTTTCGTGAATTCGGAGATGCTCTACTTATTATAATAAAATTAAAAATCTTACCAAATGAACACTTTCTTAAGTTCCATTGACATCATCCCGATAAAGGAGAACAATCTCGCTTCAGGACACGGTGGAGTGACCGTGCTCAGGATCTATTGCTACGTACGTTCCATAGAAACCCTGTACTCTTCAATGAAGGTATAACGTATCTATAACTTTTAAGGCAGACCTTCATGGTAGTCCGTGTCTGGAAACTGAAAGACTTTAAGTTTTTGCTCCACCTTTCCTGACAGAAACAATAAACAATAAACAATGCTATTTCAAAATCGCGAATGAAAATGTGGGGGTCACTGTTCAAATTTTGATGATAGAGAAACGAACTACTTATTATAAATTTTACCAATTCAATATGGCCTGTATTTTCGTGTTAATTCTTTGGGGCAAAATTAAATATTCGATTTGATTAGATATTCGATTTCCACAAAAAAACCCCAAAAAACAAAAAAAAAACCATGACGGCGAAAACAAGCATTAAACTGACTCCACAAAAGAAGCAGATTAGAAAAGCACTGTAAAAAACTAAGAGTGTAAATACCTGTACTCAACAAAATTTATTAAACTAGACTAGTTTGCCAAAATGGAAACAGAATACAACATCGTCGTTGTGATTTGACATGCCCAGAGTCTCGGAAGTGTAAATTTGATTTATCGTTCTCATGCAAATAAAACTCTACTTTGGTATTATATACAATAAACAACAACAACACAACAACAACAACAACAACAACAACGAGCACAATCGTCGTCGTCGTTGTCATCATCATCATCATCATCATCATCATCATCATCATCATCATCTTCTTCTTCTTCTTCATCATCATCATAACAAAACTTTATGATTGGCTATACCTACAGGAGGAATGCAGGATTACAATTACGTATATCACGGATGTATGGAGATTACATTTGAAATAAGTTGCTGCAAGTACCCTAGGGAGTCTCTACTTGAAGATTATTGGAACCAAAATAAAATTTCCATGATGAAATATCTCGAACAGGTCCACCAGGGTATGTATGTATCAGTCTGGAATTCAGTATTGAAATATTTCAAAATAGTACATCGTACAGGGTAAACAGCACTATGGAGAGAGAGAGAGAGAGAGAGAGAGAGAGAGAGAGAGAGAGAGAGAGAGAGAGAGAGAGAGAGAGAGAGAGAGAGAGAGAGAGAGAGTACAATATATGTCCATTGTTTAGCTTTACCTTCCATATTTCACAGGTGTTAAGGGTCTGGTACTTGACGAAAACGGCAATCCACTTCCAAGGGCCAGAGTTTCTGTCATCGGTCGCAGTAACTATTTTAAACTTTCACTGCGTAATAAATTTTTATACATGCGTTCCTGTGCGTAGTTTTCTACGGATAAATGGCCTTATAAATATTGATTTTAAATGCATGAGCTGTATCTTTGTAATTAAGAGTATTCGGGATAATTTTTTCAGTGAGTGATGCAATATGACAGAGCATCATAAAAGTGAAGAAAAAGGTCATATGACACACCTAGAAGGTCACGTGATCATGGCGGCCATATTAGATTTTACAAAAAGAATTCAAAACATGTTGCATTTTTGTTTATTTCAATATATAAATGTATTTTTTCAGTGTAAAGCTTTAAAAATTACTACTGACGTTTTATTAACTCAAATACAGTAGGGGAACACATACTGTAAAACATCTTTGACATAAATGAGGTTAATATGCATACTTATTACATGTTCATCTTCGAACAACAGGTATCATCTGACATTCACAAGAAAGCTATATCATATATAAGCTTATATACTGGTAGCTAGTCCGATGTGTAATTGTCATTGATAGATTGATGTCGTACAACATCAACAGGATACCCATCAACGTTTGTGACGTCGGTCACCGACCCTTTTTCGCACTTTTCTCTCAGCATGCTCAGCTGCCCTACCTTCTGTCTTGCTTGCAATCTCTGACTTTGCTCAACTGGTTCGGGAACATATTCAAGTTCGGTATTAGGCCTAGAGTTGTCATTTGAAATTTGACTCCGCTATCTCCGTCGAGTTCAGTTTCACGATCAGTGACAATGCCACTATCACTGTCTAGAAAAAAAACACGCTCAGGGGCTTAGTCAGTGTTAAACTGTGCCCGCGTCGCCATTTTTAAATACCTCTAACAGAAAAACAACACGATCCTTAAAAATTACGGCGGAGAAATGACCGAGTATGGCGGCATTTGTTTACAAATTTGGCGCGCATGCTCATTTAGGTTTGACCTCCACCTCGTACGCTACGCTAGGCTTGAGGAAATAGTCAACAAACATGATGTAGATCAGACAAAGCCTACGTATATCGATTCGCTGATCACTGCGTCTCACGTGCTTGTCACTGAGGCGGGGACCAGCCAACGTATATCGAACGCATATAAACGCGTACGTTTTGGCGCGTTTACGCGCCTCCCGCAGTCTGGCCGTTGGCGCAGAATGCGCCCTCCCGCGGTGAAAGTGTTAACACGACTTTAGATGGAGAATACTTCAGGATATTGCTTCCTGGCCAATATGAAATAGAGGTGAGTCTAACTGAATTGTGTCAGACGAAAATTCGGGAAATTCTTCTTCTTATAAAAGTGGTCTTAGTAAAACTTAAACACGAAGCTGATATATATTTACTGACTTTGAAAACCGAAAACAATCTGTAATAAAACGAATTTTTATGTTGAAGTCCCGTTGAAAATTGAAATGATAGCTGAAAAGGACAGAGACATTATTGACCCTGAAAGGTGTATGACAGACTGACGTATATATAGTACTTTGCAGTATTAATTGACATGCATTTTCGTATCTTCACAGGCCTCGGCAAATGGTTATACGTCCCAGCGAAAAGCATTAACGGTGCCAGCTGGCCTGTACAACACTGTGGAGCTGAACTTCAACTTGGGAGTAGAGATTTCATCAGGCGTTCATATTCGTCCATGCGTATATTTAACGCTCATCTCAGCGGTCTGTTTTTTCATCCAACAGCTTCACGTCGAAGATTAGAGCAAATCAGTACTACTACACTCTTTAGATTCAAAATGTATTTCATCGCGATATTCCATCAGTATTCCTTCAGAGGAACAGAGTTGTTGTATTATTTTAGTTAACTGTATTGACCAGAACTTTTAGGATGTGTTGACGGAATGGTAAACTTGCAAAAGATGTACCTTTAACCGCGTTCAATACGCAATTATATGCAAATCAAACATTTGCATACAATTTCTGATCCCCATCGAGCAAGTCATTTCGTTTTCTAGGAAATTACGGAAGTTTCTGTGTCTGATTCGATTTTCAGTTGATTTTCATGTAATTTGTCTAAATTTCTCTCTTTTTGATTCCAAACTTTCTAGGATTCTTAGCTTGACGCCGTTCTAAACGAATTCAATTTCATACTCCCGAAACATTAATCAATGGCATTTCATTTAATGAATTTTTGAATTGAATTCTTTATATACAGTGAAACTGTCAATTACGGACACCATTGGGAATAGCCTCACTGTCCGTTATTTACAGATGTCCGTGTTTGTAAAATCATTAATATTCATGATCGGATATGTCTCGTTACCGCAACGTAGACCTACCTTCAATGCCAAACAATGTAACGTACACTCACTGCACTCACATAATTTAACGTACATGTACACGTATAAACAACGCAATAAAACCCCCCTTTTCGTTCGCTTTTTATTACTGTTATTATTGTTGAATTGAAAAAAGATACAAAGATAAGTAAATAAAAGGAAAGGAAGTGTACATTGTAAAACTCACCTCATAAATTGCGTAAAGTGTAAAATGCAGTTGCCTATTACGTCCAGTAATAATCTCTAACATGAAAAAATCATCGAAGAAATAAGACTTCATATTTTGGAGTTAAGAGTTCATCTGAAACACCTATCAAGTGTCTGCTGTCTGGCTGTGTGATGACGATTCGCGATTGCTTTCTTGAGTTCTTCTTCAATGCTGACGAGGCTGTTGATGATCTGAGGATGCTTGTCTGGGGCAAACTTGTTGATGTTACCAATCAATCGAAGTGCATCAGAAGTCGATCTAACTGTATATTGGAAGTGATTACAGAATCCAGTACAGTGTAATAATACAATCATTTGGAAAAGGGGTTGAAAATAGTTGACTAGCAAATAATCTTGTCCAACCCCGTAACTATACATTTTATTAAATAGAACATATCACTAGGCAAACTGTGTAGTTCAATCTTTCAAATCACCTCAACTATTACAAGCACATGTACGCATAACTAAGATGCTGTCTGTGTGATTAACTTTCAGTTTTCAGAAAATATTTGTACTCCCGCTTAAAATGTGACCTGCAATTAATATCTCTAATATTTAATGGTATACTGTTCCATAGTTTTGCTCCTGCAAATGTGAAGGTAAATTGACCCAATCTATGTTTGATTTTGGTGATTATAAGATCATTTCTAACATTTTGTCTGGTTGAGTAAGAATGATTAATATAACACGTGGACGAACTATAGAGTTATATACGTGACTAGAATAGATCATGGTACAACAGAACGCAAAGGCAAACAAACTCTTGTAGGCCTAACTTACTAATTTTGGACTTGACAGTAGAAATTTGCTGTTTCCATGAAAAACATTTGTCAATAGTAACCCCAACAAAAGAAGAACAGGTTACTTCAGAAATTAGTGTATCATTTATAGTAAGTGTTCCATAGGTGTCAATATTTTCCTACTACGCGTTAAAATTAAATAAAATATTTAATTTTGGTAAAACTCATTGTTAGTTTTTCAATATTAATGTATAATAAATGATGGTTTTTTAAAACCATTCCCGTCTCTTCAATACTGAGCAAGAGTATCGTATAATCTCCCGCTGCAGCGATGCGTGTTCGACTCTGCATCGATGTAATCACCTGGTTTCCACGCGCACAGCGCAATACAGCGTATGTGTTTGTTTTTTGAAACGCCCAAAAATAGACACCAACTCTCATTTCAGTGACGTCAGGAAATCAATTACCGTCCAGAACAGACGGCTATACACATGGAGACCTGGGTGAAGGGTGTTATCATCGCAGTAGCTGTTACTGTGGTTTTAATCGTTTTATTCGTACCTCTCGGTTACGGATACATTAACTACTATGAGGTAAGGGCCACTTGTCCATCAAAACTATCTATTAAGCGGAAACGGCGACGAAAATCCGGCATACAGTCGTACACGGTGAAATGATACTAATATTTGCAGGAGTGTAACTGATATATTGTTTACGGCTATTATGTTGCTTCCAAATTTTATCGCCCATTGTTATATTTTCACTGAATGTATCATCAGTTACCATGGAGACCAGGTGAAGAGGATTAGGCAAAATTTAAGATATTCTTTAATTGTGAGAGTGTTGATTAGTGAAAAGTATCGATGGAGCTTTGATGTTGGTGATTGGGCGTTGTCCTGTAAGTTAAATTTAAACCGGTCGTAAAACGCTGTTTTTATAGACAGGTAGCAGTTCATCTCAGGCTTTTTGTGATGGTATATTTTGAGGTCACATGATCACCTTCGGTGGCCATGCTGTTGACGCTTGACGGTTCATCAACCAAACGATTCTCGCCCAACTGTCGTTTTAATTTCCTATATTTAGAACGGACAGGATGACCTCCCCATCGAACGATTGGGTGTAACGCGGAGGTCATGTACTTTGATGTGTTTACAGAGCTAGGCATAGGATTGAAGGTTATTGTTTAGATTACAAATCCTCTGAAATGTCTCGATCCGGTAAATATTTTGTAAGTTTCAATTCTGTTTACAGTGAGAGATGGTCTGAGGTTTGTCCTACAAATATACATTTAAAATCTCTCGCACATAAAACAGTCCACAGTATTCGCTGGATTACCACGAGCATCGCGACTGTTTAATCCATCGCTTACAGCGTGCGCTAAATCTGTAGGAATGCAAGCTTATTGTGTGCACAGTAGAAATAGGACAACACTGTCTGTGGTGTATTATGCGTTGTTTATGACATAATATATGCATGTGCTTGTAAAGTGTTTGTCATTGCCCTTTGGTTTTGAACCTGTCTGTGTAAATATATAAACGTAGCAAAATTTCACCGATAGATGTAGAAATGTTCCTCATGATGGCGTGTATGTGCCGCTTGTAGGAGCAGAACAATTTTGACAAGCGGACGTTAAACCAGGGTTTTATCAAATATTGCGAGGAATTCATACGCTATACAATTCACACCTCAAACCATGGTATTTCGTAAAAGTGCTGCTAGGTTATAAACAGCTATAGGCATATACATATATATACAGCTATAGGTTATAAACAGCTATAGGCAGTATATCAAAGTATGATGGCGCTCTTAATTGACCATCACCCGTTTGTTTATTTTATATATATATTTTTAATTTTGTAGTTATTGATAGGAAGTATCTGCGGGTACGAGTCGTTTTCTTGTTCTGTACTTGACTTGTGCTTCATGACATCACACTATGATGTTTGACCGGTCAAAATGAGACTGCAACATCTATTTCATAAATTCGACTTTAATTCGGTATAAAAATACGCAATAAAGTTGGTAAGTAGTCGGCTACACAGTGGAAGGTATCCAAACTCTCGTACACAGGTTCTATGAAGTCAAACTGTTGTTAAACGTCACATAGGTCTATGCATGGATATGGTATTTCGAACAAAGGGTAGTATGCAAACCCTGCTTACAACTTGGGAGGATGGCGTACTTCAAATATGGTTCAGATGGTTTCCTTACAGCAATCTTGCAACGAAAAGTCTCGTGAATTTCGTCTTTATCATCGTACGTCAGTAATATAACCAGCAAAACACAACAGCAACGGTAGCATCAGCATCAGCACAAACAACAACAACAACAACAACATCCTCTAAACGGTTGCGTAAATTATAACTTATCTTTCTCTTAATATGTTGGGTTAAACAGCTGCATCAATGAGAGATGTCAATCACCGTTATCATTGCCAGACACATTGATGACTCCACGCGATTTATATTCGTTAAAACACAGCCCGTCCACCAGGAGGAGGTGGGGGACTGTGCCGGGCGACTGTAGTTAAAATGTTTCAAAATTCTGCAAATCGGTCTTGCTAGACTGCAAAATAATCTAATATAGAACCCAAATACTGCTGTCATATTGACAAATAACTGCGCCAATGTTACTGTTCATAATCTAGATCGGTGAAAGTATAATTCTTTATGCCTTTATGACATGTACGGTGTTTCCGCGGGTTTTGTTGACTAAAGCTACCAGCAATTTTATATATCTATTGTTGAAGAGATATTATTTGATATTTTGATGTCAATTTATTCCATAATACATTTCAACTTATTTACATATATAAATGCGACAATAGTTGACAATGATATCATACTTCACTTAAGGTGACTAGTATGCCCGCATGTTGCAATGCAATACCCTGGTGTGACCTGAGTGTATGTGCCATGCACTACTGGCGCTTGGCGCGCATTAACCGTTGAGGGCGCGGGCATGTCCAGACATAAACTTGAGCCTGAAACAGAGACGATAGTTTCCACTGTACGGTCGACTATCTATGCTGAAACTGATAGCGCGCACACACAAAACCTGAAAAAGGCGCGAATCTGGTGAGCCATTCCACTTTCACGACACAAAACGATGCATTGTTTGTATCCATTATCACGTCTATCATTTGTCACATTGTTGTCGTCATGACAAATAACAAGCACCGACTTGGACATGTGTTACACCCAGGGTGTTTCATCATGTCATTGTTATGGGGACAGTAGCTGTAAATTTGGTGATGTTTCCATTGTTTTATCCTAAAAAATACATATTTAAATTCTTTTCCAAAAAATATGAAGACAGACAAAACATTTGGCATATTAATATTTTAGCAGTTTGCAACACGACGACAAATTGATATTAAACGTGAAAATAATCAGATGAGGTTGAATTTCACTTAAATGGACAAAGTCGGCCATTTTTCATGAATTTTGTTTGATGCGAGATAATAGTTATATTGTTTGACATGTCGAAAGATACTGAACGAATGTGTGACCAGTCATATATTCGACCCCGGGTTTAGACACGATAGACGAAACCATGAATTAATGGTCATAACCATTAATTCATTTTCGCGATGGTTTCATTGATCGTGTCTTAAATCGGGGTCGAATATATCCATGGTCACCAATTCATTCAGTGTCTTTCGACATGTCAAACAATTTATAAGTAGTATCTCATATGAAACAAAATTCATGCAAAATGGCCGACTTTTTCCCTTTAAAGGGAGGAGGTCGTCGGAACTGCGCCCGTGAGACTTCCTTGTTTACAAACAAAGTATTTCATGCACGAAATCTAACTGCATCACAACAACATGGCTGTAACATTTAACTTTTACGATGTACATTGTGACAAACATGTATTAACTTTCACAAAACGCCTGCATACCTTGGATAAAGTGTTTACATTGCAATTGGTCGCGTGCGTCCCTTCCGACATTTGAGCGCAGTTCTGACAACCCCCCTCCCTTTAATGGAGGGTATAAGAATTGTTGCAAACTACACTTGGTGCTCACAGTTCTGTCAATCGCTATGGTAGATTTATCGTGTAAGCAAAAGCTTTGCATGTTTGCTATCAGAACAAATCGTTTACTTTGAAATTGATTTATTTTAATGACGACAGTTGCCATGCTCTCTTTTGCATCGCAAGTTCAAAGCGTTGAAAATACTCTAAAATGTATGTAACAGTCGAAGAGCGAAGAAAATGATCAGTACGACAAGGTTTAAAACAAATTAGCAATTTTGAGGGTCAACTAGGTATCTTCTTCGTAGTTTATACAAGTTCACGGTTTGCTTTCATGTTTTTACTGAACACCATACGATATCTGAATGATGTTATATTTACTGTATGCCGACTGTTTCATCGACAGACATGATGAAACTTCTTCGTTTGATATGTTTGGTTTCAGTTTGGTTTCACCAGACAGAGATCGACTGGCAAAGTGTACACCCACGAGCTGTACACGGAGGGACGCCACTACATCGGAATCGACTACGCTTTCATCAAGTACCCCTCCTTTGCTCAAAATGTGTTGATCAAAAATCTGACAGTCTTCACACAGGACAGCGAAGAAGTAAGTAAATTTTGGCGGATATCACCAGAAGCATTGCGATAGCACCTGATTGGCTTGTCTCACCCTCAAAGCATCCAGAAATTAAGACTTTGGCTTTGAATTCACGGTTGCAGGCGTGTTACTAAGGGACGTACATTTAGATCTTGGGAGGTGGGGGTGGTAACAATCGGATTGCGAATATTTTTTTCCATTGTAAATTTTTGATTTTTTTTCCAAGTGAGTCATGATATGCTAATTTTTTTTTTCTAAGTAAACTGTCAGCTTTATCACTTCTTTTTGCGTTCTGATTTTTTTAATTTTCAAACTAGTCTGAAGATTTTTTTCCTAAGTTTTTGCTTTGAAAATATTTTTTCTGTTTTTGACCACCCCCTCGTAAGATATAATGGTCCATCCCTAAATACATCGGACACTGCTGCTTGAATTGTGGACAAACTTTGTCAGTGTTGTATGGCGTGGCTGTTGTTGCAGCTTGTAGCCCTCAATCGTTGGTTCTCGCGTTAATGTTTGTTGGCTTTGACAATTGTTTAGAGATAACGCTGACAAATACCAGCCCCTTTAAATTCTCTTTCACTGTTTTGTTGTGGAACTCGGCTACGTAGCACCACCTTGACATCGATAAACTCGACATTCGATTGAAGTAGTCGCTCGTTCTGCTGCTGCGAGGAAGACGCGAAGAAAGCGACGTATCTTCAGATCTAACAACAACAGTATTTTAACTTGTTTCTTCGTTTCCATTTTCAGCACATAATCAATGCTATTTCAAATGTTATTGGAGGGCTTTTGTTCACAGTGACATAATCTTCGTTTTTTTTTCCTGTTTCAGCTGAAACTCTATATTTCGTTCCAGTACTTTATAAGAGAGGACGAAGCGGCTTTGCTCCATAGGAAATACTCGAAAGGGTATACTCCTACATTATACGCAAGGGCGAGAGACGCCATACTGAAAGCGGCGACAGAAATCCACTCCTCCGAGTTCTGGTTGGAGAGAGACGTCGCTGAAAGCAAACTGAAGGATGCCCTCCAGATAGAACTTGGCGGAGAATGTTGTGAGAAGGACTGCATACTGTTATCGGAAGGTAAGTGAGGACATCAAAAAGCGAGATTATCAAACCTTCAGATGAAATCATCACTGCATGTGGCTCACAGATATCTCATTTATTGTTAGATTAAAAACTGACTGGGTTTGTTCACTTTCTTAAATTGTTATCTGGCTTTTCTTGTTAACTTGTCGATTAGGATGTATTCCACTTTAATGCGAAAGTTTGATTAAAATTTTTGAGGGGACATTCTCGAACGTATTCGATATCATATTGTCTTACACTGGCAAAAGAAGTTCAGATTAACCTCCTTTGTTCCATTTGTTTGCACAGCTATTTATTGAATTTACTCAAGATTGCTACAGATAAGACTTTTGATCATCTCCTATCATCATCTTGACTTACAACGACATGTTATTTCAAAACCATGTTATGTATTTGAAGAATATTTATGCTGAGATATGCAAAATCATGCTCACCAGTGTTGATCTGATTGATTTAAGTTGCACCGAATTTTCATATATAACGTTACCCCTCTGCGCTTTAATTATGAAATGGCAACAATTTCACCATTGATAAAATTTTGAACTCAAGGCGTTGTCGACAGTGTGAAAAAAAATTATAAGGATGTCAAAAAGTGACAGCGTTAGAACTCAGACCCGCACACAAATTTTTGTTGGTCTGAGGCTTAGGCTAGAAGCGTCGCAATGACATGCGCAGTACACGTTTTTGGTTAAAAGTCTGGAGCTGCTCATACTGGCATGTTTTCAATCTTTCTTGACAGGCTGTCGTACAGACTGCAGACGATACGATTTCTGTAGCGAGGAGCGAAAAGGAATGTTCATGTATGTCAAATACATGCAGTTACTACGCGTCGACCTGAGCCCAACACTGACAACTGAGAACCTGTCCAACGCGAAAAGCGAAGTACGTGCAAAAGGCGCAGTGTACGACCAAGAAGTTGCGGTGGTAGAGAAGGAGATAGAGAGGGAGGTAAGGCTGCAGTTTGTATATGGTACTTGTTCTATGTGTACTAAGCACAAAACCAAGAAAAACAAAAATGGCGTTGAAATTATATGAACACAACTGAAGTTAAGAGTCTGTGGCTTCAAATACGGTAGATTGGTTTACTTTTATTTTGGTCGGATTTCACCGATTCAGGCAAAATTAGCTAACACTTGACAAAGAGCAGAGGAATTTCTATGTTCCATAATCAAAATATAATGACGATAAAATATATAGAGAAAATAAATATGAATTAGCGCATCTATTATATGAAACTTAGAAACGCATTGAAACAAAGGACTACCGTTCTTAAATTATGATACATTCTCCTTGAGTAATTTGAGGTTTTACTGAAAGTTGTCATCATTTGCAACGGTTAGCTCTCAAGCAGTATGAATACAATTGCATCATTGTGATAATTTTCCCATGCAGGTGCAAATCATATTGAACCAAGCAGAAGAAATAAGAGAAAACGGCTCGTCGCATGCGTCCCTGATACGCCAGCAAGCTGAAGCGGAAGCCAGGGCGACAATTGATGTTGCCCATCGGCAGGGGATCAGCAGAGTTTTCAGCTATCTCGGCATCAGAACCGTCGAACACAAAGCTTCTTTCATGTATCTTAGGACCCTTAAGTACAAACAGGACCTCTATTTGAGTGTCGATTTCAACCAGTTGACTATGTCATCAAATATTGCGGTGGTCCCGAATGACGTAGACAAAAATGTTGAAAATATTTAAAATGTGGACGGTCATGGCGGACCAGCGATACTATTGCTGAGTTGCCACTTGAATCACATCGTCAGATTGACTTTTCGTCTTGTATATCATTCTGTGTATAGTTTGATAAATGTTTGGAGTCTGCTTTGTCAGTAAAACTGACTCTGTAATACCTTGTTTCAAAAACTAACCTCAGAGATCCACTGTCAATAAAGTGAAAGGGTTAGAGGTTTGAGATTGGTATATTGTGAATATTCCGTTGACATATTGTGCTGAAAAATATTTGTTAAATTTGCAATATTTAAAATATTTATCATCATGGTGGAAGTAGAAGTATAGTCATCTTTGCATTAAGACAACTCATCTTGTGTGAGTTTTCTTGGAGTCGGAAGAAAGAAATCCGCTTGCTCAGCTGTTGGTCAGAGTCTGTACATTTCGTATCGCACATGCATTCATGGATCTCTGAATCAAAGATTTTTATTCCACCGATAGGTTAGCACTACAGCTAAGAGTCTGCGGGGCATCACATACTATAGCAATGACATGATGAGTTTTGCGCTAACAAATGTGTTAGATTGGAATTGCAAAACCTTCATATACGTGGCACGGGCACCCAGGTCTCCTATACTCAACTCACTCTCTTTTTTAACCAAAGTCCATTTGAGTCTTACTATTTCCCGTGCCTTATAGCCAGATATGACCTCAAAATCTGCATTTCAAATGATATTACCGACGTATCATGTGTGATATTTAATGAAAATGAATAATTGTTCCATTTTGTCCCAAAGGTCAGAAAAGTTGTCTATCGCATATAATGACCAAGTAAGTCTTCATGTGTCGCTTAATATGTATTTTCTTCATAGAACGAATTAGTAATCATATACTGAAAGCGAACAACATTAGCATATATACTAAACATACTTTTATGTTGTTTTGTTCTCTAACAGCGGGGTTGACCATGTTGCCAAATTTTAAGATTGGTAGAGGTGCTTAGATTGCCTTGATTAAGAAAATGCCCCGTTCCACGATAGGCACTTGAACATACAAGTGTTTCTATAATTCACGCCCGGGCAGCACAGCTCACACTCCTGCAGCAAAATTTGTATCAACGGTAACATTTACATAATTTCATATGTTTTGCATAGTAATGAGCATCCAGGTAAGCAAATTGATAAAATACCACGGTAAAAATACAATATATGGGTTACTTTTAAGGTGTGACACAATGAAAATATCATGGTAAAAATATAACATATAGGTTACCTTTAATATTATTGGACAAACTTATATAAATATTGAAGTAATAATACAAGCCCCATGTTACTTTTATTGTCATTTTATATTACTAAGTTTAACCATGACTTTATTGCAGCATGGAGCTAATTTTTCACTCAAAGAATCTTGATCATTATTGTTATAGCCGACTGTGTTAATTTAGCAGTGTGGCCTTAATGGCATTTGTACTACTTTCTTATTCCAAATAATAAACAAGTAAACGCAACCCCTAATTGATTAAGTCTGAATAAATTATGTTTTAATTTCAAGGCAAACAGGCTAAAACATATTGTCCTGTCGTTTTCCCAATAGGCCTAACTGCAACTTTGGTTGGCTCCAACACTTTTACGTGCTCAGCTGGCATGATATGTACTTTATGCCTCAATTGCGAATTTAATGCACTATTTCATGATTTTATTTTCAAACCAAAGTTGGTTCGTATAAATGTGCTAACTGAAGGACATGTATGTAACTGCTTGCTGGTTTGGACCATACCTACGCGTTTTAACAGGTTAAATAATAAATGGGTGCCGCACTCATAAAATGACGCCCGACGGAAACGAACACTGTAACCTCCCATAGTGCCACCAATCAAACCTTAAATACAATTAGTATTTCAGACAATTACCAAATACGCAGAGCTATGTTTTTTCTCATCTGTACAAAAGTTACTTGAATCACATGGCAAAGATACATTTGAAATAAGACATTTTTCAAGCGTTGATTCCGGTAAACTTTGTTCTTGGTATCTCTCCAAAATGCATTCTGAAGAAAAAATTCTGTTGCAATTTGTGATGGGTTGGATGCCAGAATCTTTGTCCAAAGGAGTGCTTGGCAATCGGTATGAACTCGTGTAATAATTGTAATTAACAACCAACGTACAAAATATGATGAGAATTCAGATCCTTGAAACCGGGGGATTTCGCAAATTAAATAGTAGAATTCGCTTGATAACACAACTCCTCGAGCTTGAATAACCCATACCATGGTAGTAATTTATGATGATGTTGATAATGATAATAAGTACAAAGACAAGATGAGCGCGAAAATGGAAATGAGAAACAAACACGAGACTATCATACGGGAGGCTCATTGCATACTAAATTTTCTTGTCAAGATTTATAAATACTGAAGAATAAATATTAAAAAGGGAATTAGATTAAACTTTTGGTGTATGAAAAGGAAAAATGTCAAAAAATAGTTGACCTCAACTGACTCTTAACAAGAACTCATAATATAGAGGTAGTCGAACTTACAGGGACACCTCTTTAATAAGGTCTGTGATGTATACTTGATCAGTGGCACGTTGCGGCAAGCTCACATAAACAAATTTGTCCTTTCGAAAAACGGTAATGGATATTCTGCGCATTGTAAATTCTAACTAGCTTCTCTCTCTTAGTATTTGTTCTGGAATATTCGTAACATCGAAAATACACAAACAGGGGTAACGTGTAGAAAGATGAGAGATAGGTAACAAGTATAACACTGTGAAGAACACGCAGTATTTTATGGCCAAGCGTTTTTTTGTATAAATGAAGTATTTATTATAGGTATTTTAACACAATAAAATTCGATATTCCACCGAAGGTCGTAAATTTGGCTTTACATTAAGAAGCAGGTAAATTGTACCGGCTGATATCGGATACTAGAGACGGCTCCCGAGGTGTGTGTTAACTCGTAAATCGTATGTATTCAGAATTTAAACGATATTTAAAGATCGATGGGTAAAATAGCGTCCACCAGCTAAGGACTATTGTACTTTTTTAAATCCCGATGTAAAATGGAAAAGTTTGAAACATGTGAATTTGCTCCGACTGATAAAAAAAGCGCTCTGAACTGAACATGAAAAACAACACCATCATCTGTGACGAAACGGAATAAGGGGACCTGGTTTGTAAACTCACACATGACAGTCAGAACATCGCTCCCTATTGTGTATAACAAACACACTGATGATATAAAATGAGCGAAGTGAAATGGCTCAACTATTCACCGAAACACCGATATATTGAATGTCCAAATTTGAAAATTGTGTCGTTGAGCACTTTTGCTCTCGGTGAGAAATTATTACGACTCTGCTTGACACAATGATCGATAAGATGCGGGATTATTTTTGTAGTAAGGCGTGGGCGGAACTTTCTATCTTCTTGTTCATGTCAAAACCTGCTTGCACTAGAAACCGCTTTTCGGTATTAATCCCATTATCCGCGTAGCATCCTGAACGCCAATATGAGAGAGAGAGGGAGAGAGAGAGAGAGAGAGAGAGAGAGAGAGAGAGAGAGAGAGAGAGAGATCTTATTACTTGTTTTTTTGATACAAGACATTTCAATAAGAGCTTCTTCTGCTGATCTGGCTGTGTCTCTATGGATTCATATCGATTGAAATAAGACTGCAAGGGGATAAGAGATTTACCGTCAACTTCCCCCTCTTACCAGCATTTCACCCTCACCAGCGTATATGAACCAGATCACTGTTTATTCAGCAGCATACGTAAGGTAGAACGCGCCCTTGGGACAGATATTTGGACTTGCAAACTTTTCCGATTCTTTTCTGATTTACCACTTATGGGCTAATTTTGAAGCCCTTGGTGTGAGAAAACGTTTTACCATCATTCTTAGTTTTACGAAAATTGAAAATTTTATATATTTTTCTCCATAGAGTTAACACAGGGATGGCGGCAATTTTTATTTTCAAATATCAGGAAATCTTGGGTAATTTGTCTCTCTAGTACCAAAATTTGCAGGGTGACCCCCTATTTATGAGTACATTGAGTAACGTCGCCTTTGCAAAAATGTCACCATGACGACTCCGAAGTCGTATGACTTAAATATAATATGCAAATCAATGACGAGTATTTACATTTTATTGACGTAAATGGACTCATTTCTTGGAAACTAGTATCAGCGTCAGCTATTTTTCCAACGGTCGTTTTGCATAAAGTGGTGAATGCTGGGCGCAAAGTCATTATAAGTAAGGCGGTTTTAGTCAGAATTACTCCATAATACCAGCGGGAAGGCAACTAGTCCAGGCATCGAAGACCCTAGAAGAAAGGGAGAAAACTTGTCTGAGGTAGGTGGACCCGACCGATGAACATTTACGATTGGGGTGGTGTATTACAGTTGTTTCTGATGGTAGAATTAACCTACTAGTAGGTAACATCTATGCTTCCATTATTGAACAATCAGTGAAATATTCATATAAGCAGTTGGTAAATCTTTCTGGCAAAATCTTTGTATCATGCAAAGGTACACCAGCAAATTCAAAATGAATTAGTTTTATGAGTGTTTTATTTCCACTACATCTCCAACGACTGTAAATGATGACCTATACTTGCGCGCAGTGTATGTGCGAGTATTGTCTGTAACAGAATTAATGCTTAGGAGCAACAAGTTGCTACCAAGCATATTGGAGTCCAAGTTGGCCTCAATTTAAAAAGGAAAAAGTTTTTGACGATCAGTTTTCTTAAAACTTTTAATGCAATGATTGATATAATGAATTACAGTAATACAGACAAAGACGAATTTTTCACAACAACGGGTGAATTTGACGATAAATTGCATAATACCATACATATATACTCACCATTTGAAGCTCTATATTTTGTTTCCAAATTATTCTAATTTGCATTAACCACTGGCTCGTATAGGCAAGTCACAACTTTCCTCAAACCAGAGCTTATAACCAGGACATTCATGTCTGTACGTGGACAAAGCACTGTACTTAACATACATCATACTGGACTAACATGTTAGCTGCTGTTTGTTCCCGCGGTGTGATTATGTATAACCACTTGGTGACTATTTTACAATGCCAATACCGAAAACAAATACCTAGAGCGACCAAAGGGCAATAACCATGGCATGATCGTGTATGGCAGTTTCTTTCGCGATATTAACAAAGGTGACAACCAGACGTCAGTTTTGTCTCCAATTAGCTCGTATCCTAAGATGAGGAGACATCATTGCCAAATGGCTAGAGCAGTTGGACGCACGATCACCGTGAGTTCGAGCCCCACCATGGTCATAGTGTTTGTGTCCTTGAGCAAGGCACTTTATTCCTCATTGCTTCTCCCTACCCACGAGTGATGGGTACCTGGTAGGACAGTGGTTGTAATGTGTGCGTTCAGCTCTGCTGCGCTTATTGGCTGCACATGTGAGCTGTTGTTTGCTCCCCAGGGAGTTGAGAGGTATCATATCAGGTCCAGTGACCAGGGGTAATAAAAATTGTAAAGCGCCTTGAGCACATGTACATGTGGATACGTGCGCTATAGAAGAACCCTTGTTATTATTATTATTATTACTATTATTGTTATTATTACCATGGCCACTCAGACAACTTTGAATCGGTTTCATTGAGCCACGTACAATGTCCTATGACTTACACATGCGCACATAAATTTATTTTGCAAAACAATGCACTGTTGGCGTCTGTCCTTTTCCCCTTTCTTTATTGTCATTGTCATTACTTAGGCATTGCCAATCCGAATTAATTTAAACTTGTCACAAGAACAGTAAAGTACAGTATAATATTTTATGAAACCTTCCGTAATTTGTACGTCAGTCATTTTATTGCGATTTCTCAGCTCAGTACACTCAGACATATGCCTTAACCAATTACCAATTGCCTTAACCAATTTCAAAAGTCAGCACAGATTTAAAAGTGTGCGTCGGTTTGTTTTAACACATATACTCCTATATGACCAACCAGGGAACCGTTTTCCTTTCAATATTTCTCGTGTTGCTGTTGGTCAGGCAAAGAGATGCAGACAGACTTGGTAGACAGTGATCATTAGTTTTGATCACAGACCATGAGCGCATAGCGTGTATGCACACAGTGTACGGTGAGATTCCGTCCTCAACACACTCTATACCTTACCTTACCTTATGCATCTCTAATTCTACAAACAAATGTTCTCTGAACTTTATTTTATCTACTGTACTATAATTTATAATTTGCAGTTGAAGATTTGAGGAGTTACGAACACAGCCCACCATGAAATTAGTATTTCTCACCTGTTTCCTCGTCATCTACTTCGTTGGAGTTGATGCTCTTCGGGTAAGTTGTTATTTCACTTTTATAGCTTTTGGAACAAATGTCGCAGTTGAAAAGATTCACCTGGGACAGCTCACTAGAAAAGGTAATAAATAGCAAATACACCTAAATATTGTAAAACTAAAACTTTACGTGAATGCCATACCATCGTCTCATTTGAAGCTTTCTGTTTTCTGAAATCATACATGCGACGCATTGCCTCATATGCGACATATAAAATATATAAAATCATATAACATAAAGTCCAAGGTATATGGAACTTCATTTCTTTGTTTTTTTCGTCCTCATGTCCAACTTTTTGGAGAATATTGTCAATCGATGATGAATCATTATCCCAAGAATTGCATACCTAATCTACGCTACTGTCATCACCATGTGACGGTCACGTGATCAGCTATCCCAGAGTAGGACACGCACATGACACTTATTAACACTGTATGAATTGAATTGAATAACATTATTTCATACTTCAAACATATGTTTCGACTTACCTATATTCGCAAGACTTATTAGTGCATGAATTTAATGAAAGAAAACATGATTGAAGTTTCCGGCGACAGGTTATAAGTTGATAAATTTCCAAGGTTATAAGTTGATAAATTTCCATAGAGTTGAACTCTTCCAGATTGTATAGAACTACTCCGACTGTAAAATGCCTTTTTGTTGAACTTACCGTCTTAAAATCACAGCTATGCACAACGTTAATGCATCGCTTATATTACTTTAAGATCAGAAACAAGAACCACAGCAATTCTTTGAAACGAAGCTTTCAGTCAACTAACTGTCGTTGCTGTGTATTTACATGTATATGTATATTAATGTATTCCTGTTTACAATATTCAGCGATGCACATGGAGCGAGATGGAACTCTTTGAGCAGGAGCTAACGGAGTACGCCCGTAACCCGGACAATTGGTCTGAAGAGAGGAAGAGCGTTCTCTACTGTGATATTGTCCAGGTAATTCTCTTTCAATTATACTGCTGTGGAGGATGGCATTATTTCACCTTTTGGTTTCGAGGTAAATAAGCTTACATGTGATAAATAGCGCAAGAAGGCTTTTTGACCTGTGGTCAATGTTATATTATAATTCAAAATATGGTCTTCATTAATGCGTTTCTCATGTGTGAGAGGCAGGTTTTTACGAAAGAAAACGTAAATGACTTTATCTTTTCATTGTTTAAACCAATGATATGGTAAACGAATACTAGATGTACCTTTAGGTTTAATTTTACACTTATCTTCCGCTGAGAATGGACGATAAATTTGGTTTACATGTTATCACACCTTAGAAATTGGTTTGAGCATGTTAAAAATTTGCCCCAGTAGTGCCACTGAGCTTTTGGAATTGTGTCCTAAGTGATAATAAAACACACGCCGGGGAGTAAACTGTCGTGTACACTTCAAATACAGATAATCACATTTTTTCCAAACCGGTAGTGTCATAATATAGCTGTAGCGTCAATGTCAAGCTATTCCATTGTCTCTATCTTGCAATTTCTCGGCAAAAAATCACGACCCAAGGATATGCTTATGCCACAACTTCTATGGGAAAGGAGAAAGATAGCCTCATGCGCAAATGTATGAATTCACGCGAAAGTTTTACCACACACATATATATACACACACAACACTTGCAGTCCCAACTGATGGACTTTATTTATGGCTGTATTTACTATAATTTTAGTTGAAGCGTACTGTGAAACAACGCGATCAACTGTCCGGTGTTTACCTCAATTGAACAACAAATATACACATTGGGAACCATACGCATTGAGTACAATGTGTGTTTGATATTAAAATGTGTACCATTGTTGACAAATGAATTCATGTCCACAGCAAAATCTATAACATGCACGTATGACTAGTTTTCACGGAAGACCATTGTTTTTGTTTCCTCCATCAACAAATTTGTGTTGTTCCCTCGGCTCCTCCAACTTTTGGAGCCTCCAACTTTTGGGGCTCGACTTATATCACAGTGTGGCTGGGGAGAGGCACTATTAGAACAAACGAAGATATTTAAATGAATGATTGATGAACTCTCCTTTCCTTAACATCTCCCACGTAATGGTCGATATGTTGCTTAGCCCTTTAGGATTAATAGAAACCGACTGTAAAACACATAAGGCCATTTAAAGAAAATTCTTTGTTTGCCGTCCTTGGATTTTTGAAAAACGTACCAGCCAACCAAGGAAACTAACAAACACAGACAAAAACACAAGTGTATTAACATAAACTCAATTTTTAGCTAGTTTCTTTTGGAAAAATAATATTTTTATTTGTAATAGCGTTCGCATTGTGTTTGTTTTCTTAATATTCTCTGAAAACCTACCAGCACGCGAACGGCAAACAATGAATTTTATTTAAAGCGCCTCATCCGAAGAAATCAGTACGAAAATGAGAATACTAAACAATTGTTAACATAAGCAAGCTGTCCTATTCCAGATACGACTTGACTACCTGAAAAGCTTGGAGTGTGATCATAGTAAAACGATAAAGGGCTTAGCCGTGTCTGTTGATGATTGGATAGGTATGATTTCCCCAGGACTTCAAAGAATGAAAGACTATGGTTTGTGCGCAGACAGTTCGACGAGTAAGTATATTCCTCATGAAGTATTTTGTGAATGAATTTTCCATCAACTTTTCCGTTTTCGAAAGTACAGGTTTGTAGGTTATGATTGAAAGGAATACTTGCTTGATTCTTTACAATATCATACAACCTACTTTGACATCTTTCTGACTTCCGCCGCTGTATTTACAGAAATGTACGAGCTGAGACCTTTAACCAAGAAAAAAAAAAAATTAAAGAAGTTTCATCCAATGCGATCTCCCGCATACGATAATTACTTTTGCACCAATGCCCAGTAACTTTAATACACCTTGCACCACTCATGTCTTTGATCTTAAACATTGAGATAAATATCGTAATCAATCTCTATCTGATATGATAAAATGGAAATGATAAGAAGGTTCCAAATAAGGTGTATTATTTTTCTCATCGACATTCTTTGCCTTTAAAGATGAGAGGAAGATGTATAGGAAGTGCTAAATGAAAAAAGCAGATGTACTTAACCGACGCACCCAAAAGGACACAAACACAAACCATCAACCACAGATGTATTCTATTGCACCTGACATCTCTGTCACAGTTGCCACGTTGCTAGCTGTACCTAGCATTTATCATAGTTCACTATCCCCATCGAGGAGAAAACCAGCGAGAGGTCGTCGGGATAGAGAAACAAAATATTGGTTCTCAGTCTTCCAAAATTATTTCTTGTAAATGGATGTCATATGTTTTCTCTTCTTCTCCAGTATTCGTAAACATACCTCTTATATGCAGTGGTTATTTGCATATAATAATTGAAATGTAAACTCGTCATATAATCCTCTGTACATGTGGATATCATGCGTCATCAGACCCTCTTACACTGCTAGGTCAATATCATTATCATTTTATCGTTTGCTTCCGAGTTCTTGACTTATTGGTCACCAGGAGAGGTAACAAAGATTACAACTTTTTGACACTTTACATTAATCACAGCAAAGTTGATGCCACAGTTAATGACCCTGTAACTCATGAGGACTATTATATGTGTCGTTTTACTTCCAGGTGTTATAGAAATCGACTACGATGACGATTGTGACGAATATTACGTCACCAAACAATGCATGGATGCTCTGTCAGATTATCTGAAAAGTCGGTATTCCCTGACTTGCGTCGTCATGCTCAAAGCCATTCCGTGTTTCACCTTGGGTAGAAGTCGATGCGGCATACCACAGGTGCTTGACGAGGGATCGGGAGGTGTCAGCCCTTATGTTGCCATCGCCGAAAACGGCGACTGCGTGTTGTACTACAACTCGTCAGATCCGGTCTACCAGAGGCAAGAAGACTACAGAACCGAACACGATTTGGATTATTTTGCATACTTCTAAAATGCTCCAGAAAATACGATTGTTTAGTTATGATCATCAGGGCACTGCATTAGACTGAGCAGGTATTCAAATCATGAAACTGTGTTTGTATTCAAATATATCAACTCAGTAACGATGTGAAAAAGTCTCCTTCTTTAACCCTTTGAGAGCCAAAGTCAATTTTTGTCGCATTTATAAAATATACCCCAGTCAATTTTTTCAGATATTTACAGAAATTTTGAAAAAAAACTTTAGCCAATGAAATATGATGTCCATTTTGTCCAAAATGAATAAAAGATTCACAGAAAACTTCACAAAAATTGGTAAAATCTGGCACTAAAATCTTGGTGGGAAAAATTACAGCACTCGAAGGGTTAAGGTCTACTTGTATAAATCATTGAAAAATAGACTGATATCAGACTAAGCATAATATACCAAACATGAACTTGCGTTACGCTCACGAAATGAATAGCGACGAAAATTTTACTTATTTCTCCATTTCTGATGATGTCATGGTCATGTTATTTCCTCTAAACCACTTCTTTATTTGTAAAATTGTATTATGTGCGCTGAAATGGTTCCGTAAAAGTGGAACAAGAATTGAAGACAATTTCAGACAGAACACTGACATGATGGTGATATAAATATCTTTACCGGCTAAAACTTATGTCATGATTATATCGCACAGGACAGTTTTGAACTTGGAGTAAAGGTACTTTCCAATTTAAGGTAAGAAATTGACCTTTTTAAGCTAATGATTCTCTAGTGGTTAATAAGCTCAGAACCCCGGTAAATTATATATTTTCTGAAAGCCTAGATATAGGGGAACATTTTTGTTACCATAGTGTCACCATTGGTTACATAACTATCACGTGACAGGTAATTTGCATAACCTTTCAAAAATCTGTTTTCCCTGTTTTGTTTCAATCCTTTGAGATATGTGGCTGAAATTTGTGTGAGTGCAAGCTGTCCTAAGTATATCTCAGAAATTTTTAAACCTTCTTAAACAATTTTTATGCTAGAAAAACTTCCACAGCGGTGAATTTAACTCCAGTTAATTTCTTTAAAATTGTGCTCAAAAAAAGCAAGATATAAAAAATCTGAGACATGCTTTGGAAGAGGGTTGTGACAGCTTGCATTCCAGCAAGTGTGAGTCAGATATTTCGAATTATTGGGACAAAACATAGGGAAAACCGATTTTTGAAAGGTCATGCAAATTACCTGTCACGTGATAGTTATGTGAACAATGGTGACACTGTGGTTACCAAAATGTTTCCCTATATCTAGGTTTTCATAAAATATATAATTTACGGGGTTCGGAGCTTATTAACCACCAGAGAATTGTTAGATTAAAAAGGTCAATTTCTTGTCTTTTAACCTTAAAGCGATTCATCGGAATTAACAATTTTGATATTGGCATACAGAACTACAACAACCATACCATAATGTGACAAAGCCAGTATAGGTACGTCTAAAATGCACACCTCCGAGCTCGTGGCCTTCCAGTCTATTACAGTACCATTGTTTATCACAAATCGAAAGTAAACACATTGTAGCTGTCGGGCGATGTCGGCGTTATTAATATCACTAGCACTCGCTAAGATGACAGGTCTTCGTGATAAAGTGATAACAAAAGCCTACGAACTGATACACACGACTTTCGAACGAAGTTTTTCTTCTTGACCACAGGCACAGGTATAACTAATATACTGGTGTGATAATTTTCTTGCAATCGGCTTACTAATATATTGGTTTAAGGGGTACAAAAGTATAAAGAGGGGTATAAAATGTACAAGCAAAGTAATTTCAACTATTGGGTGATCTGTATTTTGAACCGTTACACCAATTGTAATTCGTCATTCACATCTGCAGCTCTCATTTAAATAAAAGAATACTGCCAATAGTCAAGAAAGATGAATTGTGGGCGAGCAATTACTTTGTTAGGTTTTCTCCTCATTTCAAAATGCTTTATATACTTCTAGGAGGGTAACATTTCAATTGCCATGTTCACATCAATGTTCTGCTCTTAAAGGCGGAGCCTTCCTTTAAAGGGCGCGAAGCTATGGCAGCGTTCATTGTATATAATTGGACACCAAACAGGCAACACACGGGCACGTGTCACGCTCCAGAAAATGCCACTTTTTAGTTTTTTCCGGCCGCAAAAATGCAGACAGACTGCCAAGCGGTCAGCGCGAAACTGCTGCCGATCGACCTCTGTGGTTATATTCAAATTCTAACGCGACTGGAAGACGATTTTTTAGGAAATTCGAGCGTTGGCGGTGGGGAATCAATGACTGTTGGCGGTTTGAACCGACCGTCAATCAAAGGCTTGTATAAACTCTGTTTGTAGGATTAGGAAAAGGTGACATAAGGTTGAGATCAGTTTGTGTAATTAATGTTATAGAAATCAAACACGTACTGGCAAACTGTTTGACTGGGAGGAGAACTCCACTAATGCGAGAACCTGGGATTGAAAATTGCGGCTTTAAGGTAGAATGTGCCTCGGGGACAGATATTCAGACTCTCAAATTTTTCCAAATCTTTTCTGCTTTACCACTTGTGGGGTTCATTTTAAAGTTCTTGGTGTAAAAAAACCTTTCCACCGGCTTAGTTTTTCGAAATTCCAAAATGTTATTTTTCTCCATAGAGTTAACACAGTAATGGCGGCCATTTTTGAATTTCAAATATCGGTAAACCTTGAGGTATTTGTTTCTCTAGTACCAAAATTTGATTTTTAGTTTTATTTTGAAAGAGAATGGTTGAAAGATTCCGTAAAGAAAGTTTGAGCGAAAGTTTAAGTCTTTCACTTTCGAGGCGTATACTACCTTAATGCTGGGTGACAGTGTTACAACATTTCAATTACGATGTTCACGTCAATGTTCTGCTCTCTAAGCTAGGTGACCCTGCTTCAATATTTCAATTGCCGTGTTCACATCAATGCTGGTAGCCGTGCTATGGGGGAAAGTTTCAATCAACCTTCCCGCTGCACATTTCAGTACCTTTTGAAGAAATCCCTTGGAACATATACACCAAACTTTTAAAACTATTAACCACCTGATTTCAGAGAAGATGTTTTCAATGAAAATAGCAGAAACATAGCTCAAACATTTAAATTTAATTTGTATCAACATATGAATAAATGTAAATGAGGCCATCCATAGGTACTAACAGACCAAGTTCGAAAGATTTACTTCTTCAAATTTCCCATAATTTGGAGAAATGCCAATCATTGCATCTCAAGAAGCTTACCTGTCATACTTGATAGCTATCGTACAACAATATGAGTGAAGATGTTTTTAAAAATGTTTAAAAAATGGGCTGAAAAAATTATGTATTCAAATTTTTTCATCAGTTGAGCAAATATGAATGTTTTGAACCCTATAAACCCTCATAGCAAATATGAAAGCTTCTAAATAAGCGGGTTAAAAGATGGTGTTATGATGTTGAGTGAAAATCTCAAAATTGCAGGGCCCAAAAAAAACCCTTATGTTAGCAAACCTGGATGAGATTATCTGCACATTAAATTTCAATAGCGTGGTGCAAGCAGCTTCAGTTAAGAGTTTCTAAAATTTTGAAAAAAAACCCGGAAAATTAAACAATATATCGTTCGAATTCGAGCTCACAAACTACACTACCTGCTCACACAGCGAAAAAGTCAGCGATCAAAACTACTCGGCTTATAGTTTAACTTATGTAAACTTCCTGCTTATTTCGATCAGGGCATCACTAGGAATATACTAAATTTCACAGCCGTCGGACCATTTTCTGGTAAACGATTTTTTTTTGTATTTTGGATAATTTTCACATTTTGTCACCTATTCGAACAAAGTCATGAAGCATTTCTGGATGATATTGAAACAGTTCTGGAGTTTTTGTTGTGTATTGACAAACATAAGTAAAAAAAGACATATGTAAATATCAGGGGGCTTGTACATCAGAAATAGGTCCTCTCGCTGAACATGGAAAACAGATGCCTGACAGAAATTGCGTCCTTCCAAATTTTGCCCTAAATTGCAAAAAATATATTTCAATCAAGATTAAAGACATTTAGATACCATTTATGGGTAATTCTCTTTCTTTGAACAAATTTATGCCACGTAAGTAAATATTTACAAGATTTGTTTAGTAAAGAACCCAAACATTATGTTTTAATAGGAACATAGTGGTATGATCAAAGAAGGATAGAATACATTATGTTGGTAAGACATTATCGTTTCTTTTTGTAGCAAGTGTCGAAACCTTTCCATAACCACAACTGTCGATATTGTTAGAGAAATCGAAATCTACAATCTATTTTGGTTTGCTGATCAGGAAAATCTTGATGTTAACATCACTTCAAGACTACTTCAAATTTTAAACAACCCATTCGACAATTATCTGGACTCATTTCACGCACGGTAGTGGGGTAGAGTAACCATGTTTCACACTACATCTCTATGTCGTACATGTCAGGTGGTCGGATGTGCTTTCCCGATCATGCTTTATCCTAGTTGTTGAAATTTGAGGGAAAACTATTGTGATCTCAATGAAAATAGCCACAAAACAGCCCACTTCACGGCCCGATCACTAATGTAAAATGCATAATTATAAGGTTAACGACAAAGAATGCAAAAGTCCGGGACATTTGAGTGAGGTGATACGTTGCTGTAGTGACGTCGTCCATTCCTTGCGGTCTTGTCAAAATCAAATGATGACATTATCATCGAATTATAGTGTTATGTCTGACTGGTCACACTGAACACTTGATGAGAAGTCCACTACTCTCTTTCTCTCTACTCTATCCTTTACTGGGTCCAGTCAATCAACCAGATTATGGCATCCAACCCACTACAAATTAAACAGATTTTTTTCTCAAAATGCATTTTGGAGAGGTATCAGAAAACATATTAAAAGTTTAGCGGAATCCACCTTGGGGAAATAAGCTTATGTCTTTAGTGAAACTTTAAAATACACACTACCATACATTAAAAGCAAACAACCAATATGTGAACGATGTGTGGAGCTACTTCCCCTTTACCCACCATATATCTATCTCTTAATCTAGTAAACGATACGAACATGACCTTGAACCCATGTACAATAGAAAAAATAGATATCCTGCTTCCAGAATGAAAGAACAAACTTCCAGTGGGAAAACATATATCACACAATTTATCCACTGAATATGAACTTGAGGCGACTGATGAAGAAAGTTTGGCAAACTTTCGAAACATATCGTTAAAGGGACAAAGTTGGCCATTTTTGCATGAATTTTGTTTGGTACGAAATACTATTTATATTGTTTGACATGTTGAAAGATACTGAATGAATGGGTGACCATGCATATATTCGACCCCAGTTTGAGACAAATTAAATGAAAACATCGCGAAATTTAATTAATGGTCATGACCATTAATTCATTTTCGTGATGGTTTCATGTATCGTGTCTAAAACCGAGGTCGAATACAGGCATGGTTACCTATTAATTCAGTATCTTTCAACATGTCAAACAATATAAAATGTGTCTCTTATCAAACAAAATTCATGAAAAAATGGCCAACTATGTCCCTTTAAAAGACACTGAAATAGCTTGTTTAATACGTGGTATGTGACGGAAAATGTCATTTGTAGGAATATTGGCCGCCATATTGGATTTATGCTAATTATCAAAGCGCCTGTGTAAAACATTGTACCTCCAAAATCGTATGTATAGCTAATAGAAAATACCTTGACTCTAAAATCACTAAAATGGCTTGTTTATAACGTGATATACAGGCGAAAATATAATTTTGTAGGAATGTTGGTAGCCATATTGGAATTATGCAAATTATCAAAGTGCCAATGTGAAACATTATATTTTCTAAGTGATTCCTCGTGCCAACGATGTAATATTAGACTTTCAAATCACTGAAATAGCTTGCTTAACAAGGGTTACATGGCCAAATATGTTATTTTGTTGGACTGCTGGCAGCTATATATATACTTTGTGCAAATTAGACATATTTCTCAAAGGTGGATTCCGGTAAACTTTCAATATGTTGTTCTGTGCTCTGCGTACCTCTCCAAAATGCAATCTGAAGAAAAACATTCTACTGCAATTTGTGGTTAACCCTATTTTGACTGGATAATAATGATACGCACGCTCTCTCTCTCTCTCTCTCTCTCTCTCTCTCTCTCTCTCTTCATTTAAATCTTGCTCTCGGTAGGACAATGAAAGAACGATGATTATTAGTTTAAACATTCCATATCTGCATAACGTAATTCTGGCATTGTCATGTCGGTTTATTTGTTTCCAAACAAAGCTGGGGAGCTGTGCCACATCCCGACCGCCTCTGATGTCGCAACTAACGGCTTTCAAATGCGTAGCATTTTCGTCTGACAAGTGTTACCAAGTACTCGTACCTAATAGGATATGATTTCCCTTCTGGCAAATGGTAACTTTTCCAAGTCGGGCTTTAAAGTATAAAATTGTAGTTCTTCAGCGTCACAGATCTGGACAGAGACTTGAACGCTTTCCAGTTGGATGGCGTGAAAGTAAACGTTCATTAGCTAAATGAAGAGATGAAGTATCAATCGCTTCACAGGAACACACGGCTTGATCCAACATATACTTCAAAGCGATTGTCAAGGTTTATCAGATGTTTGTAATTTCCTTACATCAAAGCTCACTTCAGTTTCTATACTACTGTATTTAGTGCAATTACTAGTAAATTGTCCCCATCATTCCTGAATATACAACAGTTTCAAAAAAGCTTAGGTCGAGAACGTGCCACTAGTTTTATGATAATACCAGCCTAATATCAGAGAGAGAGAGAGAGAGAGAGAGAGAGAGAGAGAGAGAGAGAGAGAGAGAGAGAGAGAGAGAGAGAGAGAGAGAGAGAGAGAGAGAGAGAGAATAATCTAATTGAGAGGGACTTTGAATTGGGCCCTGACCAGAACTAAACTTTTGATTTATTATATCAGCCCGCCTAACATTTCAACTTTTTATCCCCTCACTAAATATAAAAATAAATATCCACGCCTTTTTATCACACCTTGACTAGCCTGTCTATTGAGCCCAAAACACGATGAAACTACCGCACTGAGGTCAATATTGGATAAAAATGACGCCTCCCAAAACCAAAACTATTGTAACAAATCAGTGTGGCATGAAGCCTTCACGGTGAACGAATATCAAATCATAGCTGACCAAGCTGAGTACAAGAGTTGTTGTGCGTTTCTCAGAAGTCAAGATAAAGAATTTGTGAAAAGTGAGGTCTTCTCAAAGTAAACTGTTTGTTCGCCGTCGGCCAACATTAACGGTAATGGGTTTTTTAAAATATCCTATTATTACTAACATAACTTTAAAAGTGATCGATTACCCATTGTCCATACGAGCCAATAAAAGTAAAACGAGCGCTATCAACTTTTGCGTGTTTATACATGTATACAATAAATGCTTTATGGAAAATTTGTTTTGAAGGCTTTAGCCGCAAAACATCTATTTTTATTGTGAATTGTACTCAACCATTTGCTTGGTTGACCGGTACGCATTTTGCACTGTTTCCTATAGGAACAAGGCGTAATGTTATTTGATTGGGCTCAGCGTGGAAATGATGATAAAATTATTACAGTGTTGACAGGCAGCGAGACTTATAAACAGTAACAAGGAACCTGGAAGACAACTCTGCTCTTTCTGTAATAGCAGTAGCCAATCGGTTTTGGGAAAATTACATAATTTCTATATTTCATTCTTGTTGTAAGGGTAAGCCCTATGATGTATTTTCAGGAGAAATAGTACGCCGGCTCTTTACAATAATATCACATTAATGGCAAAACGATTTATCTTGGCAATGAGAGAGAGAGAGAGAGAGAGAGAGAGAGAGAGAGAGAGAGAGAGAGAGAGAGAGAGAGAGAGAGAGAGAGAGAGAGAGGGGGGGTTAGGTTAATTGACACGGAAACATCTTTGCTAAGGTCAGTGCATATATTGAATCCATAGCACGTTGAGACTAGTCAATATACGAATTGGTTCTTTCGGAGAAGAACACTGATATTTTGACAATTTTAAATTCCGAAATAATTTCCAACTCTGAGTATTTACTCAAAATTATTCGTAAAATCCAAATAATATTTAAAGCATCTTGAAGCCGTCGCCCCTGCACTATATTTAAACACCTGAAAGCCGTCTTCCCCCACATTACATTGTGTTTTAAAAACACCTACACACTCTCCAAGTCTCGGCAAGAGGAAAAGCCTCTTTGAGATAAGCTGTCCAGTGTGTTCTTTAAGGCTTTAAGATTCCCCTATCTGAATATTAAAACTACAGGACATGCGCCGCACACTTTCGCTATACAATATGTACCTTTGTGTCAAAACTGAAGCGCCATATACATTTCGGTGTAAAATTTTATATATTTCTGTCCAGTATTGTAATGTTATTTACAGTGTGTAAATATCAATATTTACATGCGCATTGGTATTTCTGCTGTGAAGCAGCAGTATTGAAATTTAGAGAGATGTCCTAACCATCTCTAGAATGTCGGCATGCACCGCTCATTTAACACATTTTCTCAAAGTTCGAACACATACGGGCGCTAAGGACAATAACCCCGCCTTCCTTATGCTGCAGTATCATGCCCTGACACACCAGGAACTCTCATCCTAACTGAGGCTGTTACTGTTTCGGCCCGGGCAGAATGTTTACGTGATCGTCGGACACTCTTTCAACAACGGCAATTTCAACTGTTTTTTTGTCCGTGTCTTATTTTTCAGACACCTTTTCACCTTATGAAGTCCTATTACGACGAAACGCTGTGTCAACAATATCAACTCAATAAACAAAATTTACAAACTGTCTGTATGTCTGTCTTTCTGTCTGTCTGTCTGTCTGTCTGTCTGTCTGTCTGTCTGTCTGTCTGTCTGTCTGTCTGTATGTATGTATGTATGTATGTATGTATGTATGTATGTATGTATGTATGTATGTATGTATGTATGTATGTATGTATGTATGTATGTATGTATGTAAGGACACAAAAACCCTTTGCATCAGGTGAAATATCCATCGCTTTACGAATATCGAGCTGTTGATTCGCGATTTAGTTATTTTACCCCCTTAAGATATCTATAAAGGATGAGCATATACATTCTACGAAGCGTTTGATAAAGATACCAGTGCAAAGTCACAGCTTGGAGAAAATATTAGTCGAAATGCGGTCATTTAGCGCCTGCACTTTTGTCAACAAATTTACGTGTCTGTGACACTTCGATTGATATAGTGAGGGATTATTTTTAATTGAAATATCGTCAGGTCAAGGCAAGCATCAGAAATGAAAAATAGACAATTTAAAATTACTTGTGCTGCTCCAAAGTCGAAATCCAATGTGACTCTAATAATATTTGGGTATACTAGCGATTCGTTCAATTGGTGACCTTGATCTCCATCATCACTTCGTCAACAAGTGTCCAGCTATAGCTTACTACAGTTGATCAAAATGATGTCTCAATATCTGTGCGACAACACCTGAAGATGCAAATTAACAGTAAACTTCGGAAATATCTCTAGTTTATTCACAGATCATTTATCCTTTTCATGATTGACTTTTTTATCATCCATGTCAATGGTCTTACAATCATTTGGAGTGTAAATACATATGAATTTATCCGACTTTTGGCTATACTATAATTATATAGTTTTCGTGCTTCTGTACACCCTGGTGCTTCGACAAAATGCCTCTTGTGCCTTTCTTACTTCTTGTTTATTGCTGCTGTACGAGAGAGAGAGAGAGAGAGAGAGAGAGAGAGAGAGAGAGAGAGAGAGAGAGAGAGAGAGAGAGAGAGAGAGAGAGAGAGAGAGAGAGAGAGAGGGGGAGAGAGAGAGGGGGGGGGGAGGGGTGGGGTAGGGCCGAACTGATTGTATTCCGTAACTCATCGACCTGTGCATATTTTCATGTTGACACGTTGCAAAAGTTTCCGACAACTTGGCATCTTGTCCAGAAAAAACAAAACAAAACAAAAAACAAAAAATCCAAAAAAAACTGTACGTGGCGTTGTTGATGCCAATGATATCAACAAACCCAGAATCATATTTCCCTTATCAATCAGAGCAAGAAATGAGAGATATTTCGAAATAAGCTTGTTCTCCTTCATATCCGACCTCTGCTGATTCACATCGTCGGATTCATATGTTGAAAGAAAATTTGCCGTCAGCAGTTTCCCTCCCTTATCGGCATAAACTCTCACCAGCATAAGGTTTGTACAAGCTCATCCTTCATTCAACATCATGACTGGTATACGCTTTTGGGTCAAAGTTTTTCTTTGGCAGATGTCATGAAAAATGTTCAGAGGAACAGGAAAACGGGCGGGAAAGTAGACTAGTGTGTGTCCTGGCAAAATACCACAATGACGAGGTCATGTGAGTTAAATTTAATATGCAATCTAGTGATGGGTAGTTAATTTTATGAACGAAAATAGACTAATTTCTCGGAAAATAGTATTGGCATCAGCAATTTTTCCTACAATTGTTTTGCATAAAGTGGTGAGTGCTGAGCGCAAATTATTATAAATAAGACGAATTTATCAAGATGATTGCACTACATCGGTACAGCGAGGCAACTTGTCCTGACATCGAAGACTTCACAGGGAAGGAAAACATTTGTCTGAGGTAGGTTGACCAAAGCGATTGGCACTTATGATCGGGGTACATGTATGAGGATTTTTTCCTGACAGTAGACTGGGTTCCAAGGGACACCTTTGCCTGAAGAGCGAAATAGAGGTAATGATTCGCGTAAAGTGTTTTAATTGTAACCCAAATTCAATGATGATAACTAACTTTAAGATGTAAACATTGATCTATCACGCACCATGTATTTTTGATATCGGGAACATAAATATATACTTAAAATATAATGTCCTCCCTCTCGGCCCGCAATGGACGAAAGTAAAATTTGCACAACATAATGTACTGGTGCGAGGTGAAACCGAGTACATTATGAAGTGCAAAATTTGATTGAGTTCATTATGGGCAGTGAGAACTATAACCAAATCGAGCACGAAACAAAGATCGATGATGAAAAAACGACATATTAAATCGCAAGATGATGTGCATTATACAAACTACCTCTTCCCTAGCATTCAAACAACCAGAATTCAATACATGACTTCAGCAGTAAACTATATGTTTGGAAAGCGGAATGACTGACAAGAATTATAAAGAGGTTAAAACGCGCCGCGGCGCCCCATTTTTTAGTCCACCTGTTCACACACATGAGCTAATGTCGTACCGATGTCGGTCTTCAAGTCTGTCTGTGTGTATGTATGTGGGCGCAATATCTCAAGAACGGCCTATCGGATCGGAATCAAATTTGAATGGAACAAAATACGACCAGAAATAATTTTTTTCCTTAATTATATTTTGCAGTTGAAGATTTGAGAAGTTACGAGCACACCCACCATGAAGATAGTATTTCTTATCTGTTTCCTCGTCATCTACCACGTTGGAGTTGATGCGCTCAGGGTAGGTTGTAATTTTGTAGCGTTTGTTTCCGTTTTCGAAATTGACAAGACTCGGTCTGAACAGATAACCAGAAAGGAGCATAACAATTGATGTATAATTTCATTTCAAAACAAGAACTAAAACAACTCTTTAAAATAGTGTTTTTGGTTTTCGATTTCGTATTGCAATATTCTGACATGAATGTCTCTTTACGCCATACAGAAATGCAAAATGGCGGACGTGGAAGCCTGTGAGTGGCAATTGACGGAGTACTCCCGTAACCCGGACAATTGGTCCGAAGAGAGGAAAAGCGTTCTCTACTGCGATACTGTCGAGGTAATAGTCTGTCTGTTTAAGTTATACGTATACCGCTATAGGATGATATCAATCTGACGTCGGATAGGGACTGGGAGCATATCAAAATTAGATTGAGAACAACTGTGACTTTTGGTAATAGATTATATTGCTGTGCCTTTTGGTGATATAATATCGTTTATTTTCAAAAAAAACAAAAAAACAAATATGTTGTCGTATTATTCTCCCTACATTATGTTGAAGTAAAACGTATTGGCATTGATAACAAAATGTTAAGTGCGATGTTGTTCATGAATGAATTCTAGGTCCGCACTAATATTCCGTTGTAAACAATAACATATGACAACGCATAAAGAGGCCCTGATAGTTCGAATATTTGGCATTTCAGGTATTTCGACATGATTTTGTGAGCAGAACAAGATATTTTAATTGACAAAGTGAATAAAGGTATCGGAAAATACATCAAAGCTTACACAGCTGACCGAACTTTCAGACAAAACCACGTGACCAAGTTGTAATTACAATGATGATGATACGAAGACAAAAAAAGACACCGCACACAGCCGGTGAAATTTCACCCTATACGGAGTGCGTGTTCTGTTGGGTGTTGTCGTCTGTTAAGAGAGAAATCCCCGTAGCATACGATCTGTATTCGACGTGCTGGTACATCTGGAAAATCCACCATGTTTGTTCGTACGTGCAAATGCAGACACTGTTAGATAAAGTAGAGGCCATGCGCTGTGTAGTTTTGAAAAGTTGTAGGGGCATATCGATATTTCCTTGAAAATTTCAGTATCGTGCATGCGCGACACATTTTCACTGAGATTGTAATTAGCAAAAATGACTAAGCAATTACTGATATCAAGATTGTTCCTTTTCTAGATGCGTGTCGAATGCTTGCAAAGCATGGACTGTGATCATACAAAAAATATAAAAGGTTTACCGATATCTGTCGACGGTTGGATCGATCTGATTGCACCCGGACTTAAAAGAATGCAGGATTATGGTTTATGCAGAGCTAGTGCGACCAGTAAGTATACCCCTTTGCATTTTGTAGGGTTGAATGCCTACGGAGGAAGAGAACACTTAAAGGGAAACAGTCGTCGGAACTGCGCCTGTGCGAGTTTCTTGTTTACAAACAATATATTTCGTGCACGATATCTAGATGCACATCATCATCATAGCTGCGACTTTTAAATTGTACGATGTAGATTATGACAGACATGTTTTAACTTTCATCAATCACCATCGTACCTTGGATACAGTGTTTACATTGGTCGTATGTGTCCCATACGACCTTTAAGCGCAGTTCCGACGGCTGTTTCCCTTTAACCGATTCATTGCTTTGTCACGTGATCAACCGAAATATTATTTGACTTCCACAGCTATACTCTGCCACTGCAGTAATCTAACAATTTAAAAACCCACACCAACTTAAAGTCGAATGTGCCTCGGGGACAATTATTCGGACTCCCGCTTTTCCAGTTATATTTCTGGTCTACCACTTCTGGGGGCTCATTTCAAAGCTGAGCCTCTTTGAGTAAGAACTATTTTCACAGTTTTGTTTTAGTTTTTCGAAAATCGAAAATGTCATTTTTGTTCATTGAGTTAACACAGGGATGGCGGCCACTTTGATTTCAATATCAATAAATATAGGTAATTTGTTTCTCTAGTACCGAACTTTGCACGCTGACCCGTGATTTTTATTCTTGATTTGGTAAGAGAGTGGTTGAAAGATTCCTTGAGGAAAATTTGAGCTAACGTGGGATATAATACCAAACAAAATAAGAAAAAAATACGCCTAGCAACCATGACCACTCCCCTTAGTAACCATAACCCTTCAAAAGTTTTGATGAGAGTGAAGATGATTATAATTATTTAGGTCAGCGAACTTGATAAAATACTAAGAATGCCCAGCAAACCATACGCACGCCCTCAGCACAGCCAATATAATTATGTATTTGATGTACCATGTCATTTGACTTCTCCATTTTCCAGGTGTGATAGAAATCGACTACGATGACGATTGTGACGAATATTACGTCACCAAACAATGCATGGATACTCTGTCAGCCTATCTGAAAAGTCGATATTCCCTGACTTGCGTTACAATGCTCAAGGCTGGTCCCTGTTTCATCTTGGGCAGACAACAGTGTGGTGTACCACAGGTGCGTGCTGAGGGATCGGGTAATGTCAACCCTTACGCTGCCATCGCCGAAGGAGGCAACTGCGTGTTGTACTACAACTCGTCAGATCCGGTCTATCAGAAGCAAGAAGACTACAGAACCGAAAACGATTTGGATTATTTTGCATACTTCTAAATTCTTCATACTTTTGAACTGTGCATTTTACAATCAGAGAATAGCAACAAAATCAGACTTTCTAGCAGTGATATTGTCTGTTTCAAAATATAAATTTTAGAGAAGATGCATGAAAATATAAATCTTTGAAAGTCAAATTCGTAAAAATCAGGCTGAAATTGACTCTCGTCAGTGAACCAATACTACCAAATAAGCAGTTGCCGTTTACTCTAAAATGAACAGTCATAATGAACAGTTATTTATTTTCCCATTTCTGATGATGTTTTGGTTACTTTATTTTCTTGAAGGAGGCAGTCGTCGGAACTGCGCGTGTGCGACTTTATCGTTTGCAAAAAATGCATTTCATGCATGATATCCAGATGCATCAAGTCAACATAGCTGCAACATTTAAATTTTACGATATTCATTGCTAACAAACATGTGCTAACTTTCATATGTGTTAACTTTCGTACCCTAGATACAGTGTTTACATCGGTCATGGGGTTCCCTAGCAACCGTTGAGCACAATTCCGATGACTGCCTCCCTTTACACAGCATTCGCACGTTTGAACAGTTTACTGCACTAAAATGTTCCTTATGCACCGATGAATAAACATAGTGTTGAACATAACATCAATGTGATATGATTTATTTACCTGGCTAAGCCTCAATGGTATACAGTCACCTGTAATCTAAATATGCCCATATATGGTCAAGGGGTTCCCTGCTATTCAAAATGCCCATGTGAGGGCGCTGTTTTTAACGAGCGGCCACCCACTTAAAGTCTGTGATTGGTTAGATTTTCTCTTTCCATGGTAACTGTGGCAAAACTGAAACAGGTGGCAGTATACCTTTAAGCTATGTTGATATTGCACAGTAGATTTGTCTGTGCGTCTGTCTGCTCAAACTATTGGCCCTCATTTCTCTGTAGGAACATGGCCATATTACATATCCCTAGGCTCATTCTAAAGCAAGATCTTTGAGAGAAGTTGAGACATCTGAAGTACTGAGACAGACATTGTTTCACACAGGTTTCCTCCCTTCGGGTAGAACGCACCTTGGGGACTTGTAAATATCGCAAAATGTTGGGCAATTTGTTTCGCTATTTCCAAACTTTTCATGGTGACTCCCGATTTTTATTGTCGATTTGGTAAGAAACTGGTTGAAAGTTTCATTCAGGATAGTTTGAGCAAAAGTTTAAGTCTTTCACTTTCGAGGCACATACTACATTAACACAGGGGAAGAGCTGCAAACATATTGGTATCACTTGTTTTCCTTGTAATCAACAAATGCATAAAAAGTTTACTGGGTACAAAGGTATCATTAGTAAAGAGGGGTACAAGAACAAGAAAAGTAATTTCAAATGTTGTGTGACCTGTACTAGTATTTGGAACCAGTACATCCATTTTGTTCTTCATGCGTAACTGCTTTTCAACCTGAAATAAATGAAGTTTGCCACTAGGCAAGGAAAAAGAAATATGGATAAAACATGATTGGAACTAATTTGGGATAATTGGATGGTGAAGTAGTGTCGATTTTATCTGCAAATATAAGCTCATCTGCTTTTTTTTTTAAGTTTTACACTTGTCTTTATGAGTAATTTGTAATGTCGCAACGTTCAGCTATAGGGCACTCAACACTTTTGAGAAATTTGAAAAATATGAAAATCATCCCAAATTAGTTCCAATCGTGTTGTGAGTATTACTTTGTCAATTTTCCCTCTAAATTTAGGATTGCTTTGCATATTAGATCCTGTAGGAACATTTTCTGTGTGGTGGATATTTTATCCCTTGGAAGCTGCATGATATAGGTGAAGGCTGTTCTTGGCAGGTGACTTCAAAGACGTTTTCAATGACAATGAGAAAGTTTGCAGCAAAAAATACGTATGCAAGTTTTATTACCCATTGAATTTTGCTGAATGGGGTCATCCCTCGCACAAACCAAACTTGAAAAGCCAGTAGCTATATGATTCTAGAGAAGAATATTAGACTGGAAATGAGAAAGATGGCAATTTACATATCTGCATTTCCCAAAAAATGTATATTAGATTATCTCCAGTAACTAACATGCCTAATTTTGACAGGCATGGGACATGTGAGTGAAGTGAGTGTACAAGCGTGAGTGCTTTAAACTCAACAACATGTTTGGGTTTGGGTCACAGTCAGAAAAACTGTAACAATTATAAGCTTGGTTATTGAACCACTCTTTTTGAGAGTGGGGATTTGGCCGGGTGGTTCTGTCTATTGCCCCTCCGCTAGGCGACTGATGCCGTATGTTGTGAGTTCGAACCCGATTGAAAACTGACCGTATTTTCTACACTGGGTTGATAGCTCTGCCGGTGGACAGAATTCTGCCCAGTTTTAAGCGATGTATTCATTGCTTCGCTTAGATAAAGTTTGTGTGTGCGATGTGTTATGTAGGTCATTTCCCCCCACACTCATCATGACCTGAGTTCAATTAGTCTAGAACATTCTCAGGTCACTGCCCTTAATGACCTCACAACCTTGAATTCAATTAGTCATGTTTGGAATGTTCTGGAAAGTTGATTAGTTGTGTAAGAGAGATAATTTTAGAACAGTAATTAGCATGTCAATAAAAGTTCTAGATTGTTCTTATATGCCTTTATAAAAGGGACGTGCTCAGCTTCCAGTCAGACTTTTGGGATTGTGTCTCTTGTGTGTTACTAAACTCCAGCAGTAGTCATTCTCAAGACTTTTCAAGACCTTCACTGCCAACGCTGGATTTATACTGTGGACTTTGTGCAGCTTCAAGCCTGCAAGGACTGTTCATTCATCCAACTGACTGTTACAACTCTGAGACTGGAGCTTTGCCGTCCCAGCTGAGATAAGTAGTCTGTACACTTTTAAAGCTTGTACTCTATCCCTGACTTAGCAATTAGTTTTATTTTTGTAATAAATTTTGTTTAAACGTTAGCTGCTGAGTTCACCCTTTTGTTCGTTTTCTCTGCACGTAACAAATTGGGGGCTCGTCCGGGATACGAATATTTTGAGCCGTTTGACAACATTTTGCCTACCTTTTCAAAACTACTTTACACTGTGAACTCAGCGAAATTCAATCATGGCGGAATTCAAGCCAGACGAATTTATGGATGACCTCGATCAGGACACATTTAATTCCCTCAGAAAAGACAACCTCATAGCACTGGCAAATTTCCTTAAAGTAGATGTCAAAAGATCTATGCGCAAGCGGGAAATACAGTTCAAGATTGCAAAACATTTAGTTAATTCTGGCCATTTTGAGGAGTCTGCCTTAAAAGATTATGAGCCTGACTGGGAGTCCTCCTTCGAACTCAAAAAATTAGAATTAGAAATACAGGCAGATTTGGAGCTTAAGAAATTGGAATTAGAAAAGGAAATGAAAGAAAAAGAATTGCAAATGGAAGAAAGACAGAAAGAAAAGAAAGGCAGGAAAGATTAGAAATGGAAGAAAGACAGAGAGAAAAAGAATTGCGATTAGAAGAACAGCGATTACAGGTAGAAATAAAACGTTTAGAGATTGGACAGTCAGGAAAATTCTTCCCTTCAGACAAGTTTGACATCACTAAGCATTTCAGGTTAGTTCCCCCTTTCCAAGAAAAGGATGTTGACAAATATTTTCTCCATTTTGAGAAAATTGCTCAGAGTCTGAATTGGCCTAAGGAGTCCTGTCTATGCTTTTGCAGAGTGCTTTGGTGGGTAAAGCCAGAGAAATTTACATTCAGTTGTCAGTAGAGCAGGCTTCAGATTATGATTCTGTGAAGGAATTAATTCTCAAGGGCTATGAGTTGGTGCCTGAAGCTTACCGTCAGAAATTTAGGGATTGTGAGAAGGTGAAGGATCAAACTTATGCTGAATTTGCTCGAACAAAAGAACAACTGTTTGATCGTGGTGTTCTTCTGAAAAGGTCAGTCAGAATTATGACAAATTACGACAGCTCGTTTTGATTGAGGAATTTAAAAGGTGCATCCGGAGTGACATCAAGACATTTATCAATGAACAAAAGGCAGATACATTGGAGGTTGCTGCACGTTTGGCCGATGATTATTCATTGACCCACAAATCTTCCTTTCTCAGCAAACCATCCCAGTCCTTTTCATACAGAAACAATGCAGGTAAATTTAACTCCTCCTTTTCATCCAAGAATTTCTCAAAGGACAGTAGAAAATCAAATGACAACAGTTCACAAAATTCAAGTAACACTTCCACATCATCAAATCCCAAGTCTCAATCTCCTTCTGACAAACAGTTCGGTACACTTTCTTGTAATTATTGCAAGAAAGACGGCCATTTAATGTCAGAGTGTTTCAAATTGAAAAGAAAACGTGAAGGTCAAAGTGGTCAAAGTGGATCTAAGCCCACTGGCTTTATTTCTTCATCAACTCAATTAGAGTCTAATAATGTGTGTAACACATTTTCTGAGGTTAAATCCCTCTTATCCCCAATTAATGAGGTCAAGGTCAATTCTTCTCAAGATAGCATTATGGGTATTTTCGAGCCATTTATTCATAATGGTTTTGTATCACTTTCTAGTGATTTTTCTTCCGCTACCCCTGTCAAAATTTTAAGAGATACCGGGGCTTCCCAGTCTCTTTTGTTGGCAGATACCCTGCCGTTTTCTGAAAAGTCATTTTCAGGTTCTAAAGTTCTTATTAAGGGGGTAGATTGTAATGACTACATTCCTGTTCCTCTCCATAATGTCTATTTGTCCTCGGACTTTGTTTCTGGACCTGTGACTTTAGGTATTAGGCCTTTTTGCCTTTTGAAGGGATTCACCTTCTTCTTGGAAACGACCTTGCTGGGGACAAGGTCATTACTAATCCACTTGTGACTGATAATCCTAGTTTAGATCAGGATCCAGAGCCAATTGAACAAGAGATACCCGATTTATTTCCTTCATGTGCCATTACTCGAGCCATGTCAAAGAAAACTTCCGAGAATCAAAAATACTCTCAAAAATAATGTCACAGATGTTGACTTAAATGACACCTTTCTCAGTCAGGTGTTTGACACGGATCATTCCGTTATCCCTCGTGGATTTGAAACTTCCAGTAAAACTTCTGCTGACCAAAGTCAGACATTTTCTAGATCAAATCTCATTGCAGAACAACACAAAGACCCAGATATTTTGTCTTTGTTTGACAGGGTAGATGATGAAGGTAAAACTTCAGATAGCTCTGTTTCCTATTATACAAAATCTGGTATTCTCATGCGTAAATGGAGACCTCCAGATGTTTTGGTTGATGACGATTGGGCTATAAAACATCAAATTGTGGTTCCAAAGCCCTACCGTGCTGAAATATTGCGCCTGGCCCATGAAACGCCCTGGGCTGGTCACTTAGGAGTCAGGAAAACTTATCATAAAATTCTCAGTCACTTTTATTGGCCTAATCTCAGGCAGGATGTAGCACATTTCTGTAAAACTTGTCACACATGTCAAATGGTAGGAAAGCCGAATCAGACTATTCCAAAGGCCCCTTTACAGCCATTCCTGCATTTCAAGAACCATTTAGTAGGATACTAATAGACTGTGTTGGGCCCCTACCAAAAACAAGATCAGGAAATGAGTACATGTTGACAATTATGTGTACATCAACTCGGTTCCCAGAAGCCATACCACTGAGAAACATAAAGACAAAGACTATAGTGAGAGCTTTAGTCAAATTTTTCACTTTATTCGGCCTCCCTAAATGTGTCCAGTCCGATCAAGGCTCCAACTTTATGTCTGGTATTTTTCAACAAGTAATGGATCAGCTAGGCATTAAACAGTATAGGTCATCCGCCTATCATCCAGAAAGTCAGGGTGCTCTTGAGCGATTTCATCAAACTTTGAAAAACATGGTTAGGACCTACTGTTTTGACACAGAGAAGCAGTGGGATGAAGGAATTCATTTTCTGCTCTTTGCTGTTAGAGAGTCAATTCAAGAGTCTCTTGGTTTTAGCCCATTTGAGCTTGTATTTGGACATACAGTCCGTGGCCCACTTAAGCTCGTTAAAGAGAAATTCCTATCAGACGATGATGATTGTCTGAATATTTTGCAATATGTGTCAGATTTTCATACAAAACTCTCTAAAGCATGTGAATTAGCCAGAGAAAATCTTGAGTCATCTCAGCAGTCAATGAAAACCAAATATGATAAAAACACCTCAAAACGGAAGTTTGAACCAGGTCAAAAAGTTCTTGTTCTACTTCCGGTTCCTGGCAAACCACTCCATGCTCGTTACTTTGGGCCATACCTAATTGATAAGAAATTGAGTGATTTAAATTACATCATAATAACACCTGACAGGCGAAAACAAAAACAGCTATGTCACATAAATATGCTTAAGCCATATTTGGATAGGGATAATCCTACTATAACTCAGCCTGTCAGTACCGTCAGTTCTGGCCATTATGAAGATAGTGATACTGAAACTGACTTGAGTGAAAATACTCTAAACTCAAAGCTGGGCTCGGTCAAGCTTCAGAACTCAGAAATCCTGGAGAAGCTGGAGTCTACAAAGTTGGCACACCTCCAGCCAGAACAACAACAACAGGTGAAAGAACTGCTCCATGAATATAAACACCTGTTTCAAGATGTTCCAACGAGGACAAACGTCATCTACCACGACGTTGATGTTGGGGACAGTAAGCCTGTAAAACAACATCCATACAGACTGAATCCAACAAAAGCGAAATATCTCCAGGAAGAAGTCAAATACCTGCTGGACAATGACTTTATTGAACCCAGTAAAAGTAACTGGAGTTCACCGTGCATACTTGTTCCAAAATCAGATCACAGTTATCGTATGTGCACGGACTTTAGGAAAGTCAACACTTTCACAAAGACAGACACTTTCCCAATCCCGAGGATTGATGACTGCATCGACCGAGTGGGAAAAGCCAAGTATGTGACGAAATTTGACCTACTGAAGGGATTTTGGCAAGTCCCTCTGACGGATCGTACTCGTGAAATATCCGCCTTTGTTACACCAGACGGATTGTTCCAGTACAAGGTGATGCCATTCGGAATGAAGAACTCTCCGGCAACGTTCCAACGGATGATCAACGACGTCATATCCGGGCTAGACGGATGTGCAGCTTACGTTGACGACGTCGTCCTGTATAGTGACACCTGGGAGGAACACATCAAGCTCATGCGGAAGTTCTTTGAGAGACTGAGCAAAGCAATGTTGACTGTCAACCTTGCCAAATCTGAGTTTGGTTGGGCTAGGGTAACTTACCTCGGACATACTGTAGGACAGGGTGAGTAAAACCTGTTGATGCTAAAATCAGTGCCATTTCAAGTTTTCCCATACCAAACTGCAAACGACAACTGATGCGCTTTCTCGGTATGGCTGGTTACTACAGAAAATTCTGTCCAAATTTCTCCACAATTACTGAGCCTTTGACTAACTTACTTAAAAAGAAAGTAAAGTTTGTTTGGTCAGAGCAATGCCAACAGGCATTTGATACACTTAAAGCCATACTGCAAAGTGCCCCAGTGTTGTCTGCACCAGATTTCACTTTGCCATTCAAATTAGCTGTAGATGCTAGTGATACGGCTGCTGGTGCTGTTTTATTGCAAGAGGATAGTCATGGTATAGATCATCCTGTTTGCTATTTTTCACGCAAATTTAACAAATCCCAGAGAAACTACTCTACAATTGAAAAAGAGTGTTTATCTTTGATATTAGCTTTACAGCATTTTGAAGTTTATGTTACTTCTTCAAATCAGCCAATAGTGGTTTATATTGATCACAACCCTCTTGTTTTTCTGCAGAAATTCAAAGGCAAAAATCAGAGATTGCTAAGATGGAGTTTAATGTTACAGGAGTTTAATCTTGACATTAGACATATCAAAGGCAGAGAGAATTTAATTGCAGACTGTCTCTCTCGTATTTAGAGTTTATTGTTGTTCACTTTCAAGAAGTTTTACTTTAGAGTAAGAAAAAAAAATTGAGTACTTAAATCTTTTTCAAGATTACATTTGTAAAAGAAAGATTTTTCTTTGAAAAATTTTCTTTTTTTTGAAGAGGGGGTGTGTTATGTAGGTCATTTCCCCCCACACTCATCATGACCTGAGTTCAATTAGTCTAGAACATTCTCAAGGTCACTGCCCTTAATGACCTCACAACCTTGAATTCAATTAGTCATGTTTGGAATGTTCTGGAAAGTTGATTAGTTGTGTAAGAGAGATAATTTTAGAACAGTAATTAGCATGTCAATAAAAGTTCTAGATTGTTCTTATATGCCTTTATAAAAGGGACGTGCTCAGCTTCCAGTCAGACTTTTGGGATTGTGTCTCTTGTGTGTTACTAAACTCCAGCAGTAGTCATTTCTCAAGACTTTTCAAGACCTTCACTGCCAACGCTGGATTTATACTGTGGACTTTGTGCAGCTTCAAGCCTGCAAAGGACTGTTCATTCATCCAACTGACTGTTACAACTCTGAGACTGGAGCTTTGCCGTCCCAGCTGAGATAAGTAGTCTGTACACTTTTAAAGCTTGTACTCTATCCCTGACTTAGCAATTAGTTTTATTTTTGTAATAAATTTTGTTTAAACGTTAGCTGCTGAGTTCACCCTTTTGTTCGTTTTCTCTGCACGTAACAGATGTGTAATAGTGAGCGTATGTGCATGAGTGCTTCACGAACTCTACAACGTGTGGAGCGGTCGCAGTCAGAAAAATTTAACAACTTAGCCGATTATTCAACCACTCTTTCTTAACAGTGGGATTTGGCCAAGTGGCTCTGTCTGTTGCTTTTCTGTCAGGTAACTGGATACTGTATGTTGTTAGTTCGAACTCAATTGGAAACACCGTATTTTGATGAAAAAAAAAGTCAGCCAGTTGGAAACACCGTATTTTGATGAAAAAAAAAGTCAGCCAGTAGCTCTCAACAAACCTCATCATTTGAAGAAAGCTAAATAAGGTCATTCCTAAACAGCTCCCTGACAAATATGGAAGATTTTGAATAAGCTGTTTCAGAGATAATGTTTCGACTGAAAATATTAAATTCGCTGAAAAATTCACTGGTACAAATTTTGTTTTTAATTGAGAAAACCTGAATGAGGGTATCTGTAGCAAGATACCAAGATATGGATTAAAAAAGCTTTAAAAATAGCGTCAATGGCACTGCAGCTACTATAGAGGTGGATGGTATGGAGGATGTACATAGTATACCGTAATACTAGATATAGTGACAGCACAGGTCCTTTGAAAATATTCTTATGGCAGAAGAACTGTTTTGGTATGGCTCATACTTAACATTCATCAATAGCCTGCATAGAAAACTGCCACCTAGACCTATACTTTCTTTGCCATCTGCCTCTCACAAAACAATGTGGCCACTTGTACATGCAATTGAATAAAAATCTTACAACGTTAAAGAATTATTACAAGTGTTTTCTTAGAAGATGATTCATTAAATATACACAATAGCACTCATACTGCTTAATGGCTTTCAGCGAGTTTTATTATTTTTTGAGAATGTTTACATTTTCTCAACTCATTCACGGATATTGACATAAAAAACCGTCTTCTTCAACCCCTGATACATCTTCACACCAACTACTTACATGATAGTGAAGTAGTCCTTGCATTTTGACAAAGGATGGAAATATATCTGTAAGGTATGGTTGAATTTCAGGGGGAGATGTACATTTGCTGACTGATCAACAGTGTTGCAGCCAGGACATGCCCTTGCAACGATGACCCTGCATTCTCGCGCACTGTGGGTCAACTCAAGCACACTCATGAGCCAACTATTTTTAATTGGTGTAGTCTGCAAGTAATATCTGTTACTGATGATGGCCTATATTTTGCTTGATTGTTTTGAGGCTTATTATTTACGTACTTTCGAAGCTGTGATTAAAAGTAACGAAAACACTGCACTTGATTACAATGACTTGCTTGTAGTTCGACTGACCTCTGATTGGAGGCAGCAACGGTATACTGCAATAATTGCCTGATATTCATGCATAGTAACGCAGTCCCGGTTGCTTGAATTTTGTTTGGGAAACTAATTTATGAATAATATAATTCAAAATTTGATTGACAATTGATGCATGTTGTCCCAGAAATGTGCAAAATGTACCAAAAATTAAACGGTAGTTGGACAGTGTCCCCTGGTTTAAAATTCCTGGCTGCAACACTGGATCAAAATAGTTTAACTTCCCTAGACATGTACTGCAAAGGGGAGCTAAAAATGGAGCGATGGCAAAATCTGTGGCATTGGTCAAATTTTGTCCTGATTTGCAAAATTCGTATTGATTAACATTGAGGAATTAAATTCCAATTAAATGTCATTTATATTATTTTTCTCTTGAAAGATATCTGTCCATACTTAAAACTTGACCAGATTTACTGAGATAAGAACGCTAGCACAATGGTTTTGTTAAGGGGCGGTACCTAGGTAAATTTTACCAGGGTCCCTTGTCATTGTAGCGGGGTTCCTGGAGAATATCAATGCAATGAGATTAGGGACTACAGAAATGGTACCGGGGTTCTCAAACCATTTACCTATTTACCAAAACCTCAGCAAAAACACTGCTGGCATCACATTTTAATGCAGCATACTGGTTGTGGGTGCTCTTGCATTTAAAAAGTCTCCCATTTTCACATGTATATGACAAACTGGGAGCTAAAACCAGTCCTGAATGTACCAGTACTGTTCTGACCTTCTTCGAAACACACAGTAACTTGGTGTGACATTCTGACCATAGTGTCTTTTTGGGGCAATGGTAGAAGTATTGAAACCCTTCTATTACCATATCTATCATTATCCTGAGAGGAGTTGATACATGTATCTCCAATTTATTGTGCTATGCTTGTCAGGAATGACTTGATCTTGTCGGAATCTCTGGCTAGACACTTTGCGTTAAGACGGATGTTCTCCAGTGATTGCTGTATTGTACGTTCAGCAGAAGGAGCGTTGTGAGTCTTGAAGAATTCTTCAATCTCCACGGCTTTCTCTTCATTGGCAAATCCATCAGTGCAAAACTGCAAATGAAATAAAATAAATGACAGTGATGATTTCTGATTTATTTCTTGCACATTTCAAATCAAATCTGGGAATAACTGGAATAAGTGAAACAGCTCTTAAACACCTACAATTTATTCACAGTCGTGGATAAGACAATTATACAGTAGATTTGTGATCGGATTCAAAGTCACAATGTATGGCACCCAGTCACGTAGCGAACACATCACAGGCAAAACTGCTCAGCCTAATCCCCACCCTTGTGGTTCAGTAACCGAGCTAAGTTGTTATTATTTGTACCTTAACTATGTGTGCAAACATCACTCCATCTCCATACCGCCTGTCAAGTTCAGCCCAGTGCTCTTTCATGAAGCTCCAAGCCATCTCTATTCCTGTCTTTGAACCTCCCACTCCAAGCAGTATGCGAGTTATGTCCTGGGATCGAACATCATCCTGATACAGCCAAGAATGAAGAAATCATTAGAGTTGGAATACTTTGCTTAGCTCTGAAAATTAGGATGCTTGAATATTTTCTTTGATAAATAGCAACGCTTTTACTTTATGCAGTAAATATGCTTCGCAGTCTTTCCACAGTATGCTCATATCATCACTATAATATTAAAATGTTTTAGATGTCACACTTACGCTTAGTGAGAAATCCAGCACTTTCTGGATCAATGCTGTATCCTTCACTGACCCTAACGCTGTCATGATACGCTCTTTCTCTTCATGGAGATCTTGCGCTCTATAGAACTTTGAGATGAAAAGGAAGCACGCTTAAAATAATTATCATATTAAGTATTCTATTCACTTGGTTTTGCAAATTTTCATCAAATTTTTATAAGAGGAATTGCTAATGATTTACCAGATTTCTTCTTATTTTATATATATATATATATATATATATATATATATATATATATATATGTAAACACAAGATTACTTCAAGTACAAAGTAAAATATAATATCACAATGAATTATTTTATATATATATATTTTATTATATATATATATATATATATATATATATATATATATATATATATATATATATATATATATATATATTTATGTGTGTGTGTGTTGTGTGTATGTGTGTGTATGGTGTATGTTATTTCTTTATTTGCTTTGTTTGTTTGCTTTTCAAATATTTTCATAAAGCTGGTGTAACATTTTTGAATTTAGTTGCCATCTATCGATGACACCAAGATTTTTAAAAAATTTAGATAAATTTTGCAAATTTATGTAATAAATAATTGAGTTCAGTTGAAACGTAAACTTACTTCAAGCATTGTCTCAAGGGTCGTTTCATCTCCCTGTGACAGCACACTATGGTAAACCTACAAAGTGGATAAACAATATCGACATTAACTTTTCAAATAAAATATTGACAACTTCACCGTTTAACATGAGGTGGAACATTCAACATTAATACATGGTATAGTTGCTTCAAAGACAGTGTGAATGTTCTTGCACAGAATGTTTGACCTTCTTACTGTTACACTGAGCATTATATTACATATTTGAACCGATACAGAACACCACACACTCTTTTGACCATAACAGGCAAGGATGAGTGTGGCGTACGCATGTAAACTTGTACTTATAATGCATATTGTATGTGAGACACATCAAACCAGAGATATTTATGCCTGGCATATTTGATCAATGCTAGCCATCAATTGGGCAATAGTCCCTTCCTTTTTTGAAGACATTTTCAAAAATTCAAATAAATGCTTTCTATTTCTTACTGGGCCTCTCAGATCGGCTGGAAGTATATCTTTTCCACTGGTATGGCCTTCAAACCTCTTCTTGGCCTCCGCGCCTGTCTCAGGGTGTTCCATTAGGCCCAGATATAATATAATCAAAGCCCTCAACAAAGTTTCCAAGTGATCTAAATGTAAATGAAATATAATCTAAAAACGTTACTTGAGCTTATATCAAATTGCTCATCATGCAATTTTACTTCATTTCCTTGCAATTACTTACAATTACAAAATAATCACAACAGAAATTTTTTCATGGAATGTTTTACTTAAAATAAAGAGACAACGACACACACAATAATGGTGCATGGGCTTTAAGCTCTGTTTGTTCATAACCCCATTAATGTGTAAATCTGTTTAACCTCAGGGATAAGAATGACAAAGCATATCGTGTTATGGCATTAAACTGATGAAAATATTAGGCAATGATACAGCTATTGCCCCTTTGATGGCAGACTGGTTAGTGTTAGTTCTTTCTGTACGTGATGTTTCAGATATGAATATTGAAAGAAGGCGAATGCTTCAACCTCATCAGCCAAAATCTGAATTACAGGTTTATATATACGACAAGCAATTTCAAGATACAATATCATAAATTAATTACTGAAAGAATCTTACCTTCTCCATCCTTTGCATCCCACGTAAGTTTCTCTGCAACAGGTGTCAGCAGGGATCTTCCAAAAGCTTTGAAACTATCGAGATAGTCAGTGTGGCCAAGTAGTCTTGTCAGCGACCCGAGTGATTTGCATATGTCAGTCCACACTGTGTAATTGGTTTCATTCTTGTAAGCATCCATTAGACGGAACACTTCTGCCATACTGGTCTCACCAGCCCTGGCCTATGGTAGGAATACACATCAACAATGAATGAAAGGATGAATTCAAACTCTGGCAAAATAAATATTCATAGTCCTGAAAAACTTGTTTTATCATCAAATTCGTTTAATATACTCTATTATGATGCCATATCTGTATACATTCTGAACCATACAAGCAAAGTGTGTCCTGATTTTGTGATTTTTCAATTCTTATTGCACTCTGATCACTTTTCAACATACATATTAAATGATCTTTTCGTCTTCAACACTGAGCTCCTGAAAATACTGCAACTTTCACTTTGTTTTTGCATCTGTGGCATTTGAAAAATGGCATGTACATCTCTGTGGATGTGTTGTACTGTTCATAGGCTGTTGCAGTTGTGAAGTTAAATGTCCGGCTTGGATTTGTCCCATACATACAAAAAAAAAAATTACAGTCATCCTGGTGACAAAACTATGAATTCACTCTCCCTTCACTTCAATTCTGCACTGAATATCATCTTCTTCCTTGTGCTCCTAATTTGTGCTCCCATTTCTTGATAAACTCTCTTTGAGTACTTTTAAGGAGTATTTGCTGACAGCCCTCTCTTTACTTCTTTTAAGACACTGTATAATGATCTTACCAGTGCAAACTGATCATTGATGAGTCCCAGTCTATCTCTTGCTGGTAAGGATCGGTCTTTGATGGCCGGCTTCAACAGATCTAACATTTCTGCTGAATACTGAGTTCTGTAAAATCCTACAGTTCCAGGGTTCAGCTGTGGAGGAAAAGCAAGCTTGTTCATGTCATATAACAATATTTCTTTTATGGGTATTTCTCCTACTGTATCTTGGAGACACTCACGACTTACCAGAAAATAAATGCAAAAACTTAACATTGTTAGATAAATAATTTGGATATGAATATGTGAAAATATCATAACTGATAGGCATTTCAATTGAAATATAGTTGCAGTTCTCGGTAAAACTGCCAGCAACCTTATATTTATATATTTTATATTATATGCTTCGATGTAAGTTTAAATCAGTGCATTGATTTGAATAGGACATCCGGGGAGTTAGCAAGCTGGTGAATGATGTACTGACCGGTTCTATAGTTACCCGGTCCAGTGAAGCCCTTCAACGTTTTGACGTCAAAGTAGGCGTTTAACGCTAGATGTAAAATTGTCCATGCGCACGGTGCTATTTTGACTTTCGTTAAAATCTGTTGGATGCTGGTCGATAATGGCAAAATTGTTTGAAAATGCCCTGCACTAACTGAATGTTACATATCATTAACTGTGAAGAGGCATGTAATAAAACTATTATTGCCTGAATACATGGGTTTATGTGCCCTCGCAGCAGGAGACAATTTGCCTTCCTGGCGTCGGGCAAATTGTCACCTGCTCTCGAGCACATAAATCCATGTATTCAGGCAATAATACAAAATATTGCAATAGGTATGCTGCCTTCTGTGACTCTTTTGTAGTTGTTTTGTTTCTTTCCAAACTTTACAGATTATATGCAAGTATACCCAACTGTTTGTATTGCTAGAAAGTGGACTTGCTACTGTGATCGTATTTACTGGCTGATAGAACATTCTGACTATATCAATTTTATATCATTTATACCTTGACCCACTGATCCGGGGCAACATTGTCAATTGTCACTGTAGTTGTAGGTTTGTCTAACACAATCTTGAGAGCTGCTTTGCTTGGATTAGCACTAGTACTGATGCTGATTGGAACCATCCATTGAGTTTTGTCACCTGAAGGCGAAATAAAATTACAGTATTAAGTTCAAGGTACAGCTGTACATCCTCAAAGTCACCGCTAAATAAAGTCACTAAACAGCCAGAATACATGCTGACGATAATTTTCAAAAAATCTGAATTTTGAAATGTGAATATGTTGAGACTCTGACTTCACTTCATGCATCACTGCATTTCCTAAGATCAGTAAATATAAATGTGTTTTTGTTTATTATGAGTATAAATATACATCTGTCACTATTTGATTGTTGATATTGCAGTAAGGACATCAGCATCAACTGTAAAGCAAGATGTTTATTGCTACGCTATACATGATCACAATACAAGTTAACTTTAACTGATCTTTCATGCCAGGCCAAAAAGAAAACAGGTAAACTTGGACACCAGATTACCTGTTCAAAATGTCTATCTGATGAAGATTAACAAATAGACATGTTAAACACACTTGTTTGGTAATATGGACATCATAGAATTTATCTGTATTTATGGTGATTTTCAGTCCTCATAAACAGGTGGATGAGAAAATGTTATCTTCTGAATTTATTTTACTATGCTTTGACACAATACAACTCTATTTCAACAATGCACATTCACGTGTCTTGATCTTCATCAAGTGTTTCCTGTCTTTATTTCCTCACCTTCTGAAGCGCCATCAGCACAGAATTTACTCTGAGTCAGTGTTAAGACTCTAGAATTGCCTTCCTGTTTGGCTGACACCTTGATGACAGGGAATCCCATCTGTTTTGTCCATGTTGACATGATGTCTTCAATGGGTTTACCACAGGCTTCACCGAGGGACGCCCACAGATCTTCAGTAGAAGTGTTTTTGTAGGCGTGTTTAGTAAGGTATGCATTCATCCCTTTCCTAAAAGTCTGAAGAGTAATACTCATAGTCAATACATTGCTGATTATTGTTATATTGAATATGGGGCAAGACTGAAGATTAGTGGACACAGAAGAAATTTTGTTTGAATTATTAGTAACCTTGGGAGTCCACTCATACCAGCTATTTTTATTGAAAGCCCCCTAAGAAAATCCCTTTTTGTTCGAAATCAAATTTGTGTCCACCTAAGTCTTCATTTGTCCCGAATATGGCATTAATGTTTAGATACATACATGTATGCACTTCCTTTGGTCTGATAAAACCTACAATCTTTACTAGGACTGGAAGACATGTCTTATTATTCTACCAATCTCACACACCAGTATACAGTGGTACACAATTGTAACAAGATAAAGCTGGTATGAAGGCCTTGCTGGATTGATTACTTATCCACCTGGTTTTAATTAAAGTGATACTGTTCATGGGTACCATGAAATGCTAACTGGATTCTCTTCCCCGATCAAAATTCATAAATAATGTTAATACTTATGCCACTCCCTGCCAATAATGGGCAAAAGCAAGCTCTGCTACTCCATGTATGAATATAATGTATGAGGCCAAGCGGAGTACATTATAGAGTGCAAAGTTTACTTGCGTCCATTATGGGCCTGGAGGGGGGTACATTATTGCTATTATTTTATAGTTTTGGCAATGCCAAGGAATTTGTAGATGTAGAAAACATCTTGGGCCAGAATGCTGGATTTTTGGGTACATTATCATAATCATAATCATTATCATAATCATAATCTGGGATTGGATGATGTCACAAATTTCTCTAGTATTGACAAGGCTGTAATGTCATTGTATAATTGCTTTATGTCAGCTTGACATTGCTCACCTCATCTCCAATGAAATCATACAACATTCTGATGATTGATGCACCCTTGGAATAAGATATGACATCAAAGATTTCATCAACTTCTGATGGATGTCCAACTTTAACCTGAAACAAAAATCAGGTATACAAGACAATGGCTCAGCTATATCTGTGAACATAGGCCACACATAGTGTGAAATCATACTACAGATATTATTTTATATTGCAGTGTGAGAAATTTGTTGGTAAATGAATACATAGCATATATGAGTAAGGAAAGTTGCATGCCAAGCAAGGAATATAGTGCCTACCCTGATAATTACATTTCACACACTATATCACTGATCTATCCTGACTGTGATCAAAGCAAAACCAGAAATTACAATCATTTCCATCTCCATACAGCTGTAAAATTTCATCTGCTAGGCTAAACATATACTACTCGTATATGTGGTATCCGTGTGTGTGGAGCTGGTGTAGGCAAGACTGAAGAGTCCATACCTCGATGGGATGGCTGTTCTTCAAGGCATCTATTTCAAGAGCTCTAGAGTGGTGTAAAAACTGCGTCCAGATATCGTACTCTGGAAGACAGTGATCCACACACAGGTATTCGATCCAGGATGCGAAACCCTCTTTCAGCCACAGATGGGTCCACCATTCCTGGAAAACAGATGCAAAGCATGGAATTTCAGTTTGCCAAGATTACAAATGTTCCCATGATGTGTTGTGAACTACAAAACAAGTCATATTCAGCTCACATTTGCTTTAACTAAGTAACCTCATTGCAGCTTACAAGAGCGACACCTTTCCTCTGAAACAAGGTATAATGAATCAACTTTGCCAGTAAAGACCCTACTTACATATTGCTATGGTAGGATATCAAAGTGGTAGGTACATGTATGTCTAATACTGTTGAAAAGTTGAAATAATAGTGTGTACTTTCAAGGCCTAATATTGATGGGACCAGTCAACCCGTAAAAAGGATTTTCAATTTGGCTAAAACTTCACAGGCTACATCTACACAAGGGCCAAATCAAAGAAACATATGTCCCCCATACAGTAAACATAGCATGATCCAAGGGGTACAAGTTAATATTTCTTGATTCTAAATCACTTGTTTCTGTTCAAAGTTTCCACTATATTTTTATATGTAACATCAATTATTCCTGATGGTAAATTCCTGACTTACCATTGTTACTAAGTTTCCAAACCACATGTGAGATAGCTCATGACCTGTAGGAGGTATTCCAAAGACAATAATACCAGGATTAACGTTAGACTGAAAGATCCGTTGTTTGAGGGCGCTACAGGAAGCATAGAGAGTGCCCTCAAACAATGGATCTTTCAGTCTAGATTTACACAAAAAGAAATGGAAGTATTTCAAAAGTTCATTTAAAACCTGAACAAAAGCACTCACATCAACTTAATATAATTTCTGATAAATAGTTGATTGGAGTGATTTAGTTATGTTTTTAAAGCATTTTAAATTGGGTGTTGATTTTTGTCAGTCTCAACAGGGACAATCCAGCCTTTGTTTATCTACAGTAAAGTATTTCCTAACTTTTTCCAATTACTCTTTGAAAAACATTGTCATCTATATGCCATAGGTACATGTACAGAGTTGGTTGTTCAAGTTAGTGTTCACTCTCAAGAATGAATAAATTAATAAATAAATAAATAAATGTATGAATGAATGCATAGGTGCATCAATGAATGAATGAACAAATGAATGGATAGATGAATGATAAAATGCATACTTTAATGCATAAATGGATGACTGACAAACTGATTCACTGAATAAATTGCTTGTTATGCAGAATATTGCACTGCATGGTTGATACTGTGTATAAAGCCTAGGTCAAATTTTACCACAACTGATCCATAAAAAATCTTGTACATTTGGAATGTTCTGATAGGGCTGCCTTTGGTTGCGGGTTTGTTACTAAATGTAGCTACATGTCTACAACATTGGACATTGCTGCTAGAAATTCGGGAAAATTTTGTTAGTGTTGCCTGAGTGGCTGTTTTCGCAGCTTGTGTGTTCTGGGCCATTAATGTGACTTTTCTGCAGATTTTCTGGCAGTCTCCTATTTGTATATTCATCATTCTTGTATATGTAATTTCCAGCATTACAATGCAAACTTCATGACACATATTTATTTTTGCATATTAATGAGAGAACAATTATGTCATTGGCAAACAGCCCTATTTACTGTACATGCTGGCGTGGAACATCTAAAGATTTGTCGAGTCAACCAAAGGAAACTTTAAGGGAACAGAAGTATTGAATACACACCTACCAACAACTAGAGCTATGTACTGTTTCTTCAAGCCAGAAGAATGCTGTGGGTCCACCAGAAGGGCTGTCTCTCTGAAAGTAAATAATCAAGCACAAATAAAAATGAGAAAAGCTGAAAAAGCAGAGTACTCTTTTGTCAAGGACATGGTTCAAAGCATATGCAGGTGAATTATCACTGATCAAGTGTATTTAGCTTGACAACACAGCATCTATACATATGGAATGGATTGTTATGGTTTACATTTGAATTCTTGTCCGGACCCAGAATTCACTTGCCAATAACAACAATGCAGTAATTCACTTGCTAATATCAACAATGTAGTCTACATACATGTACAGGCTGAGTTTATTACTATACTATGTATCCTGTTATGCTTGAAAGAGTAGGACAAGAAATTGCAGTTAACATTAAACAAACAGAAACTCTAACAGTAATAGTTACAGCTACTGGCCCATTAAATCTGTAAGAAACAGCACAAGAATTAACGTCAATCTTAATTGCTTGTCTTCATACAGTTCTAGGAATTGTGAAAACTCAGATCTATTTCTGATCATTCATTTCAATTACCTGAAAGTTACAAGACCCCAGTTTTCCATTGCACCGATTAAAAAATCTGGAATTGCCATGAGATCAACTTTGGGCAGACCATAAGGTACGTTGAAATACTCTGTGTAAAATGGAAGTGTTTTGACGGCAACCTGTAAGAGAAAATACAGAATTTAAATTAGTTTTTAGTTTATGGTTATTAGTAGAAATGGTACCGGTATCTACATGATAATTTAACAGCTGAGATGCTTGCATATGGAATGGAAAGTCTACAGAGAAAAATAATAAGCCAACGTCAGAAAACAGCTAACCATTGTGCTGAGTGAAAATAAATTTGTAAATACATAAATAAATGAAAAAAGGTGTATCCTGGTAGTATTGCTGAATTCTCAATGAATTACTCTGAGGATGTGTTTATGAAGTACATGGCAAATCACACGATTAATTCCTCATTTAACCTGTTCACCCCAGTTCCTTATAAACAGGTCCATTCTCATCATTTACAACAATTGGTTTGGGTCAAACCATTGTGGTGCAATGGTTACATGTAAATAGTCATACTGACCTCTAAAGCGAATTCTCCTTGTTCTTTCTTGCCAACTGGCGTGTACACTCGGATTATAGTACCATCAGATGACTTGGCTTCCACATGGTCAAATTCACCCACAATAAAGGCAATGATATAAGTAGACATGATGGGTGTAGTGGCGTATTTTACTTCCTTCAAGTTGTCATCTTTTGCATGTGGTTTTTCTTCAATCACTTGCTGAGCATTGCAATTTCAGGGCGGGGAGAAAAAAGATGAAATTTAAAAAGCACAAAATGTAAGCTTTGATAATACATCTACTTCATCCATCTCATCATAAAGTATAAAATAAAGTATAGAAGCTTCACCCTTCATCAAAAGTATCAATGTTAGCCTTAGTGACTTACCATGTTAGACAAAGCGACCCTATCCTTGGGGGCAATCAAAGTGATATCAAATGTTGCTTTGATGGCAGGTTCATCCCAACATGGGAAGGCACGTCTGGCATCAGTAGGCTGTGAAGGAATCCATAAATGTGGCAATTATCACATTCCTTGATAACAATACAGGGTACTGACCTAGGAACTGTCTCAGGTGATTGTATAATGCAAAATAGCAGACCAGTGACAGACAAAACTTCTTGGTCTTTGAACTGAAATTTCTTCTCAAAGTAAGATAATTTTCATTGTCAAATTGCATTCTTGAAGCCTTGTTTTTGTGCTGTGTTATATCATTGACTGGACTAGCTAGAAATAAAACATCCAAACAGGTACAGTACAAGTATTCCCAAATCCACAGGATAAAAAGTTCTGACTGTAAAGTATAGAGGCAGCAGTCCTTTGGTAGGGTCACTGTGGGGTTATGCTTGCCAATATATACTGCAAGATAACCCAATACCAAAAATGGCAGTTTATACCATCATTTAAGGCGATACCGAAGGATTCAAATTGTAAGTAACGGTTGCTAAAGGTAATTTCCAAAATCAATCAAAATGCAAAGTTTTCATGGTTTTCTTTGCATAATAAAGATTTACAGAACCATACAATTCCAAAAGACGCAGGTTTGTCAGGCGATCGGTCAGTGACATCACACATTTACAAATTTTCACAGCCCTATTTTAAAACGTTTCAGCCCCTACAAATTAGCACCAAATTTTCCAAAATTTCAGAATGTAACACACAAGATACCTGTTTAGAGCCCCTAACATATCTGTTCAAGGGCAAATGATTTTTGAACAGGAAAATATCTACTGTGTCATTTTGTGAAATTTTGAAGGGTTTTACGGCGATATCTCAGAAATGGTTCGCATTTTTTAGAAACACATGCGTATCTATATTCTCATGTATGACTTCAAAAATATGACCCAAAGTCAGCTAAATTGGTTTACAATTGAGAGAATTGAAAGATTTTGAGCATTTTCAAAATACCAGGAGTCGAAAATCCATAGAAAACAACGGAACAGTATGATTTTGCACGTGCAAAATTGCACGTTTGGAATATTGCCAACAATAGCAACCAACGCGCGCTTTGAATCCTTTGGTATCGCCTTAAAATACAATTTTTCTTTGTGTTATTCATGTATTTTTACAATTGTAAAAATGTTTGATTGAATTTGCATGAACACATCAAACACAGCATGTGGTCAACTTACTTCAAAGTGAGTGGTTGCCATATATCTTTCTTCTCCACTTGGCGTACTGTATTTGCTGCGATAGAAACCTTTCATTTTATCATTGAGTTCCCCAGTGAACACAATGCCCAGTTCACCATTTCCAACCTCCAGCTGACTTGGAAAAGTCAAGGTGGCTGTTTCATCTTCTTTGCTGTAGGTCACGGTTGCAGATTCACCTGAAATAAAGAAACATGGAAAAAAGACAGACACTTCCTATTTCAGTAAGTTGTTCTCACAGGATTATCATATCCCATTTAACCCTAAGTTGAGCGCCAAAGTCTATTTTTGTCCCCTTTATAAAATAAACCCCAGTTAATTTTTCTCAGATTTTTGCCAAAATTTTGAGAAAAACTGTAGCCACTGAAATGTGGTGTCACATTTCACTGCGGTGACCTAATCAGTTTCATGTACTGGTAACTTCATGAAAACTTTTCTTATGCGTTCAGAAAATACAGAGAATGCAAGAATTAGACGTAGCACATTTTGTCCTTTGTTCATGATTCAAATATCTAAACCTCTTCATCAATTTTCATCGGCACATCTGAGAGCCTTGCTTCCTTAATCCCTCAACTCTTTATCTCTCTCATTCGTCATTCTGTTTTATTATCCTATAGCCTTTGAATCTCCACAACTACCTCACTTTGCTCTTTAACCACTGATGTTTCCAATAGTGATTCCCGACCTGTACGCACAGCAAACTGAGTCACAGCACTATAGTGAAATTAAAAATCAACCGGACAGCAAACCTGTCAATTGCTACGCTACTTTGTTGACGATATTGAGACTGATAATTACCTAGACACGTGTATATTTTAAATGTAAGCTGACATCTGATCTTGAGTGACTAGTCACAAACGGGGGGATGGGGGGGGGGGGGGGTAATGTGTGCACACAATCATAATGCCATAAACTAATTTGTAAATATGAGTCAATTAACCCACTACAATGTGTTGGAAAAGATTGAGCAAAAGATTGTCGTTTTCCAGTGATTGAAACAAAAACAAATAGCTACCATTACATTATATTATTGTGGTCCCACATTACAGGTTGTAAAATATATCACAAAGTTAACTTGACAGGTCATCCATAACCCCTCTGATCCAATCTTGTTCCAGTTTGACAGCCACACAATGGTGACGTTTGTGCCATGCATCAACAATCAAATGATCTTTGACACTTATGTGTACTTTTCAACATATCCAATGCAAGAATTCAACTGAACACAGTATGTAACCATGGCGCAGGGTTGTAAAGTTTACCCTCTACATCACTGAACCTAAAATTCTTTAGATCAATTCACATCGAAATCAAAAGAGAAGGTGTTGATTTTTATGAACTGATGAAATAAAAAGACATCAGAACTTGTGCAAAAAGAGGTCAAACTTTGTCGTAGGCTGGCACATTACAGATTGCAAAATAAAAACTATTTTCACTTTAAAAATGAAAGAACACAGGTATGTCAACTGCAGGTTGTGACAAGCATTTATATAAGCTTTGCATTTATATAAGATTAGATCCACCAATTTTAGTAAGTAAGTTACACCACCAATGGCTGTTGTCAGTAAACACACAGCTAAGCATCATTGGAAATAATTCATTTAACTTGTGACATTTCTACATTTTGAGTCAACATTGGAAGTTTTGCAAATTTCTTATTTGCATCAGACCTATAACCATTACATGAAAAATGTAACACCTTCTTGAGCCAAACAGAATAGAGAATGCAGGATGTCAGGCTGATGAATATTCTCCTTTGATGATGACTTATGATCAGCCATTTGCATGTTAAAACAATTCTCAGTAATATAATTTGCATAAATGAACACATTTATTCAGATGTAAGATGTCAGATATAGAGAACTTTCTTGGTACATTTAGAAAACATATTGGAAATGGTATTAAACAGTGACTCAATTGTTGCATCAAACCTATCAAAAGTGAAAGCAGCTAAATTTTACATCAATATGTATCTTATCAGCTGTGGTTTTCTTTATGATCTTTACTCCGCAAACTAATAGCAATGTGAACAAAAAATGCACATTTGAAATAGCATCTGAGAGCCCTGATTATTTTTATTTATTTGACTATTAGTATAAGAGCTGTGATGTTTTACGAGTTGTCATGGAAACAGTCCGATAGCATTGATTCACTTACTTTTGTCTCCAGCCTTGTATGTTGCACTTGAAATTTCAATGTCAAGGCAGTTGAGAACGACCTTGTCAGTGGCAGTGTTCACCTATAAAGAATTGTTTTAGATTTAGATGACGATACAATGGAGTTGATGTGGAATAGTAATTACAGAATACAAAATTTAATTTGTAGTGCTTCTTGAAAAAAGTATAAGATAGTATCTTGTCGATGATTAAAAACATAATTTTCATATATTACATGCAGTTTAATTCAGCCATAGCATCATGAATCTCATGACTAAGGACAACCCTCCAGATCAATTAATTTACGCAAATTATTCTTTTGTTATCCAACTTTGCTAGCCAAGGGTGTTTCTTCAGGCAAAGACCTCCCTCGGAGACTACGCTATGCTGACCTCACCAAGCCATTCAGACTGGAAAACGTTACCACACTTTTGATAAAGTTTTACCCATATCAAAGTGATTGGGTTCCAGAAAAAAAGTGATTTTCATTAAAATTGACAAAAAGACATAAAAAATTCATGTAAAATAGGCAATTTCAGGTACTATTTAAAAAGTGACCAACACATATGAGGTCCATCTAAGGAACTTGCAAAAAAATTTTCAAAGCAATCTGAGCAGTAGTTATTGAGTTTCAACCATTTTTTAATTTTTTCTTCTCATTTGCATATTTTGGTAATGACAATTTCATTTTGAACATATTCCTTTGACAGTTCAGCTAGCTGCAGTACTGTAGCTCAAGGTTTTGCCTGGGTATTTGGGTTGGACTGCAGCACTAGATTTACTCGGCTGAAGCTAGCAGCCAAAACCTAGCAGCCAAAACTATGGTGTGGAAGCTAGCAGCCAAAACTTGCAAGCCACTTTCCTCCTATATTTTGAAGTCAAGTGGTTACTGTGAACACCCAGGCAAAACGTCGATACAGTTCATCATGCATCCACGCACAAAATAATGCCCATGTGAAATGTGCAGTGTTTCTCGAGATTTTGCACTTGACGGACACACATACCGTTACACTGGCTATATTATATCATGGAGGCTACCTCCATGATTATATATACAAATGTGAGCTACAACAAATAACCTATTGTAAAAATATTAGGCAGAGAAGGCTTTCCTACCTCCACTGATATTGTTTCGTCACCGTCAAAGTTAAACGCTTTCAGGTTAGGCTTCAAAGTGAGGTTGTAATTCTTAGGTACCACATTCTTTGGCAAATGCTCGAAAGGTTTCTTGTCCCCAGACATGACTGCACAAGAATGAAATACACAGCTGACTCGTGCTCGGAAACCAATGCGGAAGTGATTTTGAAAGACGCCGATTAGCTTGTTTGTTGAATATATACTCCAACAGTTTGCCGTCGACAAACGCGCTGCTGCGTGTGTCCTGACTTTCACTTGAAGCATGTAACGTAGCCGATAAGTACGGTACATAACTTGCGTCGATACGATACTTTGCAAGTTAACTCTTCAATCTCTGCTATTCCAACATCAAACTAGTTCGTGGATGGTTGCTCGATGACGATCGGCAGAAATATAGAGAGGCCCTAGCTACAACGCTCGGCCAGGCTTGACCTTGTGCTTGACTAGCCTCGGTGACCGAGAACATTATAGCGCCCCCGCTCAGCAGAGAATCTGGGTCACCGATATTTATAAAATAGCAGTTTTAACGGTGATAATATAATTCGCATGATGTTGAATTAGCATCAATTTACCTACGCGAATTTCAAAGAAGTTTGTCTTCCTCGTTTTATAAAAAAATCTGTGCATTAAAACTGGTTTTACAAAGAGTTTGATGGTTTTATAGAGAACCTCTGCATTGTTTTAGGAAGCGCTTTGCCAGCGCGCTAATAATCTGGCAGGTGTGCCCTGGCAGACAGTTTTACTCTGGAAGGCTGTCAAAATGGTTCGTTTTTGACCAAATACCGATATCAATACCCAATATTTTCAACAAAATTATTGATCAAACCACAAGGACCTCACACTGAATAAAAAATAAGCAAAAACACAACATCCAGATAATTTGAGCACATTAGGAAACAGATAGACAAAAACAAATTTGCAAATAAACTAACATTGTACTTCGGATGTTTGTTAAATTCTCTCCGCCATTTCTCTTCTGGTCAAAGTAAGAATATTTTATATCTCAACACCAGAACGAGATTGATTTATGAATAGCGGTTGAATTATACGTATGTTTAAAGGGAAACAGTCGTCGGAGCTGCGCATTTGCGAATTTCTCGTTTACAAACAATGTATTTCGTGCACGATATGTAGATGCACCTCATCATCACAGCTGCAACATTTAAGTTATACGATGTAGATTATGACGGACATGTTATAAGTTTCATCAATAACCATCGCACCTTGGATACAGTGTTGCCATCGGTCGTATGGGTCTTTAATATACGACCTTTGAGCGCAGTTCGGACTCGAGTTCGGAGTACATCCCTTTAAATTTCTGAAAAATAAAGCTTAATTATATTTTATTGCCGAAACTTGGGCTATAAGGCTGCATTCACAAACATCGGCGGGGGGGGGGGGGGGCTGTGGGAGAATAAAAAACATGTTCTCTGATAATTTCAACTGCCCCCTATATAACAAACTCAAAACGTGTTAAAATGACCCCTTTTTGCTCGCTATAATTTTAAAACCACGTAAAATAAAACTGGCCTGATTTTGGAACGGACAGATTTTAACGATGTAGGTGTACGTGTGTGCGTGTGTATTTCTCTTGAGGGGAGAGGGGCGCTCTTTTGACTAATTTTCTCTTACACGTATTTAATTTCATCTTGCAAAAAAAAAGACGATCACATAAAAAAGTTTGGAACAGGATGACTTCCCTCACCTGTAAGAAAAACCGAACATAATTAACATAATTGTATACAGGGACATTAGCTGTACCATTTGGTCAATTCTTGCGTGGTACCACCACGTATTACTTATATTCGTGGTTCGTCCTTCCTGCACATTTGTGTTTATTCGACCTGGTAATGTTATCGACTTGTGTTATTTTGATTATTAGGTTTGTTTTTACCTCATATTTCAGTAGATTTTGTTCTGTGTATCAACTGTTGTTTTCTTGTTCTACTCATGACAGCATGCTAGAATAAATATTCAATTTGGCAAAATACTATTATGTGCTTAAAGACCTTTATCATCGTTATTGAATGCAAATGAATTCTAGTCAAGACTTGAATTTAATTTTAAACAATAAAAGTGCTGACTTACACATATGGTTGTGTTTATATGCTAAAAGCTGAACTCTTCAGAGAGCAGAACAAGTACATACAAAAAATAAAACCACCAAAAAATTCGCCAAAAGTTAAATAAATGGAGTACGGTCACTCTTGGGCCATGTAAATGCAGAGTCAGCATGTATACTATGTCATTAGTATCCTATTAAAAGTAACCCAATGTGTGACTTCCACTGTCCCGGTGCCAAGATATGGAAAGGCGGTTTTCACAAGTTGTTTTCAATACGATTATCAACAGCTGCCATGTAGTCTTACAACTTTATCCTCAAACGTTTGGTTTCCTGTCTCTGCTAGAGAATTCTGCAAAATTTGTGGATGGGCTGTTCCTCATTTCTAAATTATGTGCTTTGAAACAAGCGGCTTACTGTTATCTTTGTAATGCATATATAAAAAAAACACATTAATGTTTCTGTTGACACATAGAACAAAGAGGCTTGAGCAGTTCCATTCGATCTTGGTTGATGCCTATGAGTGTGAGAAAGTTACCTGTATGATTGTGTATGATAGAGAATATGTTTTTTTCCATACAATTTATTTTTTGTGACTTTTTATCTAAGGTAGTATAAGCCTCGAAAGTGAAAGACTTAAACTTTCGGAATCTTTCAACCGTTCACTTTCAAAATCAAGAATAAACATCAGGACTTACCATGCAAATTTTAGTACAAATTACCCAAGATTTACCGATATTTAAAATTCAAAATGGCCGCAATCCCTATGTTAACTCAATGGAGAAAAATAAAATTGTCGATTTTCGAAAAACTACGCCGGTGAAAGTTTTTCTTTCTCCAAGAGCTTCAAATGAGCACCAACAATTGGTAGATCAGAAAAGAACTATAGAAGTTTGAGAGTCCGAATATCGGTCCCCGAGGCGGGATCTACGTTTAAGAGACAATCCAACACATATTTCAAATCAATCAGAGACGGTTTCATTTCGAGTTCCCCTTTGAATCCCCAAATCCCTTCAAAAGCCCCCTATTAAACATATCCTTGACATTTTCTAATCTCCCATCGATACCGCCTCCCCTCCCCCCTCCAGAGGCGCGGCGTTTGTGAATGATGTAGTGTAAAAGACACTTTCTGCTTTCTGTCGGTGACTCAAATACAAATGTGAATACTAGTACGGATGCGAAAATAACTTTAGCATCGTTTTCAAACTGTAATCTACGTTTTAGTACACCACTGTAATCTTTGTTTTACATATATTTACTTGTATAGCCCTATTTGCTGTATCCTTCGCATTTTACTTACCAGAAATGCCATCCAAACTTCAGAGAGATGTTTTGGATTCCCGTTATTAAGCTATATTGATTTGATCGACACTATTTCAGTCTATGTGATGGGTTTGTCGATCGAAAGTGCTCGCCCATTCATATTTTAGTTGCAATATGATTTAACTACGACGTAGAGTCGGAGATGGTTGGTTTTTTTTACGCTATCGTACTATGTTATTTTTATTTTTCTGTGGTAGTGAGGGTAGGATCGCATAAATAAAGACTGTAATACGATACCGTAAAAGACCGACCCACATCTATATCAGATTGATTTTAGTTACAACACGAAAACTATTTAGTCGTTGAAATCCCAAGCTGTGCGTTCGTAGCCAATTTTTGAAAAAATCTTGTAATCACACTTCAGCAAACATTCTAGATAACTTGCATTTGATTGCAAACCATCTTAGAAAAAAATGCAAATGAATACAATTAATGGAGCTTTAAAGTCTCTACAGTGTATGCTTTTGACGAAAGTACGTCTGAATATACGTGGAAAGTTTTGATTTCTGTTTCGCAGTGTGATTCTCTACTCTAGAAGGAGCTTCGGTTATGTAAAATGTGCCTCTGGGACAGATATTCGGACTTTCAAACTTTTGGCCTATCTATTGTCGGGGCTCATTTTGAGGTTTATGCGGTAAATAAAGTTTTCACAAACTTAATTTCGTGAAAATCCGGAATTTTACTTTCCCCATAGAGTTAACACAGAGAGTGGCGGCCGTTTTGAATGCCAAAGTCGGCAAATATCGGATAATTTGTTTCTCTAGTACCAACATTTTCACGCCGTTATTGTTCTCGATTTTGAAAGAGAATGGTTGAGGGTTTTGCCCATTGTTTTTCTCGAGGGTCTGTGGTTTGCCGGAGGATATTTTTAGCAAAAGTTAGTCTTTCCATAAGAGGCGCAAATTACTTAAGGCGCTTTTAAGATAGTTTTCATCAAAATACACTAACATTTGTCTGTCTTACTGTCTATCTGTCTGTTCTTTTCTGTCTGTATGCGTCTGTGTGTCTGCCTGCCTGCCTGTCTGCCTGTCGTATGCATGTATTTCATGATTCAGAGTACTTAGCGTCAATTCTTGAAATGTCTAAAATGTCTTAGTATGTAGAAGCGAACTGTGTGCGGATCTTGAGATTTTGACCAAGTTACGCGTGAATAACAAACTGTATAGGCCTATTCCTGCAAAAATCACTTATTGAAAACAAAATATTCCTACCACTGAATACAAATTTATTCGAAATGAAATTCTTAGTTGGTGTGAAATAACGTTTGAGCATGTGGAAAAGTTTACTGTTACAAAATTGTTACATTTTAAAAACATTTGTATTTAAAAACCTCAAAAGTTGCACATTTTACGCGTATTTTCAATACTGATATATGATCTGTCAAATCAATTTCGACTAGAGTATGGAGTCTTTTAAGATAAGTGATTGGTACATACTGCTTCCAGATATGGTGAAAAATGACAAAAAAATCATATGATATTTAATATATAATTTTAGTGGCAAATGTCACTCTTAAAGTCTTGTGACCATATCTGTCAACATTTCTCACATCGTATCTGGTATGAGTTAATAAAATGAAAAGGTTTACTAAAATTCGATCAAATACGATAACTATTGAAACATTACGGTTTTGTTTAATTTTGGTATAAGCTTATGGTTGTGGAACCTCGTCACCTGCTGTGGCATCATGCTGTGGACATACTTGTGGTTGTTCGAAAATATTTCTCAATCATAAACTGATAAGATTATTATAGTATTCATAATTGTTGGTGATCTGAATTCTAAGGAGAAAATGATATGTTTGTTGTTGGCGTAAACAGCAAGTATCGACTTTCAATACGAGCAAAACAAAAGTTACTGATATTATTTCTGAGAGGGGGCGCACTAAAATGTACAAAGCAGATTGATTTTGAATGGTGAGAACATTATGACCTAATTTCTTCTGCCTAATTTCTTCTGATTGTTGATGGAATTGTAGAGGTTGAACAATTAGCTTGCTAAGTATCAGCATTAGCAGAAATATGTACCGCACATATCGGATACTGCTTCAAGTTCAAGTCCGGATACAGACAGCGAGTTTCATGAACTTGTCGACTGCAAACTATTGGAGTATACAGCTAACAAACAAGCTAATCGGCGTCTGTCAAAACCACTTCCGCATTGGTTTCCAAGCACGAGTCAGCAGTTTCTTTCATTCTTGTGCAGTCATGTCTGGGGACAAGAAACCTTTCGAGCGCTTGCCGAAGAATGTGATACCAAAGAATTACAACCTCACTTTGAAGCCAAACCTGAAAGCGTTTACCTTTGACGGTGACGAAACAATATCAGTGGAGGTAGGCAAAGACCCGTCTGCAAACACGTGTATTTTTGCTATGCATTTTGAACGCGGTGTACATACGTCACGGCCGCAGCAAGTATCACATATGGCTCAGTTAATAATGAAGCCGGAGAAGCGTAGTTTCACTTTCGCTTCTCGAAAACTTCGTCAAAAATTCAGTATGAAAAAATATTTTAAAGAGTTTTTAGTAGGGCGGGAGGGAGGGGGAGGGAGAGTGAAGGTGGGGGAGGGGGCGTCCTTTGTTACGAGATTCAGGATGCAATAGCCCGATATTAAAGATTGCGTATAGTATATGAAAATGTAGCCCTACGAGTATGGCGAGAGTGTCCGCCTTTGGCTACGCAGCCAAAGCCGGACACTCTCGCCATACTCGTAGGGCTAATGAAAATGGTGATGACTGTCAATTCATTAACAGGATTGCGCTGTCTTCTGCTTTTTAAAAGTAGTGGTATACATTTTGAGATAACATATGCGAATTTTGATATCGTATACTGGTATTCTTCCATTTAAACCGCTCAATTGTTGTGTTGCCGCTTTTCCATTGAACAAAGTGGAATATTATTTCACAAAGACATTTCACTCAAGCAAGGAGACAAAGCCTTCCTAAGCTCTTTTACGGGCTGCTGAGAAGGATAAGCCACTGGTTAATTAAAATGTGGTTCATAATTGAATTAAAAAAATCTTTTATAGGTGAAAACCGCCACTGACAAGGTCGTTCTCAACTGCCTTGACATTGAAATTTCAAGTGCAACATACAAGACTGGAGACAAAAGTAAGTGAATAGATACTTTTTCCATGACAACAAGTGAAACATAACAGCTCTTCTGATACTTTAATTTCAAAAAATTGAAAGTAAAACTTAAAAGTTTGATCAAGACATCCAGGACACTATTTAAACTGTGCTTTTTATTCACATTACGATCAGATTTATATGCAATCAGGAATCACAGCCAACAGATGTTGACAAAACATTATTTTGCACTGGCTTTTCAAGGACCAGATGTAACGATTGAATCCTTGCATTTCCAGTATGTTTTCTCTTCTATGTATAAAGAAAGTTCTCTGACATGTAAAACTCAATTTCCTGAGTAATTGTATATGCATTTATGCAAATTATATTAATGAGCATTATTTGTATATGCAAATCAACTGCTCATAAGTAATTATGAAAGGAGATTAGTGTTTTATAATATTCATTGATTTGTGTATTCGCTATTCTGTTTCGCTTAAGAAAGTTTTACATTTTACATGATCCGGTAATGATAATAGGTCTAATGCAAATATGAAATTTCCAAAACTTCCAATATTGATTCAAAATGAAGAAATGTCTTAAGTTAAATGAATTGTTTCCAATGATGTTAGCTGTGTGTTTACTGACAACAGCCGTTGTTGGTGTAACTAAGATCGGTGGATCATACAATAGCATCTATGCAAATCTTATATTAATGCTTGTCACAACCTGCAGTTGACATACCTGTGTTCTTTCATTTTTAAAGTGAAACCGATTTTTATTTTGCAATCTGTAATGTGCCAGTAATTTTTAAGATAAAGAATACTGTGCTGCTTTTCATAAAAGTTCCGATATTTTTTATTTCATTGAGTTTATATCAATCAACACTTTTTCCTTTGATTTTGATGTGAATTGATTGAAAAGAATTTTAGGTTCAGTGAAGGCGTACTCTAAATTATGTATAAGGTAAACTTTTCAACTCTGCGCCATGGTTACATATTGTGTTCAGTTGAATTCTTGCTTTGGATACGTTGAAAAGTACACGTAAGTGTCAAAGATCATTCAAACTTTAAACAACTTGTTGATGCATGGCACAAGCGTCACCATTGTGTGGCTCGCAAACTGGAACAAGATTGGATGGAACAAGATTGGTATTCAAGTTAACATTGTTGATACTTGACCAGTGTTCCCCCTAAGATTTTTATATGGGTGCCCAACTCACGCTTTAGTACCTGTAGGGTACGGCGACTACAGAAGAAGTCATGTTGCATCTTCTGTATATATGCTCATGTATCGAGTTACTAAAATCTAGTCATGTAGTAGTCACAATGTACCCTGAACACGTACGCGTGCACTGTGTTGGTAGCAACTGTGCTGCAAACAAGCGCTAGAACTCAAAATGCTGCTGGTGGATTCAGTGCAATAAAGTGTGGTTCATAAATTGTCTCTGTCTGCCGCAGAGCATAGAAATCCTATTTATGGAAGAGTGATTTTACTTTAACTATTGGAGGAACAATGGTACAAATACTGGTAGTTCTATGATTCAAAATAACTTGATTTAAATATATATATCATAATTCTCTGGGTACAAATACTGGTACTGGTAGTTCTATGATTCAAAATAACTTGATTTAAATATATATATCATAATTCTCTGGGTACAAATACTGGTACTGGTAGTTCTATGATTCAAAATAACTTGATTTAAATATATATACCGGTATATCATAATTCTTGGGTACAAATACTGGTACTGGTAGTTCTATGATTCAAAATAACTTGATTTAAATATATATATCATAATTCTCTGGGTACAAATACTGGTAGTTCTATGATTCAAAATAACTTGATTTAAATATATATATCATAATTCTATGGGTACAAATACTGGTAGTTCTATGATTCAAAATAACTTGATTTAAATATATATATCATAATTCTATGGGTACAAATACTGGTACTGGTAGTTCTATGATTCAAAATAACTTGATTTAAATATATATATCATAATTCTCTGGGTACAAATACTCGTAGTTCTATGATTCAAAATAACTTGATTTAAATATATATATCATAATTCTATGGGTACAAATACTGGTACCGGTAGTTCTATGATTCAAAATAACTTGATCTAAAAAGAGATTGTAATTCTCTGACAGCTGCTTACTGAAATACAAAGTTTCATCATTTCAGGTGAATCTGCAACTGTGACCTACAGCAAGGAAGATGAAACGGCCACCTTGACTTTTCCAAATCAGCTGGAGGTTGGAAATGGTGAACTGGGCATTGTGTTCACTGGGGAACTCAATGATAAAATGAAAGGTTTCTATCGCAGCAAATACAGCGCACCAGGTGGAGAAGAAAGATACTGTGCTGTCACTCAGTTTGAAGTAAGTTGACACTAAATATTTTCTATGGTAATACAAGCACTAATGTCATAATTTGAAAGTTTGCAAGAATTTCAGAAAAGTTAAAATTAGGCCTTACAAAGAAATTATTTTGTTTCGTGCGTATATTGATCTAGATATAAGTCAGCCCACTTTTTCGGTAGAAACAAGTATGGGCATGCGCCGCCGAATAGATCATTTCACATAACCCTTAAACATGGGTTGACTTTTCATCTGGAGAAAAGCTAAGCTGGTTCAGGAAAACCTTCACGTGCAATGGAATAACAGTAAATGAGCTGAATATATTCCCCAAATTTGTCCAGAAAGTCCCCAATAATGGGTCAATTGTGGCAGATAATCGACAATTAACATGCCATGCTTCTGATGGGGTTCAAAACTTGTTTTATGTTCATAGGCAACAGATGCAAGACGTGCCTTCCCTTGTTGGGATGAACCTGCCATCAAAGCAACGTTTGATATCACCTTGATTGCCCCCAAGGATAGAGTTGCTTTGTCTAACATGGTAAGTCACAAGGTCAAACATGGTAAGTCACTAAGTCTAACATGGTAAGATGCTAAGGCCAAGGCAAATACATCATCCCAAACAGTATGTTGTCATAATGTAACCAAGGTAATTATTTGCACAAGGCAGTAAGTACTCCACTTGAAAATCATTCTCGAAGTTCCTTTATTGAAACAACTAAATTGACATCACCTTTTGGCAAGCAATACACTTACAAAGTTGTGACCTTCCACACTTTACAGTCAGTACTTAACCCCCCCACCGTTCTCTGACACCAGGTGACAAAATGCTGACATATGTCATACCACTATGGCTGAAGTAGCAGTTTCATTTTGTCAGGATATTCAACTTAAAGCAGGATTCAAATAATGTGCACTATTTGTCTGAAAGTGAAATTGTCTGTTTGTAACATTTTTTGAATATGTTTATATGCTCTGCTGTTAGTTCTGCAGAATTTATCAGATAGATGGATCATCCGTTGACTTCCATCAATAAGTTGTCTGTCAACTTTGCATTTCTTCTCTAAAACCACCTCTTAGATAACTTGAATATTTGGAAGATACAGGTAACTTGGATAATTTGCATATGAAATGTTTTGGGACTTAGTTTTGTTCTTTTTATCAAAACATCTGTTATATCAGTGTTGATTGTGATATCAATTGAAAGTCCATTTTCCGCTATGTGCAAGTGAAAGTTTGTAAAAACAGTACGTTTTGAAAGACTATTCCAGTACATTTCTAGAAATTAACTCTTAAACAGAATGCAAAATTCTTCTTTAAAATATGGCCCCTCTCTTGAAGTATCATGAGGAATGTTCCATTCTTTGTTAATGAAAAGTAAGTGCATTACTATAAAATGTTTAATAATTGTAACCAAGTAATCTTTATGGCCCTGATACGTTTTTTGCGGCCCGAGGTCGTGCGGAGGAAGGGCCCGAGTTTGTGAGGGCCCGTACGCCCAAGGGCCGCAAAAGCCGTATCAGGGCCGTAAAGGTTTTATCATATACCTTATAGAATGATAAACATGTAGTTTACATAATATTCAACATTGGTTAGGAGATAAAAATGCGTGCGATATCAAAAATTCATCGCAAATTGTGTCAGTTTTTCATAAATACGATGGCCGCTTCCTGTCGCGGATTGACATACATAATGACGTCATTTGTTTACCTGCAGAATTCTAGAACGCGCAAAGCAACATTCGTACTATTGCGGACCAACGGAGATCAAGGCTGAAATCGAGGTGTAAGAAGGACAAAAGCGTGATGTCAATTTCTTGCAATTTATACTGAACAGGCACGCACTTAGTATACACAGGATTTCACTAGAATTTAGAAATAAAAGCCAATATCACCGGCGCGGCTCCACTGTCGCCACGCGCAACTACGATCTGAGCGAGCAGAAGTTTTCCTAATCTCGCGCTGGCTTTGTGTACGAATGGAAGGTTTGCGGATAGCAACGCGCGTAGTAACCAGAATCGAGATAGTTCAGAAATGCACGCGATTGCCCATATTTGAGCACCAGGCCGGGGCGTGATACGTAAAAAAAATGCACGGATCTGAGGGCACTTTTTCCCATAGCTTTACACAGGCACGTGAATGTAGGTATATGATAATAATTGTCTATAAATAAAGCATAAGCAACAACATGGGAAACCAGTGTGCTCTCAAACTTGCATGTACCAGTACTCCTTTCACCACCATTGTTTAGCCCTAACCAATTGTTATTCAGGGTGAGTGTAGACTTTTGAAAATTCAGATGCAGTTCACATATAGGAACTAATGATATGAATTTGTTGTTTCTCTGAAACAACTTTTTTGGAATATGTTAAACTTTGTGATTGTAGCCCTGACTGGATGGAGAACTTCATCAAGCAATTAACAGAATTTCTGTATTTATTTTACTCTCCTTGTCAAATTTTTGCAGCCTGTAATTGAAGAAAAGCCAAATGACAAAGATGCCAACTTGAGGGAAGTAAAATACGACACTACACCCATCATGTCAACTTACCTCCTTGCGTTCATTGTCGGTGAATTTGACTACGTGGAAGATAAATCGTCTGATGGTGTTTTAGTCAGAGTCTACACACCAGTTGACAAGAAAGAACAAGGAAAATTTGCTTTAGAGGTCGGTATATTATTTCCATATCAGAAAGATGGAATTTCAATATATAAGAACTGAGTGATGGCCACTTTTTTACTTTGTTTATGATTAGTTCAGTGTCTTTTATTGAATATATAATAAAAATTTGTCATATTTTATGTTAGCAATTATGCTGTTGTTGATATTTAAGATATTTTTTGCACATACTGTAAAGTCGGGGATTACTGAAATGTTGACTTTTCACAGATAAGCTATACATGTGCATCAATGAAGTTTAACCCTTGAGTGCTACAATTATTCCCACCAAAATTTTAGTGAAACATTTTCACCCATTTTTATTAATTTTTCTGTAATTTTTTGATAATTTTGGACCAAAGGGACATTACATTTTATTGGCTAGTAGTTTGTTATTAAAAAATTTTGACAAAAATTAAAAAAATTGACTGGAGCATATTTTCTAAAGGTGATAAAAGTTGACTTTGGCACTCAAAGGGTTAAAATGTCAATAAAATACAAGTCTGTTGTACATATTCTACATTTATCGATTTCAGGTCGCTACTAAGACTCTTCCTTTCTACAAGGATTATTTCGACATAGCGTATCCGCTTCCAAAAGTAGATCTCATCGCCATCCCGGATTTTGCTGCTGGTGCCATGGAAAACTGGGGACTCATCACATACAGGTAAATCAACACTGGAAATGAAGGGCAGTGTTACGTGTAAATTAATACAGAAATATCTGAATCACACACAAAACGCAAACAACGAAGATATGAACGATGTGTTAAGTTGCTTTCCCTTTATTACATTACAATAAATACTGATAAAATGAAATATGGTGCCTTCCCTCTGCATATTCCACATGATCGATGTAATACATGATGTAGTAACAAGTGATTATCCATCAAACAAAATTTCTAGAGAAATTCAAACTAAATGACATCAATAATACAAAAGGGCTATTCAACACACAGCTATTTATAACAAGATTGGAACTAATTTGGAATAATTGGACAGTGAGTAATGTCGGCTTAATTTGCAAATGTAAGCTCATCTGATTTTCTTTTTACTTGTTTTTATGAGTAATTTGTAATATTTCAACACTCAGCTATAGGGCACCAAACAAATTTGAGAAATTTGAAAAATATGAAGATCCAATTATCCCAAATTAGTTCCAATTGGTTATATATGTTGTTGTTGTTTAGCTCTATGGAATTAGACTGGGAAAGGTTCCAGTATGCATTATCCTCAAAAAATCAAAAATCAATTGCAAAACAAATTCAGACATGTATCTCCATAATGTGGGCATTATTTGTAATTACTACAAAATTTTATGAATATTAAAATTGAGTCAAGATATTTACAATTTAGATGAAATATTCAATAAAAATATTTTTAATACACGTTTGGAGTTTATAGTTCTATTCTACATGCAAATGTCTTTCAATTGATATATCACTCGATAGTTTAAAAGTAAGTTTAGAGTACTTAACAATGGATTTTGGTAATTTTATATCAGATTCATGCAAATTAGGTACCCGTGTGAGTTATGCAAATTAAAGAATTACAGCCCTAATTGGCAGCTGCATATTGTCAATTTTTGTGAAGCAGAGATAATAGGCTTTCAGACGACGTTTGATATGGCTTTATGATGTGGTTCTAAGTGTTAAAATGATTAAGATATCATTATTTATAAGGGGAAAATATATTGTTCACACTAATATGAAAACATTTTAGTAAAATCATATGTTGGATATCCATTTTGTATTCTTCATGCAAATACATTTCATGTGATATATCACTCGATAGTTTAAAGTATGTTTAGAGTAATTAATAAAAAATCTAATTTTATTTCACATTTATGCAAATTGGGCTCCCATGTGAATTATGCAATTAGGCGCTATGGCCGTACTTGACAGCTCACCATTGTCTATTTTCTTCAAGTAGAGATAGTAAGCTTTTAAATGACGTATGATGTGGCTGTATGATGTGGCTGTATTTTTAAATTTTTTTAAATATTGTTATTCAAAAGGGGAAAATATTTTTTTCAATATAAATATAAAAATTTCAGTGAAATCAATTTAAATATCTTTTTGGATATCCATTTAGTATTCTACATGCAAATAACTTTCATTTGATATATCACTTGACAGTTTAAAAAGTATGTATAAGAATTTAACAATAAATTTCTAATATTATATCGCATTTATTGAAATTGGTTACCTGTGTGAATTATGCAAATTAGGTGTTTATGGGCCTACTTAGCAGCTCCACATCATCAGTTTTCTTGAAGTAGAGATAATAAGCTTTGAAATGATGTATGATGTGGCTGTATGTAAGGTGGGTACATTAAGTGTGAAAAATAGGTGAGTCTGCTCGCCTAGACAGCATGCATGCAGTAACAGCAGTTACGACAGATACAGAAAAGCACACCTCCATCTAAGCCTTCTGTTGCTACTGTCTAGCCATTAACAAGTCCATATACAGTACACATGTGTCCATCTTGTTCAACTCTGTAATGCTGTACTTGCAAACTCAATACCATGCTGACAGGCAACAGGTGCTGCTCTAAATGTATGTAGATCAGAGTTCATTCACCTGACACTAGTACCTGTACACAAGGTGCAATACATTTTCAATATGCTCATGTAACACAATAACAAGTTTGAATAACACGCCACCAATCAAAGCTGATGAAATCAAAGCAGAAAATAATCTAAAATTCTCGTAAATAAACCAAACGTCAAAAGTGTAACTGTTTTGGATTCTTCACTTTGATGAATAAATCAAGAAAATGAAGATGCTGGTTCATGACTAAAATTTTGAATGATATCTAACTATCATTTATTTTGTGTATTTCTTATTTTCACTTCAGAGAGACTGCTCTGCTGGTTGATCCAAAGAACTCTTCTGCCATGGCAAAGCAATGGGTTGCACTTGTTGTAGGTAGGTAACATAATGTAGTGTTGTAAGACAACTGTTGCACACAAAATAATAATACATATTTGACTAGTTCCTGCTCTATACAATGAAGCTGTTGTGTGTTTCAGCTAATTGAATGAAAAAGAATGCGAAGTTTATTGTCTTAGGTGTACAAGAAGAAGACTTGAACATATGACCCTGACACCTGTTGAATGAATAAAGATGACAGTGTCACTGAAGAATCTCTTGGAAAATAGAAGTGTGGATGTACCAAACAGCACTGTCCATCACCCGTCCATGTTCATCCAGTTCAGCTATTCAGGAAGAACCAGAAAAATACCAGTTTGTCAGTGTGGAACAAGAAAAGTACTCTATCATATCTATGGTTCTTTTGACAATGATGTTGTGTTTTGTTTTCAACAGGTCATGAACTGGCTCATCAGTGGTTTGGAAATCTAGTTACCATGGTAAGTCTTTAACGTTGTCATCTAATGCCTTGTTACTGCAACAAGTCCAAAATCACATTTGACAGCAATTGGTTTTGTGCTTAACCATCTGGTTAATTAGGGTTGCTATTCATGTAGGTCAAGACCAGTAATCAATTTTCTATTGGCCACCACAGTTGCCTTGACCTAAATTTTCCTATAGTAAAACATTAAATGCCAAATGGCAGAAATCCTATTGACAGGTATTTAATCAATGTCACTGATAAATGTGAGCTCAAATACTGATTAATTTTGCGATAGTGATGAAAATAGCGCCCCCAGTGGTGTTTTTGTTGAAAATTCATGCTCATTACTATGATTATCATGGGCCTTATAATTGCTGCGGTATAACCACAGAATGTTGCAGTTATCTTTCACAACAATGTTCAATTTGATTCAAGCAGACAATAATCTTTGCAAAAATATTTCAAATCCCAGCTAAAACCAAACAAGGATCAATGCCAGTATCAAAACTCAAGGTCAACGCTATTTTTCACCCAAACTATCTTAATGTGTAACATACTGGGAAGTGAGTGACTGGTCTGAGAGCATTTTCATATTCAGCTAACAAGTTTAGGACTAAGGTAGATACTGAAACACACCTGAAAACCCCCGGGCTACATCCTCATTATAGTACAAATCAGTACTTGTCTAAGGGTACCTTTCATGGTGTATATATACAAACATACCCTCTAAGATAATGTTTAGTCATACTGCAGCTTAGCATGGGCCCCAGCATTCTTCAGCAGTCATTGCAAAAGTATAATAATTATGATATTTTATTTTCCAGGAATGGTGGACCCATCTGTGGCTGAACGAAGGCTTTGCATCCTGGATTGAATACCTGTGTGTGGATCATTGTCTCCCGGAATATGACATCTGGACACAGTTTGTCACCAATGATTACACTAGAGCTCTTGAATTAGATGCCTTGAAAAACAGCCATCCTATTGAGGTATGTGTTGGTTTTTGACTTCATTTGATGCTAAAGATGCACGGTCTGTTTGTCTCCAAGAAAGTCAGTGTTTTCTCATGTAGAGATGTTGTTACTCTTCAAGAATAAGACACATCTCTATCCTGATCTTCAAGACAACATCTACACAACTCATCTTTGCATAAAAGATCATGGTACAACATTGATAAGTTTTATCAAGCTCTATGCAGACCAATGATACAGCTTTGTACATCATTCTTTCCTAGGTACCAGTTGGACACCCATCAGAGGTGGATGAAATATTTGATCTCATCTCGTACAGCAAGGGAGCATCAGTCATCAGAATGTTACATGACTACATTGGAGATGAGGTAACTACATGAAAATTATTACATATGCAGGGCTGTAGCTTGAACAAATTAACAAAAAAGGCAAAACCTTGCTTAGTTTTGGGTAATTTACATAAATTTACATATTGAAAGTGCGGTAAATTGGGGGGTAGGACAGCTTACTGATGGTGAGACTACAGGCGTGCCATACTCAGGATACTTACACTCTTGCTAGCAGTATATTCTTCTATCCCACACATGCGTCTAACACGCGCTGGGACAACTGCGGAATACACCGCAAGCCCTAATGCAAATACCCCAAGTAGGGCACACTTGCATTCTGTTGGCCTGGGGTTGTGTCATATTATGCCAGATATTTCTGCCTCACACTTGACCACTGTTTGACTCAAAACAAGTTCCGGCTGTACTTGTCCATCTTGATCCACACCTTACTGTGAGCAATACACAGATTCTTTTCTGGAAAACACTGTCATATTTAACGATGCGACTCAGGTTCAAAGGTCAATTTAGCAATTTTTTTTTATTTCAAATTTCGAACCACTGACACATGGTCTTTCTTGGGGAAAGGTGTTGGGTCACATCGTACCGGGAAATTCCTGAAATATTACTAAAATGGAAAAACTATCAGCTACACCGCGTGCCATTATTTCCCTTTTGTCTTAACGGTCGCGGATTACCGACCACGATATCTTTGATAAACACGCAGAGATTATGTATAGGCTTTGCGGTATAGTGCGCATGCGCTAGCTTCAACGTTATGCTCAGCGTTTTGAACTCCGCATGTATCGGTACGGCAAACACGTCGAGCAGACCAAAGCCGGCGCTCGCGCTCCGTACCGTCGAAAAAGCAAGCGAGGTCCACAAAAGCGGACCTGAAAAAGACGGCAACGTGCGCAAAGGTCGATTAAATGTAAAACAGTCCGACTTTGACTCATACTCCCTGCAATAACGATCAAGAATGCAGTGAAGAGTCAGATTTGGCCGAGGACGCAGACGATAACGGACACAACTATGAAAGTATTTGACACGCTGCTTTTCGAACATATCCTAGGTTATGCTGATTGCATACCGAGTCCAAAAATTAGCCTGAGCGAGATGAAATTCTGTTAGTTGCGATAATTTTATCACTCTTGCTGTACATGCTTGGTGTTAGTATCGTGTTCTTTTATATTTTAAACTCGAGTTTTCTATCGTGCAGTCTTTTCGTGTCTGCTGAGAAACCTTGAACAACACCGTACCCGACAACAAGTGACATTTATGTCAAGGAGTTTCCCAAGCCAGTGCAGGAGTTCATACACACATAATGTAGATTCACAAGAGCAAGTTCACCGATCTGCTAATTTTTCGAAACGAAATGCAAATATTTTTTTTTATTTCATGCCTTTTCTTTCTTTAAATATAACCCAAAAATTAAATTACGTCAAACGTGAATTGCGAGGGTTCACAAATGATTATTGTGTGCGTGTTGTCTAAACTTATCAATTACCCACAGACTCCACAGCTGCTAGCTGGACCTCAACACTGAACGTAAAACAAACCCGGCTCAACTTCTAGAAGTGCTGAAACTAGCAATTTTTGCTATATGAGGTCAGTCATCGAAAGTTTGACTAAAAGTAAAAATCTCCGAAAAATAATAATGTGTGCGCTGGTATTGCGCAAGTCGAGTGATTCCACTAGCTGTGTAGACTAGTCGATACTTTGTCTCTCGGAACACGCTGTCGATGACAGCCTGCACTGTTTCTACGCTACGGCGTGATTATTATTAGTTTGATAAAATCGGTACAAGAACACATATAAATAAAGTTTGAAAAAATAACACGAGTCAATCTCTCCCGTCGTAACGAAGGGCGACAAGTTTGCAGTGCGGTGCAAAAGCTAAGAAAATACAACAGACATTTTATGTTGTCAAGAGTTACATGTGTTCGTCTCATCTTGAGGTAGGAAAACTAGCAAGTGACGTCCCGTTCGCACAGTGTCGGCGCTAACATGAACTTGACAATCACTTTTCACAAAGAACATGCATAAATTGCCGATCGCGAGACAGGAAGTAGACAACTTGAGTCAAGAACAAGTGAATGCCCGACGCGATCGCGCGACGACAGCACACAGGTCTCGATCTGATAGACTTTTTTACACAAGTTTCGACGTCTTCGTCTTGACTGTGAACACTGGTAACCAGATTGTAACCGTTGAGTTAACAGTATACAGTTAATATGCTAGTTAAACGTTCCAAAAATGGATTAAATAGCTAAGTACCCCTCTGTGTTTGTTGTGTAAATACCACCACTGCTGGCACTAAGCATTTGCCAGTTTAGTGTATAATTTCTTTCTATTTTCACACGATCTGCAATCCTAAACATATTCAAAATTCCCAAAACTGACTCTAAATATTTCAACTTATTCCTGGTATAAGAAAATTCGCAGAAAATAGTGCGCGAGTCGGACTTCTTGGTCACAATGTGTGACGCATAGGTCGTTTACACAAATCGTCGATTTTCTCAGTTCCGTTTTTGGCAGTGCGTACATTATTCAAATAAGTATAAGTCGGCGGCGCCTGGACAGACTAGCCTGATTTTTCACCTGTGGACAGTGAATGAATATATCTGAAAGACCGTGTCTCAGATTTCCGATAAAGGGCCTGAAGTGAAGATATCCTGACAAACGTGAACAAAGGCCGATAATTTATGCAAAAAACGTCAAGTTGACACTTTGAAGGTGCATTGTGCGAAAACAAAAGCGAATTTCAAAAATCCGGGACACGGTTTTTTGCCCAGTATACCCAGCCGTCGATTGCCGTAAACAGATCACCAAGGCCGATTGGAGATTTGTACTTACACTTTTTTGAGTAAAAAAACTAAAAAACACGTGTTTTGAGTAAAACAGCCGTATGCACATGTTTTTGAAAAACTAACAAATTTTCTGAACTCTTCGGTGACCGAGCAGATAAAAAAAGTACCACATGTCGGGTGTGTGACCACGTCTTCTTTGTGAAAATGAGGATTGAAAATAAGTGACAATGAAACTGAGTCGCTACCTTAATTGTCGTTTCTTCAGATCCAGTTCCTTGAAGTACAGTTCAGTGAAACGAAATTCAATGGAGTTGAAAATAATTGTGTTATCTTGTGTGATCCTGAGATGAACTTCATTGATACTTTTCATGGAAGTGAAAATAACCCAATTCATATCCATAAGGTTCACCTCCAGCCACTGTATACATTCAGTGTATTTGTATGTTGAAATCTCAGAAAGAAATGTGTAAATTTGCATATTTTGTGTAGATTTTGACATAACTCTTACAAGAGAATTCTGAAAATTAAAAGTTCATAGCTTCCTTTCACTCCGTCAATCAACAGCATTTATCGTTTTGGTTATCAGGATTTCAAAAAAGGAATGAATGCATACCTTACTAAACACGCATACAAGAACACCTTCACAGAAGATCTATGGGCGTCCCTCGGTGAAGCCTGTGGTAAACCCATTGAAGACATCATGTCAACATGGACAAAACAGATGGGATTCCCTGTCATCAAGGTGTCAGCCAAACAGGAAGGCAATTCTAGAGTCTTAACACTGACTCAGAGTAAATTCTGTGCTGATGGCGCTTCAGAAGGTAAGGAAATAAAGACAGGAAAAATAAGCTTGATAAGATCAATACACATGAATGTGCATTGTTGAAATAGAGATCAATTGTGCCAAAGCAAAGTACAATAAATTCAGTAGATGAAGTTTTCTCATCCACATGGTTATGAGGACTGAAAATCACTGTAAATGCAGAAAATTCTATGATGTCAATATTAACAAAAAAGTGTATTTAACATACCTATTTGTTAATCAGATAGACATTTTTAACAGGTAATCTGGTGTCCAAGTTACCTATTTTTTCACCCTGGCATGAAAGACCAGTTAAAGTTAACTTGTATTGTAATCATGGCATAGCAATAGGCATCTTACTGCAGCTGATATCCCTACAGTACTGCAAAATCAATGATCAAAAACAGATTTGGTGACCAGATGTATACACTTTTTATACCTTTAACAAACAAATGCAGCATTTTATATGTATTGATTTGAGGAAATGCAGAAAAGCTTGAAGTCAATCCACTGTTTCCACATTCACATAATCTACTTTCAAAATGTTTAAAAATTATCTGCAGCACATATTCTGGCTGTTCAGTGACTTTATTTACAGTGACTTTGAGTATGTACAGCTGTACCTTGAAGTTCATACTGTAGTTTTATTTGGCCTTCACAGGGGACAAAACTCAATGGATGGTTCCAATCAGCATCAGTACCAGTGCTAATCCAAGCAAAGCAGCTCTCAAGATTGTGTTAGACAAACCTACAACTACAGTGACAATTGACAATGTTGCCCCGGATCAGTGGGTCAAGGTGGGTGCAAGAATATCATTATTCGTGCCGTGTTTTAACATTAGTTATTCAAGGTAGAATGTGCCTCAGGGATAGAAATTCGAACTCTTAAACTTTTACAATATTCTTTTGGCCTACCACTTGTGGGGGCTCATTTTGAAGCTTGTGGAGTAAATAAAGTTTTCACTAGCTTACTTTTGTGAAAATATGGAATTTTGTATCCCTGATGGAGAAAAGTCAGGGATGGCGGCCATTTTGAATTTCAAATATTGGTAAATAATGGGTAATTGTTTCTCTAGTACAAAAATTTGCACTGTGAACCCTGATTTTTATCACAACTGGAAGTTGTGATATAGAGGTGGTTTCAACTGGTGTTTGATGTCGTCCATTTCCGTAAACGACAAAAAGTCAAAAACTGCTGAACAGACTGCGTTGATATTTGATACCGATACATAGACTGGTTCCAAGGTTCCAATTCTGAAAAATGGAGCCAAACGGAGCGCCGGTTAGATAGTTTTGGGAAATTTCTAACCCCCCTTTTTATCTAATTGATTTTAGGGGTTTCATATATGTAGTTTTGGAATGTACACCAATCCTGCATTGTGGACTGTTTTATGAGTTGTTGAACAGAAATGAGGTTTTGATGAATGTTAGAAATATGCAGGATGGCTGATTCGAAGTATAAGAGATTTCTATGGTCTTTTGGGCATCAAAAGCATTAAAAAAACATATTTCATAGTTTAGATTCTCACTTTTGAGATGACCCTAGGCATTTGTTAAGTAAACATCCTTGAGTCAATATACAGACTTTGACATTCCAGAGATTAAGTATCCACAACCTCACATGTTACAGTCTTTCACTACAATGGTATGGCCCAAACCCATTGTTATCAATGGAGAGTGTGGACCTGTCTACAGGAAATTGGGGTGAACAGGTTAGACAATGACGTTACAAGTTGTAGGTTAGTTATCAAGGTAGCACCAGCATAGAGTCCTGAGCATCTGTCCATGTGTTCTCACAGCAAATTACAGGGAAAAAAATTATTTGAGAAGTTTCTCTCCTTTAAATAGAAGTATATTACAATTTAAACCTGTCATGGATAGATTGCTCTCAAATGATCTGAAACACAGTTATTGCCCATTAGCAACAAATCTATAGCAAGATTTATGTAAAGTTCATGAACTTACATAAGGTATTAGACAAAAGATGACCATGACTTTGCTTCTTTTCAACATTTATTTCAATCAGATTTCCCCAGCTTAGCTTTACTAACTTATTCATACCTCATTATTCTTACACTACTGTTATACCTTATAACCACAAAATTTCAAGAGATGCATATATGATTGTCACTTAACAAACAATTTACAAATATGTCTTCTGCTTTTTCTCCATATACATATACATGTCTCTTTTCTCATAAAAATGAGCTTAAAATCGCAATGTGAAAAATAGTCTTTCAGCTATATGTTGCTCATTGACTTCGTGGTCTGTCTAATTCACAGTGAGTGTGGTTGTTGATAAATGCCGATAATACTAGGCGGTCATTATGTCCAAGCGCCATTGGCGGTATTTTTTAACATAATGACCATAGTCATTATCACATCTGGAAGTTGTGATATAGGGTGAGCTTCAACCGGTGGTGGACAGTGTCCATTTTCCGTAAACGACAAAAAGTCAAAAACTGCTGAACAGACTGCATTGATATTTGGTAGAGATATTCAGACTAATTCCAAGGTTCCGATTCGGAAAAATGGAGCCAACGGAGCAGCAGTTAGATAGTTTTGGGAAATTTCTAACCCCCCTTTAACTAATTGATTTTAGGGGTCTTTCATATATGTAGTTTTGGAATGTACACCAATCCTGCATTGTGGACTATTTAATGAGTTGTGGAACAGAAATGAGGTTTTGATGAATGTTACAAATATGCAGGATGGCTGATTCAAAGTATCAGAGATTTTCATGCGCTTTTGGTAATAAAATTGATAAAAAACAACATATTTAATGTTTTAGATTTCTCACATTTGTTATGACCCTTAACATTACAGACTTGATGACATAACTAGCTGCTGGACCTTTTTACTGGCGCATTGATTTAAAGACAAAGATCGTTTTATTTTGTAATAAGGACGTGTGATTTCATAAACATAGTCTATTAGCCTGGAAATGTGATTTTTGCAATATTGCTTACCCCACTGACAAACAGTGTGGTTTGAAAATGGCTGGAATTCGCTACTTCGGGACTTTGTTTTCTGTGTGCATTTACTGACAAACTCCAAACCCGCAGCACCTACCCATTCAGTATTCATGTACAGGTGTACCCAGAGATAGAGTAGTTTCACAAATGTGCCAGTTGTGATCAAGTGCCATTGGCGCTATTTTTCTTGATCTTGAAAGAGAATGGTTGAAAGTTTCATGAGGAAAGTTTGAGGAAAGTTGACGTCTTTCATTTTAAAGACATAAAGTACCTTAACCCTTTGAGTGCCAAAGTCAATTTTTTCACCTTTGTAAAATATAACCCAGACAATATTTTTTCAGTTCCAAACATTTCAGATTTTTTCCAAAATTTTGACCCAAAACTGGAGTCTGTGTAGAGTCCTATCCATTTGGTCCAAAATTTTCAAAAGAATTCCAGAAAAGTTTATAAAATTTGGTAAAAATATTGCGCCAAAATTTTGGTCAGAAAGATTACAGCACTCAAAGGGTTAATGTGACATGCTGATATGTCACATACACTGCTACAGTAAAATATTTATCTTCCCATATTAGGTAACTTGTATATTTGTGCTAACTGAATGCACTACATAAAATTTGTTAATATGGTTTGTTGCTTCTAATCTCCCCCACAGCTAAACCCTGGAACTGTAGGTTTTTACAGAACTCAGTATTCAGCAGAAATGTTAGATCTGTTGATGCCAGCCATCAAAGACCGATCCTTACCAGCAAGAGATAGACTGGGACTCATCAATGATCAGTTTGCACTGGTAAGTTTCAGAGACATGAAATCTATCTGTGAGCTTGATGAAATATTTATCACAATTGTTAAGCTACATGTACAAGTCAGATTATTCTGTAATTTTGGCAAATTGCCAAATTTTTTGCAGCATCTAAGCATTCCATGAATCCAATTCAAAAAGCTGAAACTATGAGTTAAAATTGTTAACAGTCACTGTGCAGGACCAGTTTCAAAACGTTTATGTCGTAATTTCTTCATAGTCAAGAAGCTGTGTATCAGATGTGTGTACAGACCCTTTAGCTGTGTAGAAAAATTAATACATGAAACAGAAATGCTATAACCATCAGGTAAAAGTATGGATCTGCATTGTGTGATACTGAAGTGTGGATACAAATTTTGAGTGCTACAGTTCAAACTTAAAATTTTTGAGTGTTTGAACTGAAAGAAGTTGAACATTTTCAAAAATTATCATGTGTTGGATTTTCTATCATCCAGGCCAAAGCCGGTGAAACCAGCACAGTGGAAGTGCTACGTCTGATGGATGCCTACAAGAATGAGACTAATTACACTGTGTGGACCGACATCTGTAACACACTGGGGACACTTTCAGGGTTACTGATCCACACAGACTTCCATGATAGCCTAAAAGGTTTTGGAAGAACTCTGCTCTCACCTGTTGCCGAGAGACTCACATGGGATGCAAAGGATGGAGAAGGTAAGATGTTTCAAGTATTGATGCAGCAGTAACATTTCTATCAATAGAAAAATAGCTTGTGAATTTTCTCTTTGCATTCTGTAATACGCAGTACAGTCGACCAGAGTATAAATCTGACACACATTTGGGCCACTGAATTGCTTTTATCATACCAGTCAGATATATTTCTTGTTCACTGTGATGTTTGCTTTGGTAGAAAAATTTGATCCTCTCAACTTGATAGAGAACACCATCTGAAGCATATTTGATATATGGCCTTCATACATACTTACATGTACATACAGTACTAAAATGAGAAGTAAATGAGTCGTGTCAGAGTGTCAGTTAAAGAGTATTATTTTTACAGACACACAACATCAAATCAATGTTGTAAGATATCTTTCATTAAAGTGATCAAGCATTTTGCTAGTAAATACTGGTAATTTCAAGTGTTTCCTTGGCTTAAAAACTCTACACCAGAGTTTATGTACAAGCTACTCAGTCACTGTAAATTTGCATACATTCATACATTTGAAAATAATTATGTCAGCCTCAAATACTCACGGAACATCAAGAGCAGAAAAGAGTGTTTGGAGTACACTTTATTTTGTTGTCACTCCTTTCATCGCTGATGAACATTAACCAGGCAGGATGAGAATTCTATGAATGATACCTATGTATGTTTTCTATTTATTTTCTTCTCTTGTAATTTTAGGTCATTTGGATTCTTTGTTGAGGAGTCTGGTCATACTCCGCCTTGGTCGCTTTGGCCATCCTGAGATTGTCGCTGAGGCCAAGAAGAAATTTGAGGCCCATGCAAGCGGACAAGAGAAAATTCCGGCGGATCTGAGAAGCCCAGTAAGATACTCCATATTTTTGTATTGCATCTCATGTAGTTTTCTATAATGATTCAAGGATGGGGAAAAGAAGTGGTCCCAGTGTGTGGATTTCTTTCCTTGAAGTACAATTAGGAAGAAGCAACTCTCAAGACTTCAACTCAGAAAACTTGACATGTTGTAGTGATTTCAGTATCCAGACAGAATCGTTTTGATTTTTCATAACCACCAGACATTTTTTTTCCCCATTTCAGGTCTACCATGGTGTGTTAGCACATGCAGATGAAGAAACATATAAAGCAGTGATCAAAGTAAGTTTTATCAGATGTCCGTTTCTTACAAAAGACTCATGGAAGAAAATCCTGTTATTTAGGATGGTGTTGGTGATTACAATGATGCCAGCGGTGATGATGATGATGATGATGATGATGACACAACGATTTGATGATTTATGATTATGATGATGATGATAGCAATAAGGGTGACAGTGATAGCAATGATGATTATGATGATTATGAGTTCAATGATAAGATTACAGTGAAAGATGACAATGATGGTGATTACTGATTGTAACCATGACATCAATTATTTTTCTCATCCATGTCAGTTGTATAAGGAGCAAGATTTGCATGAAGAGAGGGAGCGTATCATGAGAGCAATAGGAGCTGTGAAGGATAAAGCCTTGATCCAGAAAGTCCTGGACTTCTCACTGAGCGTAAGTATCCTTTGAACTTGGAATATTATCTAAAACAGGTACATAACGTATGTGAAAGTTGTTGTCTGCATGAATTTTGAAACTTTACTGAAAGTGTGGCTGATTTCAGTGTTATCTTGATTCAGATCATTTTCTCTTTTACCCATATGACCAAGTGATATTATGTTCTGAGTTGCTACAAAAATGGTTTCATTTATCTAAAACCGGGGTCAAATGAATGCATGGTCGCCCATTCATTCAGAATCTGTCATTAACATGTCCAACAATATAAGCAGTATCTCGTATCGAACAAAATTCATGAAAAATGGCCGACTTTGTCCCTTTAATGATCTTCACAGCTTTTCAGGGTTTACACCAATATACATGCAGGCGGTCTAGTTTTGAGGGGAAATTGACAAAACTACAGAGAAAATCATTTTCACATCAAACTATCATGAAGAAATGCAAACATTAGTCTATCTGTGAAGAGCAACTTTTGAAAAGTATTTTAAATGTCAGCCAACTCAAATGTCAGTCATCATGCAAAAAACGTCACAGAAGGTACATTTATTGCAAACTCTGATTTCACTAAGTTAGTTTTTGTGTAAAAAGTTTGCATTTCCAAAAAGAATCACAGTGACATAAGATATGTATATTTTTGACTTGTCAGGATGATGTGCGATCCCAGGATACGGTCTTTGTACTGACTGGTGTGGTCGGTTCCAAGGATGGACTGGAAATGGCCTGGAAATTCCTGCAAGATCGCTGGGATGAACTGCACAAACGATATGAAGGTGGCTTCCTGTTGTCCAGACTAGTCAAGGTATGTTTGTTGCGTATTTATTCACCTCCAGGATGAAATCTGTCTGAGTCATACTGACTTGATATTTGATGTTTATACAGTTGCACACACATAAATAAGATATGCTGCAAAACTGTTGGTGTGACTACTCTTACTCTTAAAGCTCCATAAGCTGTATCTTTTGGCTATTTTTTCATACCTTTTGTTTTGTGGTTTCCCCACACTTTCTGCATTGAATCCCCAAACTGTAATTTAATGCCACGTATTTAGCATATCAACACAACCTATATGAGTATCATCTACATTGTTATTGTTGAAAATTGTATTCAAGTCTGGACTAGAATTCATTTTTAGCTCACATTTGGTTATACCCAATGTGAGTTTATCGTATAAGCTGAAGTCGATGGCGTCTGTATGTATGTGTGTATGTATGTATGTATGTATGTTGTGTATGTATGTATGTACAGTATGTCCGTCAACATCAAAAACATGCAAACCGCTGCAAGTTTCAGCTTGGTATTTGGTGTGTGATGCATCCTGGGCTATAGATGGGATTTTGTTCAAATGAAGTCTGCATTGCCAAAATTATGCAAATGAGCTTACAAAATGTGAAAATGGTCAAGAATTAATAACTCAAGAACTGCTCTTTTGATTGCTCTGAAAATTTGTGTGTAAGTACCTTAGGTGAACCTTATACAGTTTTACAAATATTGTGAAGATATCATTAATTTTGTATTTTTGCTGAATTTTTTGGTGATTTAAAAATTCTTCTTCTCTAAAACCGCCAGCCCAATGGCTCTCAAATTTGGGTTGGATCTTTGCGAGGGTGTTACTCTTCTAATTGTGTTGAAATTATGACAAAATTGGGAAAATACTATTCTGGAGCGATTTTGTCATTTTTGGTCAAAAAATCTTAAAAACTATTTTCTTTTAAAACCCCTGGACAGACAGCTTTATATGTGGTATACAGACGTACAGAGATGACAATAGTTAGATATGTGGAAATTGTCCTGAAATATACAAATTTGTATTTTTAAGACAATTTTGTCATGTTTGGTCAAGAAAACTTGTTCTCAAAATTACTTGTTTGATAGCTTTGTAATTTGGTATAAAGTCCCGGGGGATGTTATTAGACAAATTTCTGCTCAAAGTGTTGGGAAACCCCGAAATTTGTATATTTTAGGTAATTTTCTCAGTTTGTGACCTTAAATGACCTACACCAGCACAGGATATGTTGTGAGATAGTTTTGAAGGCTGTGAACATAATTTTGTCATATTTGGTATCAATTTGTAGGAAATTTTGATCCAGAAAACAAAGTTGAGGTGAATTTTTTCATTGCGGACCAATTTTTGCAACTTTTCTATGTAAGACATACAAGAACTGATGACAAATTTGGATCCAGGATAATTCCAGATGTCGTAATCACCGCCCACAGTGGGAGGCATTTCACTATCTGTAACTAACTTAAGTGCTGTTTACATTAGAATGATAACACTCATCCAATTAAGTAAAACTCCCCAAGGTTTTAATACATTTCCTGTCATCTGGCGTTATGTAATACCAAGGGATGGAACATTTGATATTCAGGAGGGGCTAGGATCTAGAAGATTGATGAGGTAGCATTACTTTTTTACCAGATCCCTTGTACATTTTTTTACCCGCTCCCACCTTTTCTTTTTATCAAGCCTTCTCTGTCTATTTTTTGTTGTTGACATTTGCTTATGTATTTAGGATCTGCTTGTCTCATTGCTATAGAAGTTGATATGCATGTTCCTAAAGATGAACTCCAGTACCTAAGTTGGAGACCTTATTTGCTTTTGACATTCTTGTTTTTCCTGGTTTAAATATTTCTCAAATGGACACATTTCAAACCAAATGTGAGCACACTGTCCTTGACGGTATTTTAAACAATAAACAATGATCACTACACACATACAAGCTGCGTTGACAAAAAGAATACTTGAAATTTCAGCATGACAAATGGATTAGGGTCAGACACTGTAGTTGATATAGAGAAGCAGAATACTGAAAAACTTGCCACAAGTTACAGCTTATGTCCCTTTAAAGTGTCTGTAGCTGTAAACTATTGATGCTTTTTGCACTATCTTTATATTTTGAGTTAACTACACTTACTTGTTCTACTCCCCAAAGAATGTTGAAATACACAGTATTCAGCTCGTCAACTCGGTCTGTACATGTGTAGACTGCATTGTTATTGTTGACAAGTGAATTCTGGTCTGTACTCGAGTTCAAATGCAAACAATAACTTTACTTTGCGCATAGACAGTCTGTGCTGACAAGCTAAATAGCTGGTGTTTGAGCATGCTTTGGGGAAGTACAACAAGAACTTTTAATTGACATGCAAAACAAAAGTAGTGAAAAAATTATCAAAAGGTAAAGCTACTAGCCCTTGAACACTACTGGTTGGTTTGATTTGCATTATATTTGACAGAAAGGACATTTACAGTTACTGTTCTACAGTCATTTTATTATGAATTTTAATGAACAATCATACCAGATGGCCTCATCGAAGTTTGCCATAAATCCCATCACAAATACCTTTTATCATGTGATTTATGTCTAATTTACAGTACTGTACAGAGGGCTTCGCAAGTGAGGAGAGGGCCAAGGAGATTGAAGAATTCTTCAAGAACCACAAAGCTCCTGCAGCTGAGCGTACAATACAGCAATCCCTTGAGAACATCCGTCTGAATATGAAATGGTTAGCCAGAGATTCTGACAAGATCAAGTCATTCCTGACCAGCAAAGCAGAGTGACTTTACCCCTCTAGGCTCTAGCCCTCACCCAGAAGCCCTGTAAATGGTCTGATCTGCAGTCTGGCAGAATCTATTCTCTGACTGCGCAGGGGTGATCAGCTTCTAAACCGTGCGTTACGTGACAGCCTATTGCAAATAGAATAGCCTTGCCAGTTCTCTTTTCTGTGACTTTTCCTCTTTCAATCTTCTCATTTGATGAGCCATCAGAAAGATAATCGCTACAAAATATAAACAAGAAATGTTTGGATGTTGCAAGTAAAAAGTGAAACATGGTGGAAACTAGCTGCACCAGTTTGCTCAATCATAGATCTTTGAAATATATGAAGATATCAATCTAAGGTCATCAATCTGACCAACAAAAACGAGACAGTACTTTCTCTGTAAAATTCATTATGTTTGATGAGTATTGCTCTTCACTTTTTCTGTTGTATTACAAGTATTTAACCTGGGTTAGCATAAAAAACTGATGATGTGTAAGGCCACTAATACAGTAGTTTCTGGTCAGCAGAACTAATAGAGTAGTTTCTGGTCAGCAGATGAAATGTCCTAGGACATTTCATCAAAACTACTCTGCCATTTCTTTCTTCAGAGATCTGATGCGAGTGATTACCAGTATAATATCGGATTTAACTGAAATGTTGTTAATGATTTAACAGATTTTTGTCTGTAGAGAATTTGGACACAATGGTTTAATAAGGCAGCTCACAAAGAGGAATTCCATCCTCATTCGATCCATTATATTGTTTTTTTGAAACCCATCAATGTTTTCGTAGGAGACATGTTAACTTTTCCAGCTCACATAGTAGTGATTGTCATCTTTATGTATTTTGAGATAAGGTTACCGTCTCTGTGTTACAAGATCATCAATTTGATAACGTCATGTTGTATGCATATGTACTCATTGTGTTGTGATCACATTGCTAAAATACTTGTTTATTGTGTAAAAGGCTGAATATAGGCCAAAAAAAAGGAAATGGGTGTTTCTCGCCCTCACATACATCAATCTAGACCTACATGTACATAAATCTGCTGTTTGCATTTGCTTGAAAATATTCCGTATAAATGACGTTGTTCTACTCATAAAAATGAAATATCAGTGTCTGTAAATTCACATGTGCATGTGTACCATTCTTAAGAGTGAACTCTACTGTCATAATCTTTCTCACATGTCAGAATTACCTCTGCATTCAAACAGTTCCGTTCTTTCATTTGAATAAAAAAAACCCCCAAAAGTGTTTTCCTTTACAAAATTGTTTGAAACCTCGAATGAGAAACAAGTCTATTTTTTTTTTGGCCTAACCAGTCCAGTCAACTGAATATTGTGTGCTGGATATTTGCATAAATTTGAATAATACAGTCTTTTAAAGTGACTTTTAAAGTGACTCCAGCAAAGCCATCCATTTTGTGTGACCGAGAGACTTGATGACAATTCAAATAGTTGTAGTGTTCATATATATGCAAGTTTTGAATTTGTGACAAATCCAGAATAAAATTACCGCAATACAGCAAGTTGTGTGTCCAAAGCTATTGTTATTTTTTCTCCTTATATTTCAACATTACAAAACTCAACTGATCAACAAATCATTAAATCACTATACCACATTCATCTATCTATTGGAAACCAAAGTAGTATTCCTGAAGATTTTAAGCATCACTTTCCAGTGACAATCCAGAGCAAGATCAAACAGGTGGTGGTCTGTTTTTCCGTCTCCCAACTGCCATCTCCACAATATTTAGTTTCAGTGAAATTTGAAGGGCTATTTGGATGATATTTTTTGATTTGTATTGTTTCTAACAATTCCTTTTACTTTTAGTCAAAAGCCCCATAAATTTGTTTCTAGACGTTAACTCGAACATCTACGGTATATGATGAAAGTTTGCAGCTTTTAGAATTTCTCTTTTTGTCAGATGATTTCTTCAAATGACCATGACACTGCATTCTGTAGGATTTATCTGTTGGTTAACCCTTTGAGCACCAAAGTCTATATTTGTCACCTTTGTAAAATGAAACTCAAACAATTTCCTACACATTTTCTCAGAAATTATGATAATAAAACCGAAGCCAATAGGATATCATTTCAATTCAGTCCAAATCCATTACAAAAATTACAGAAAAATATACAAAAATTTACAAAATGTTGCACTAAAATTTTGGAGGGAAAAATATGGCACTCATAAATCACTCAAACCACTGGTGTTATTTCTTTGAAAGTCTGTTATTGATGGCTTTTCTGTTACTTTAAGAATATCAGTGATCACTTCTACAACAATCCCCTCATCAAGATGAAGGGACCGTGGTAATTAAACTATCACACTGGAGCCCTCAAGTTTTCCAAGAATCTAGCTTTACATATGTGTGAAAGTTGTATAATATATGTAAGAGGTTTTCAAACAAACTATCACAGTCACCCCGAACTCATACTGACATTCATATGTTTTGTGGTCCCTCTAAGTACTATCATGTTTATATATCATTTCACTAATTGTTTTGATGAAAGGACACTCCAGTGTAAAATACAATATTATTTCATGATCCATAGAGGTAAAAGACAGACCCATTATTCCTCTTTACAGTGTGATTTATTAGTACTATAGACTATAGTCTATAGAAGCTATTGGGATGGGTATCCGTCCGGCGTCCGTCGTCAGTCTGTATGTATGTATGTATGTATGTATGTATGTATGTATGTCCGTTTGTGAGGCGTCCGTCCACTCAAATATCTTGAGAACCGCAGTACTTACTGATTCGATATTTGTTGCGTAGATTAAAAATATGATTTTGAGAAACTTTTTTTTTAATTTTTTGATATTGTTGAAAATAGGCAAATTAATGCCAAAAAAGGTGTTTTTGATAAAAAATCTTCTTCTTCATAACCGCTGATCAGACAGCTTTTATTGGTATACAGGTCCCTAGGGGTAACCCAACTTAGATTTGTTCAAATTGTGATGAAATATGCAAATGTGTATTTTTAAGGAATTTTTTTGTCATTTTGGTCAAAATTTGATTTGCATTGTATGTAATTCTTGTACTGCATAAACCCTATCAATTCACCCAGTAAAAAATAATTAATATGATTTTAAATAATTGAATTAATTAGGAAATCATCAAAGCCAAAATAATTTTTATGTAGAATTATCAGAAAGTTCAACCTTTTTTGACAGTTCGTAGTGAAATGCTTACCATCTTGGAGGATTAAAACATGTAAACGCAACTTTCCTGAATCCCTACTTTGACATATTCTGAACCGTCATTTATTGTGCCCTGTATGTTTATCTAACAGAAATCGCTCAAAATAGTCAATAGAGATAGAGATAGAGAAAATTCTAATTCCCATTTATGGTTGACTTGGTAAGGATAAGATAAAATACTTTTTGAGGAAAAAAATAGAGTGGTCAATTAAAAGAGTGGTCAAAGTGATAGGGTTTTTATGGTAAAGCTTCGCTGTAAGATTCCTCATGTGCTATTTATAGCAATTGTGCAATCTGTGTAAACAGTGCAATGAAAGTTACATGATTCCTTATAATGCTTTTGATGACCTTGAACTTCTTAAGTTTCAAACATTTGTCTCTTCAGTGTGCTTTCTCTGCATATGTACAGTCTCAACTATTCAACAGAACTCACTTACAATGTTAATGAAAGACATCCACCTTCTTCATCAATACATGTGTCACAAAAGGTTATTCCCTACATATTACACAGCAGAGCTCTGTCAACTGTTGAGTTGCTTGTTTTTCAAAACCGCTGGTCCGACAGCTTTAACATTTGGTTTTCAAGTCCCTAGGATGACCTATTAAAGTGAGATAATTTCATACAGTCAGGAAATACTTAATTTTGTATCCATGTCTATTGTAGCTTCAGGGACTTTGGCCCTATGTTTTGTTTAGCCAACTTTATTTTTCGTGAAGTGACATCCCATACAAAGATAGCAACTTTGCACAATTCAGAAACTTCGCAGAGTAGAAGAAAAGTGGTTATTAATTTTTTTTTAAAATCCTTACAGCTCACTGATAAATTTTGCTACAGTGTACATTATAGAATCAATATTCTTCCAATGTCAAAAGAAACTGCATGTATCTCACTCTGTTGGTAAGGATTAATATTTGCTCCTTATCATTTATCTGTCCCTTTTCTTGCGGACTTTGCAATGTTGTGTATTTACAGTCCGTATATGAAATATTTTGACACCAGATATCTTCATTACCATTGTTTGCCACGGCACGGTCAACCCCGACAGATTAAAACTGGACGCCGGTCGATGCACGTTAATCCAGGTAGGGACATACCAGAACACTGACGGCAGTTAATCAAATAATCGTTTCTCATTCTCCCTTTTGTCATTTAAATTGAGGTACATTCCATACATGGAGGAGTGTCGACTGGTACAGACACAATGGACGAAACAAATGTAATGTTTACAAGTTTTATTTCGAACCAGCGATACATAAATATGAGATATTTAGAGGTGAACTAGATACTATACAATGCTTTTGAATTCAGAAGCGGATTTCATGGACTAGTATAAAACGTTAAGCATGTGGGGGCGCAACCCCATGAAAAATAGTTTGTACCGGTAGCCAAGGAAGCCGCCATTTGTAAATTCACAGACGATGACAAGTTGTGAATGTAGAAGTGTCTGCTATCTCGATTACCACAGCATCAAACTACGTTTTTGAAGAATACACCATAATGGAATATTTAGCGTTACACCTTTGATTAGAAAAAATCTGAAAGGTGTTCTGGACACGGTGGAATTATTTACGAAGCTAAACTAAGAGGTGAGAAGTACATTTTATTGCTTAAAGTTTTCGAAAACTTACGCGGTACTGCTCTTTGTGTTGTCATACTGCTGGTGACGACGGGTTGTAGTGAAAGTCTCTCACACCGCGCCAGGGCTGCAGCGTAACACTGTAGTGCTAGTGGTTCGATATGTATCAAAAGTGCACAGTCGACTGCTGCGGAGTGATGTTGTCTTTTCGAAAACATGTCCTTTACAATTTACGGTTGTATGATCACAATGTAAACACTCCGGAAAACATGTACATGTTTGTGATATCATGGAGGAAGTGGAGGTAAAAAAAGACTACACATTAGGAGGGGACAGTCGTCTGTTACGATATTCTACAGTCTGACAGTACAACAAAACCGTAGCTTTCTCATCCTATGTGCTTTTCTTGGAACACATCCCTTGTCGACATCGGAAACAACCTCGATTGAAGTATACATAATCATTACAGCGAGGGCACGACTTATCGGAACACCAAATTAGGTAATTACCCAGCAACTTAGCTGAGCACTTTGCAATTTGACCTGGCATTTACCTAAACAAGAGTCTGTTTTATTGTCTGAAGACTGATAAGATATTCACCAAACTCAGCAGGCAGCTCCCACTGAGTAAACTGATATGCCTACACAGGAACAACCCATTTTCAACTGGCATCTAGTTCATGGGAAAATTGTGAAAAGGGAGAATAAATATAATGATGTAACACAATCTATTGTACTAATTTTGTGTCCTGGGCCTGAACCTGACAGGTTTTGCCTCTGTATGTTATTTTGGAATTGAAAAATCGCAGCATCCCTTGTAAATCTAGAGTTACAAAACTTGTCAAATTTACCACCTTCCATGAGTCCACCACTGACGTTGATGGAACAGTCCATTTTTATCATATGACTGGATGGTTGCTCTGACAGTCGCAGTCAGTCTTTCTTCAATGACTGGATGGTTGCTCTGACAGTCAGTGTTTCTTCAATGTATGTAATTGTGATTAAAAAAGTGGTAATAACATGCATATATACAAAAACAGGACACAAAATGACAGCGGCAAATCATGTTTTACACTTTACAACATTTTATTCCGGCCCTTCAAAACTCTCCCATCAACTACATGCAGCTGCCGGTCAAAAATGTTTTTTCCAGTGTAGGCATATCAGTTTACTCAGTGGAGGAGCTGCCTGCTGAGTTTGGTGGATATCTTATCAGTCTTCAGACCATAAAACAGACTCTTGTTTAGGTAAATGTCAGGTCAAATAGCAAAGTACTCAGCCAAGTTGCTGGGTAATTACCTAATTTGGTGTTCCGATAACTCGTGCGCCAAGTGTAAAGTTACATAATAAATTGTTTCTACCAGGTTTCATCTTAGTTGTGCAGCGATGGCAAGTCGTCGCCGCCCACCTCAGCACCGCCCGGCAAGCGCCGACAAATTTTCAAGGGTAAGTCGAACTTCACATTGCGGCTGATCGACCATGCAGCAGAAACCCATTCTGGTTTTCCCGTCACGAGTGTAGGTCCGAAAGTATTCGTAGCGGAGCACACGGCTGACACGGCCGAGAAGTTCAAGATACGGTAGTTTTAATTTTATGAACACAAGCTGAGCCCATTGACCTGACGCGACGTCTGCGGTTTTTCGCATTCATGCTTTTCGTTCAGGTTGTTTTCTCGAAGTTGGAGTTGTAATTTATTTTCTGTGTTTTTTAGTCGTAGTTTTTAGGTACAAAGTCTGGTAACTGTAATTTGATTTATCTGGAAAAAAGACCATATTTTTTTCTCTGGATTTATTTGCAGGAACTCTGGCAGGCTGCAGTATCAAAGGATGCCAACCTTGTGCACAAACTTATACAAAGGCATGCAAATATGAAAGTAGTATCAGAAAATGTAAGTAAATGCATTCCATCGTTATCAAGGTTTTGTATCCGTGTATTTATCAGAAAATCAACAATTAGTTCACAAAATGTCCACCCCGCACCCTAACTTGTTGTGCACTAACTTTGGAATATCGGTTATTCTGGAGGCAAAGAAAGCTACTATATCTGCATTCCTCTCAAATTCGGAATTTTTGGGAAAACTCCAAAATATAACAGTGTGCACGCAACATTTGCTGACGGAAATTCATACATCTTTATTGCTTCAGTTTACAGTTGTATCCTTCAACATGTGATGTTTATAGTTTGAATCAGAACAGCAGTCAGAACAGAGTACTCAAAATCTTGTCAAAATTTTTAGACAACTATTTTTTTTTGCATATATGTTAAAACTTTGACCTCATAAAAATGAGTTCTATTTGACATGCCACTGTAGATTGTCATCTTTTACCAAAGATATTTTACATACATAGGTGTCAGAGTAAGCAAAGGAAATTTGAAGAAATTCATAAATATATCGACTCAAAAAGTTCAGAGATTTTAAAAGTTTGAGAGCACATTAACCTGCAGTTTCTTCAGTGTCAAAAGATAGTAAGAAGTAATAGTATTCATGTCTGCCACCAAGTAATTTAAACTAAATTACATGTACACACTAGTGAAAGTGATCATTTCCAGGGTACTGTGTTCAAGGAAACCATTCTGTCAAGGGCTCGGCTAATATTGTATAAAATTGAAGAGTTGGTACATTCAGCAATAACCCCAACAGACAAAATATGTGTCTGCTAAAAAATTTATTTTTTCTTTCTCTTATTTAGGGTTATGATTATTGTACACCTCTGCATTGGGCTGCTGGAGAAGGTAACATGGACATTGTGAGATTATTGTTGAAAAGTGGTGCCAACATTAATGCAAGAACTTCAGAGGTGATTTTTTTACAGTTAGATAAAATTTGCCAAAAACTGCCAGGACTTGAGTAACATGTATTATTACATATGTACCACAGTTTACTTGCATCGAAGCGCGCGCGTACTACCGGTATTTGCACTGCAGTGCAAATACCAAAAACATTTTCCATACCTGCATGCAAATGAATAGAACAGCGCGTGATCCTTGTCTTTCAATGTGTGTCGCGTAAACTATTTAAAATGTGTTCGCTGTGTTTTTAGTTCCTTTGTTTTCTCGATAAAATAAACAGGGGGAAACATATGTAATAATAACAGAACCCCATGGCGAGCGAGCAAGCTTGTCGTACATGGGGTATTTGCTCTCGTGTTTGCGTTGAATCCGGCTGTCCTTTCACTCGCTGCGCTCGAGAAAGCACCATCGCCGGATCCCCCGCAAACACTCGTGCAAATACCGCTGGTACGGCGCGCTTGCACTCTCTCGCCATGGGGTTCTGTCATTTCACAATATATATCATTGGGTTTTGAGATATTTCATCCGTCAAGGAATACATCAGGTAGTGTAAGTGTAATATTACTAACATGATAAAATGTGTATTACCATTAACATTAAACTGCTATTGCTGGCAGTATAAGTTTACATCATATCATTGTCTAATCACCTTCAATTAACCCTTTGACTGCTGTAATTTTTCCCACCAAAATTTTAGTGCAACATTTTACAAAATTTCTATTAATTTTTCTGTAATTTTTTGATAATTTTGGACCAAATGGATATCATTTAAAAAGGTTGTCTAGATATGAAAAGATTTGTCTGGGTTATATTTATTAAAAGTGACAAAAACTGACTTCAGCACTCAAAGGGTTAAATGAAACCCAGGCTTTCATAAAATTTGGTATAAGATGTTATCATTTCTAATACTAGTATAAAACTTTCACATAAGTAAAAATATATTTGCTTAAATCACAGATGTTTGAAAAATAGCAGTTCCAAATGATGTATAAAGGTTCTAATTCAGAATATCATTTATGTTTTCACACCGTGATGAAAATAATTTGAATCAAATCTTGGTGAAAATACTCTATTGAGTTTGCTTGAGTAAGGTTCATTTGAGGGCAGGGGGTTGATTAACTATTTTTATAACATCGTTAATTCTTAATGATATCAACAATCAAAACAATCATTAAAGTACATTTATGATAATTCTTGCACAAAAATGAAAAATCACAGATGTAGGATTATTTCATATTGTACAGGCAGTGAGCCATTTGTGTCTGAGTTACGAATATAAAAATAAATGGGTTCTCTTATGCAATATATTTTTTCATTATGAGGAGGTAAATAGATTGTATACACTCCTGTGACATTTCAAGTAATGCAAATAGAAGTGTTGACATTTCTATTAACTCTTCAGCAGCTGAACTTACCCACAATATCACACAACAATGGATGTATGGCTAGCATTTCTTAGATGCTGTAGTACTGAATCAAATCCAATCAGACTGTTGCCATAGCAGAGATCAGCAATGCAGTCGTGTTAATCTTGCCTAACTAATCCTACGTCGTCACTGACGCCTACCTATTCAAGTGTCATTTTGAAAACACCCTATTTACATGCCTTTTTGCATTGTTGTGGAGGTCAACTACTGTAAATGTCCTTTTCTGTCTTATTCTACTTTTGATTGAAGTTAGTTGCTTAGCAACCAATAGATGGCTTTTATATCTACCCAAAAACATTTTTAATGTCTCTTTTTTTAAGACTCAACTATCCATTAGCAGTAATTGCATTTTCAATTTAGCCAACACTTTTAAGGTGACACATGGGTGAAATTGGTTTTAATAATTTCATTTGAGACGATATGACATACTGGTGAAATTAGTGGCCATAATTTCATTTTAGATTATGTGACGTATTGGTGAAATTTGTTGCCATAATTTCATCGGAGACTATGAAGATAGAAAAGTTGACATCTTAGTTTGTGAAAACAAAAGTGCCTGTAGTTTGAGGATACTGTACTTTCCTTCCCTGGTATATGTACCGGCACAAGTTATTATTGTATCATATGCAAATGAATATTAATTACTGTAAATGTAGTGTTGAATTACAAATGATCAGCATACTATTTCACACCAGTCTGGTGATTGTGTATGAAACACTCTATATTTTAGGAAAATTCATCACGTAAAAATACTAAACTGACTTAAACTTCATCTAGGAATTTTCATTCAGTTGTGAAAATGATGTCACATCAAATGTCATAGTTTCAGATTGTGATTTGTAGGTCCCAAGGTCCACTTTCACTCTGTGGTAATAAATTGAATTATCTTCCATTTAATCCAATAAAACACAGAGGGAAATATTCTATCACATTTGTGAACCTAGCTTCTTCGCCAAATACCATAAAAATTCGTTTTTTGACTTTGAAAGCTAACATGAGAAACCAACTCATTTAGCTTCCACTTTTATCTTACTATACCATTGCTGGAGAAAATTAGCAGCACAACTTTCCGTTTCACTGAAAGGCAGTAGCATATATTTGTGTCTTGCGATGAATGTACGTGCGAATAACCTAACTTTAACTGCTGATTTCAAATTACAGTGTAAATTAATCCCGTAAACCTATTTTCATCCAGTTTGAAATGGAAATTCTTAAAAATCTGACGACTGTCAGATTACTTCAAGTCGATACATTCTGACATGTGCACATACCTAGAAATTCATGAGATATGTAAAAGGGCCAAGTAATTCATATTTATTTTAGCTATCAAAGAAGCTTAGATACTGAATGTTTGAGCTACTTGTGAACAACTCTTGCTGTCATCAGATCTGACAACAACATTGATTTCACTGACAGAATATTTTAAGCTAAAACGTCTTCCACATCAGATTCATGTGTTACAGTTAAAGTGTATATACAGAATTAATGTAGAATCTGAAAACATGTTACCTAAATCATTTTCTTAAAAGAATGATTATTCTGTTGTTGGCTCGGTGTCAAGTCAGTGGCTTCCTATTTTTACTTTTGTGCTCTGATATGAATATATTGAGATATTGTATCATTTTGACCAGTTTAACTTTGAACAAAGGGCCCAGGGTTCATCATGTTCCTGCTACAGAAAAAAACTGTGTTACTTTTAATAGGGTAGTATTTTGACAGTTGTTTCAAATTTCACTGTTGTTGGCATCCCAGAAATTTTGTGAGTACAAATGATTCAAACACAATCAGATATGGGATTTCCCTGTGGATTTAATGGATCATATGCAATTAAATTTGAGCGTGAGATGTTAAAAATTAATAAAAGCTTTAGGCCAGTTTCCAAAATAACATTTCTTTTATTTTACATGTCTTAAAATTGATAATACACATTAGTTTTGGTATGTTTAAACAATAACATTGTTGAATAAGTAAATCTCTTTATATGTACCTAGGTGTCAACTTTAACGTGTCGCCCATGATTCCATGTAAACAGGTCTACAATCACCATGGGTAACAATGGCTTTGGGCCAACCATTCTGATGAAAGGGTTAAAAGTGTGATTTTGTGAATATATTAAAAGCAAGGCCAAGCAGAAGGATATTTTTGTCTCCTGTAAAGTGAGCTACATGTATCCAAGTTTTAAACCTTTACAACAAGCATTTTTTTACACAAAAATCAAATCCCACCTACAATTTAAATTTATTGAAAACTTGGATATTTTGCAGGCTGTAACACCTGTAGATATCTCATTTCCAGAGACTTTATCATTGCAAACAAAATAACTATTACACATTTCTTTATTTTACTCTCATCATATTTGAAGTTTCCAACGTGATATTATTTGTATCTTGCCACCATTTTCAAGGCGGCTTGTTTTGGCATCGAACACTGTAATTTCTCATGAAGGGGTGGGAATCTTTTATGATTTAATACGCTTATGATAGCGTTCTGCTACACTTCAGGATAAGCTCAACTGTTGAACCTTCATACATTCCTAAGTTAAGGTACTATGCACCTCGAAAGTGAAAGATTTAAACTTTTGCTCAAACTTCCTCAAGGAATCTTTCAACAATTCTCTTTCAAAATGAAGAATAAATATGGGGGGGGGGGGGGGGGGGGGGTGTCACCATGCAAATTTTGGTACTGGAGACACAAATTACCCACTGAAGATTTACTGATATTTTGAAATTCAAAATGGCCGCCATCCCTGTGTTAACTCTATAGAGTAAATATAAAATTTCTGATTTTGAAAAAACTAAGACAGTAAAAAGTTTTCTTTAAAATGAACCCCAACAAGAGGTATATCAGAAAAAAAATAGTAAAAGTTTTAGAGTCTGAATGTCTGTCCCCGGGGCGCGTTCTACCTTAAGTCTGGTAACCTTAAATCCTGTGACATGAACTAAGATATTTTACTGAGGGAAAGAGATGAAAAAGTTAATTGAGAATTAATGACACATGAATTTCAAACGTTTGTCATACATCAACTTTAGTGTTGCACTGAGCCAGGATGCGCCCTTGTGACAATGCCCCCAAAACGGAACCCGTTGTCTCGCATACTGTGGGTCACCTTGGGCGAGCTCATGAATCAACTGTGTTCAAAGGGTGTAGTCTGCAAGTAATATCTGTTACTGATGATTACCTTTGTTTTGCATGATTATTTTAGGCTTATATTTATGTACTTTCAGAGCTCTGATGAAAAGTAATTAAACGCTGCACTTGACATCATAACTTGCTTGTAGTCCTACTAAGCTCTAATTGGCAGCAGTATGGTATATTGCTACAATTGCCTGAAATTCAGGCATGGCAACGCAGTAGCTTGAATTTTGTTCTGTGAAACTAATTTGTTACAAAATAATACAAATTTGATTAGCAACTGATGCATGTTGTCCCAATATGTACAAAATATCTCCAAATATATAGGTAGTGGGACACAGTGCCCCTGGTTTAAAATTCTAGCTGCAACACTGCAACTTCATGAGCTGACTCAAAAGTTTAAAAATGTTTGTTTATTTCAGACTGCAAGACTCTGTAATGTTGTTGAAATTAAATGTAGCGTAACATTAAATGAAAATTGACTTCACTTTGTAACCATATTATTTTTACAGACTGGTTTAACACCTCTACACCAAGCAGCTATCAGTGGCCACAGTGAAACTATAGAATTCCTTCTTTTGAATGGTGCTGTGATTGAAGCAAAGGACAAGAAGGTGAGATTTCTTTCACCCTGTATTGATAAAGCTGCTGTTTTCATCCACCTTTCCACCCAGATACACTTGGTCTGTAAAAGTAATTTTGTAGTTAATGCAATCTAGGTGTATGAGAACAAGTGAATGAACAGAGAAAATGTTCATGGTTTCTATCATCAGAGAAAAAGAAAGACGACAAATTTGATAATACCCATAGTGGATGGCATGGTAAGATTGCAACATTGATATATTACTGTACATGAAACGCACCATCATTTATTTTGAATGCATGATGTGTTTTTCAAATTTAAGCAGTAAAAAGCATTTATTTTGTGTAGCATCAGTCACAAGTACCACAGTGCTTTGTAAGTTTCTTGATTTTACAGGTGAAGATCATACCACATTTATGCATTTTATTTTACAGACCATAAAGTATTATCCAAGGGGTGGGAAATAATTCCACAATATTTTCCACTTTATCATTTTGCTCCCGTTCAGTTTGCTCGTGCCATCTTTTGCACCTGACAGATGTGGGTGAAACTTTGGCAAACTTTTCATGCAAGAAAATAGCTTTCCCTAGTTTTGTTTCAGAAAAAAATATTATTCCAAGCAATCTACGACACACTAAGCCAGCCTATAGGTTTAACCTGTGTCCATGTTTACCATTATGCTTTCACAAAACCCAACCGGCACTTTTGAAATTTGTTCAGAAATGGTACAATTAATTCATTTGCACAAAACAAACCTGCACTATTGAATATACTCACCCACCCCATACAACCTGTGCAGTGTTCTGACAAAAACCTTGCACACCATATTTTCACACTTCTTACTGTTACATCATCTGGAAGAGTCCATTCAGCAAATAGGTATAAACTATGATGTCACCATAAATCTGATCCTGTTGTATTTTATTTTGCACAGTATTTTTACTCCCCTCTACTCTGGTCTGCATTCAACGGTCACCATAGAGCAATTAGGACATTGCTTAAACATGGCGCTAACATTGACATTTGCGATAACAAGGTAAAGGGCCCTCTTACCAGAGTGCCTGCCATCCTATCTAGCATTTTAATACTCCTGAATCTAACCTTGTAATAACCTTGCTCTTCAAGGAACTTACCACTTTATTTGTATATAATTCATCAAGCAAGAAATTTTATCTGGGGTCTTTTGTGATTTATGACTTTAATATTTGATCACCTCTCAGCAAAGTTACTAATTAGTGTTTTGGTTCCGGAAGACGTGCTAGTAAATATTTCCAGGGATCCCAAGTATGTGAAAAAGGGAATGTATAAGGCATTGTAGAAGGATTACTGTGCAGGAAGTCCTGGAATAAGTTACCTGTGTTGTTGACCCCTTGAAAGTCACTCTAGTTAAAACATTTCAAAATGTTAGGTAAAATTTTACAATTTTGAACCATAGCTAAAGTACGAGTCAGCATGGAAGAAAATGATTCCATTAAAAAAGTGGATAAGTTCCTGAATGTCATAAATGTGTGCAATCTTTCCAATAACTATCTCATATTCTAACATAATCTTGCACCTTTTCTTGCTTTTATCCTCCATGATAATGCTTTACACCGTACCTTTATCAATGAAAATCACACCATCAAAATTTCTTTCAAATGTGTGCAACATTTTTCATCAACTGTGTGGAGAAGCAAATTGATTACAGAACTTCACTTTTTAGAAGTTAATATTTTTTACTAATAATTGAATGTGGTGCAAATAATTGGCAATGGGAGTTGTTGTACCGTATTCCAGAAATAGAGCTTTGCAATATTTCTTTTGCGATTTTAAACTTAAATTTATCATTTGTCTGGGCAAATATTTCTGGAATTCTTGATTGAGGTAATCATGCTATAACATGTCAGACATCATTTCTCTGCAAATATTCCAAAGGTTTTAGTTACTTATGGCAATTTTTCTAGAAATATTATGACAGTGTTGATAACCATAACAAGAACTAATTCTGAAAATACTAATTCTTCTTTTCAAACCAGAGTTTAACAAAGTTGAAGTTTAGCAATATTTTGTCAATTTCTGGGCCAAAAGGTCTGAAAAGTGGTTAAAACAAATTCAGTTTAGAAATAATTCTGCATCAGTAAAATTCTAAATTTCTACCTAGGCACCTCCCACATGTACATGTACTATAATGTTTTAAAACTATTTTCAAGGTTTCTTCTAGCTGTGGTTTACTCTTTCCAGTATAAATACATATATACATGTACATTTTAACTCTAATTTTTCTGGCACTGTGGCATAGAAATGCAACTGCAGCTTGCAAAGATGTTGTTTTGGTGACTTTGCCAGTTTTCTCACTGACTCGTATGTTTATTCTAATTGTGTGTTTTTAGCATCATTGAATATTAATGGATTGGCACCTTATTTGTGCATGCTTTTGTGTTTTCTCCCCTTTAAGTGCATGTTTTCTACCAGTAAACAGTCCATTTCTGTTCACATTTTCACCTCATGTTTGCTGTGACATTATGTTAACAAAATCTATAAATTATAAAAAGGAACATTTGAATGGTGTGATTTGTTGATAATTTTGGAGATTGCAAATTTTGATTTCCCCAGGATGGCCAGACAGCTCTTCATCTAGCTGCATCACAGGGTCATCGAAATGCTGTTGAAATCCTTATCGAGAATGGAGCTGATGTTGGTGCCAAGGACACTGAGGTGAGAGTTTTAACAGTCCGGATGTTGATTCAGATGAGAATTTGCCTGCACATGTTTCTACTCATCTGAAATCTACTTATCTTTACTTCTGATTAGCATCTGTAAACTGTATATTCCAACCGGTAGTTTGAGTATTTTGCAAAACCGTACATTTGATCTCATTTTACTGTCTAAAACCACAGTTGTGATGTAGGGCAGTGTATGCTGTTTCTTTCACAATATACATTCCCAGATGTCAACAAATCCTGTTCGGACATGGATCACCAGAAATGATGCTGATCTAGTAGCCACACTAAATTCCATTTCTTTATTGTGGTAAACTTCTGATATACATAATACAGGGACACATCATTCATCTGAGCTAGAACATATGGTCAGTCAGATCTTTACAAAGATTACTGAGAGATTCTCATCAGAATACCCAAGTACACACAGTATGATTTACCCATCATTATATCATACCAGTATATTGATGGCACAAATACAGTGATCTGATTGGTTGAGACGCGAAAAGAACCGTGGTATTGGCGATATACTACGACTTGCATACGCGCGAGCGCTCAGCTTGAGCAAAAATCTGTTTTTGTCGTTCCTTGCCAGGATTTAAATATACTGTTATGATATAATAGCATTAAATCACACCCAGCAACGGTATACCACTTGATTTTGACCACTCCATATATGCACTCGCTATCGCTCGTGCATATAGGTCGTGAACTGGTCAAAATCTCGTGGTATATTGCTTAAATATTTCATAGCTATGATGAAATCTGTTGAATATTCAATAGATTGGCATCAGATGAACATTTACAGCAGCTGAATTTGTAATTAATCCTTCCTGTACTGAAAACTGTATTGAACTCTGATTTGATAACATTCTGTCATGTGATCAAAAAGATAAATGGTTGTTTTCTATTATTAAAAAATTACAAGTACTGGTATGTTTGTCTTTGCTAGACGAAATCAACACCACTTCATGCGGCTGCAGCCAATGGACAGACAGAATCAGCACATTTGTTATTACAGTATGAAGCTGATATAAATGCCCAGAACAAGGTAAATTCACCAAAATTTTGCAATTCTGCAATGTTACATTCACATCTTAAAGGGATATAGTCGTCGGAACTGCGCCTGTGCGAGTTTCTTGTTCACAAACAATGTATTTCGTGCACGATATCAAGATGCACCTCATCATCATAACTGCAACATTTAAATTTTACGATGATAGATTATGACAGACATGTTTTAACTTTCATCAATCACCATTGTGCCTTGGACACATTGTTGCCATGGGTCGTATGGGTCCCATACGACCTTTGAGCGCAGTTCCGACGACTATATCCCTTTAATAGAGAATGTTATTTTGTGAAAGTTGAAATCATGAGGCTGCTGAAACTGAATCCTATCTTTTATGGAACTCTGTGTACATTGAACATGTTTCCAATTCAACTTTCATCAAGGATGCATGTGGAATTTTATTTACCAATCATAACAAATGAACACCTAATTTTCCACTTCTTTAACTCTTTGAGTGCCAAAGTCTATTTTTGTCACCATTATAAAATGTAATCCCGACAATTTTCTTTTCAGACTTTTTCAAAATTTTGATCAAACACTGTTGGCAATTAAAAGTGATGTTCATTTGCTCCAAAATTGTTAAAACATTTACGAAAAAATTCATAAAAATTTAAAAGATTTTAAAAGATTTTGCAAAAATATTTTCATGGAAAAATTTACAGCACACAAGGGTTAAACAAAGCATGTTCATCTGCCCAAACTGAACCACAGATTCTGCTAATTCAGGGCGCTGACCCTCTTTACTCTTGCAAAAGTTGCCCACCTAACAAACAAAATTCTCCACCTACTGACTTGAGGAAAGTCGCCAGCCAAGAAACCACGATGCCCTTACCATTTTCTGTAAAAGATTGTTTTCTGTCCAAATTGAGTAATACTTTTGAAAAAACTATCGTTTAGTTGTATGCCTAACATGTCAATGTCTTTTTTGTGCCAATGACAGAGTGGAAACACAGCATTACATTCAGCAGCATGGTTTGGACACCCTGATGTTGTACACCTATTTATCTCCTATGAAGCAAAGTTGAACATAGAAAATAAGGTGAGTATAAGCAATGTTTCAAAGTGTAAAAAAGAGGATTTCTTGTGATGTTTCAGAATGCGTTTGTAGATAACCAGAGATAACCCTATTTTGATTTTCAAAATAGTGTTTCAACTTTCATTTGTAAATTTTTAGGCCAAGTTTCTCAGTTTTATGTGAAATATCAACACTATACTTCATTATCGAACAGTTTTCAAAAAACAAATTTGAGGCATAGTGTTCTTGACATTATTGTTAATTTTGTGTTGGCAGTTTGGTAGGATTCCAGTGGAGACAGCCAGGGAATCTACCCAGTACCGAGGCAAATCAAAAACTCTGAGAGCTGAAATCATCAAAATGCTGGAATCTGCAGACAAAATACTGGTAAGAAAGTAATGAAAGTCAGCATGTGTTTTGTCAGAATTACAAGACAGCAAGTCCCACAATCTGTGGGACAAGAAAAAAGTTCTGTTCAAAAAAGTGAGATATTGTGCACCTATGTTGAGTAAGATGTCTACAAAAAGTATACATTTTGTAGACCCCCATCATACTGTAGAATGAATCTATATACATTTATGTATGTTGCATTATCGGTGTTTCACCATGGATAATGTGACAACCATTTGACACACTTTTTGTAATCTCTTGTATACTCATACCTATCTTATGTCACCAAGTTCTGGTAAGGAAATACTTGAATGAACAATGCATGATTGATACATTGAACATATTGTTCTTACTTGAAGGCTTAAATGATCGAAGTCAGACATCAAGTGTTTTGTAAACTACATGTAATTACAAGCCTACATATTTTGAATTATTTACACAATGTTACTTTCCAATGAATTGTTACAGAAACTACATGAGGCGACAATGAAAGGTGATGTTTCTGGTGTCAAGGAGTTCAGTACTGACATCAAAGAAGGCATCAATGTCATGGTTGAAGTTGACTATGACAACACCAGTGAGGTATGTGTAAACCAGTTTGAGCCGGTTTGATCCTGTCCTTGGAAATCAACCTCTTTGACATGCTTGACACTGGGCCCATGGACACTGCAGGACTGTGACAAGTTGATATTATCTTAGGGTGTAATTTTGTATTTTTTCATCAAGAAAGGTACCCTCAGAAAGCACTGATTAATAGCACAAGGAAGATAGCCTGAGTGTTTGCTGTTTTTTACTTTGAAATGTTATACACTGAATGGTGGTTTCTTCACTTTTTGCCTGTTGTATTGAGTCAAGATATGCAATGGATGTAGCAGCAATAATACCTACATGATATCTTGGCATAATGATGAGTATATATATAAAATGAAATCGTTACATATTACTTCACAGTTCATGATCACAAATTAATAGCTTGCAAGCTGCATACTGATGGTATTTTTACATAATTTGATTTAGGGTGACAAATGTAGTCCAATCCATGAGGCTGCTGAGAGAGGAGATGCTGCCGTCATTCAAGTTTTATTGGATAACGGAGCGGATGTCAACATCAAAACACCAGAGGTTGGTTTTCGTACAAAAATTTTCAAATAACATAGGTACATTAGATGAAATGATGTATTGTGTGTGTGTGATACAAGGAGAAAAGTGAGGGGAAGAAATGTGTGAATATAGTACAGAAATGATGGGATTACTAGTTCAACTCTAGCATCTTACTTAATAGTCAGGTGTAGATTTTTTGTAGTTGTGGTGTATGAATGATGATCTGTATGCAAAATGTTTCTGTTCAGGAATAAACGTGCAACATAGCTTCTGTTACCAGTTGAAGGAAAGTTTGGGCATCTTCATGAGTTACAAAAAGACATACCATATATGGCAGTATAGGGATGAATGAATAGTTCCAGCCCTGCCTTGTGTAGAGGTAGGACTGCTTTACATGTAACAGAGGTTATGATTATTCAACTTTCCCAACTAGGATTGTGTATAGTGGAAAGCCCTGTAACTGTATACGGGACTGGTGTAATACTCATAATTTATTGCATTTAAGGAACAGACACAGAGTAGATGTCAAACCAAATGGGAAGTTACAAGAGACCACACCATGCTTATAATCAGTGGCCTTTAGATTTGATTATTTGATTGAATCCATTAACTGTATTAGTTTATCTATCTTTCAGTGGGGATACACAGCCTTACACAGAGCTGCACAGTATGCACACAATGAAGCTCTTGATGTCCTGCTCAGAAATAATGCAGATACTGAAGCCAGGGATTTTAAAGTAAGTTGTTTTTCTCAAAGCAATCTTTTCCTTGGCAGATTCTCATCATTTTTTCACTCATACTATATGTTGGGTAATCAATGGGATGTACCAACCATGTCATTTCTTACTGTGTGCAAACTGACAAAAACATCAACATGATCTCTCAGAATGTCCCTTGGATGATTATATTTGATCAAATACCATAAGTATTATTAGAGCTGTTAAAAACTTTGAGTGTAGTAATTTTTCCATCCGGAAATGTTGTGCAACATTTTATCAATTTTTATGATTTTTTTTCTGTAATTGTTTTGTTAATTTTGGACCAGAGGGACATAATTTTCATTGACTTCATTTTTATCAAAATTGTGAGAAAAATCTGAAAATAAATTGTCTGGATCATAGACCTTAAAAACGGAAGGACAGGCAACTGCCAGAAAAGACAAAGAAACTTGCGTGTTTACCCGTACGATCTGGGTTATAATCCTCTGCGCAGTTATGTAAACGCAAAACACGTCACGTGATGACACAGTGACGTCTTGGCAGCACTGGAGCTACACAGAAGACGCTATACCTGTGCTGTCGAGTCAAGTCGCGTTCTGTTCCGGGGTCTAGTTCACGTTGTTTTCAAGCATTGTATTACCCATTGATTTTTACAGACAATTTTGCTACCATTTTCGACAGATGAGTCACTATTAGGTATATTTATTGTTGTTGTTTTTGTAATTCCCGTCAATTCATGATCGAGTCGGCAAAGTTAATTTTGCAATCTAATCATTGTACACCCCTGATAACTCTTCCGTTTATTTCTGATTCATGTGTAATGCTGTAAACTTTCTTTTACTTCATTATGTACTTCTTGCACTTCGGCACTGTAGTATTTTTAAAAACTCGTGCGTCTTCAGCCCGATCGGCCATTGTTGTTTACGAAGCGACTTCATGTTTCAACTGAAAATTTCATACCCTGTCATATTTCTCTGCTGTAATGATAATGCATGTCAATGATAGTAAACGTTTCAACGTTAGGTATTTCGTCAACTGACTAGTATTTTGCGGGGCAAATCATGTTTACATTGTAAAACTTGTACCAAATTCACCAAATTTGTACCAAATTCACGTGCAGTCATCTCCAGCTCGATCGGCCATCATGATTGCTGTTGATGGACGATCTTTTTGTGCGTTTCAACTAAGTAATTTTTTTACCCTCTTAATAATGCATGACAGTGCTAATGTACCGTTTCTACGTGTCTTATTTCGTGGATTGACTAGTATTTTTTGGAGGAAGTCATGCGTACATTTGTAAAACTAGGACTATTCACGCGTCTCCGACTCAGTCGGCATTGTTTACAACACGACATTTTGTGCGTTTCCTCTGAGTAATTTTTCGTACCGTCTCATGTTTCTCTGTTGTAATAATAATGCATGACAGTGCTAACGTACGTTTCTACGTGTCTTATTTCGTGGTTTGAACTAGTATTTTTAGGAGGAAGTCATACGTACATTTGTAAAACTAGGACTAAATTCACGCGTCACCGACTCAATCGGCCATTGTTGTTTACAACACGACATTTTGTGCGTTTCCTCTGAGTAATTTTTCTTGCCGTCTCATGTTTCTCTGTTGTAATAATAATGCATGACAGTGCTAATGTACGTTTCTACGTGTCTTATTCGTGGTTTGAACTAGTATTTTTGGGAGGAAGTCATACGTACATTTGTAAAACTAGGACTAAATTCACGCGTCTCCGACTCAATCGGCTATTGTTGTTTACAACACGACACTTTGAAATTAGACGCGAAAGCTTGAGCATGCGCTGATCGCAATGTTGTAGTGATTAACATAATCTCGCGTCTGACAAGCCTCTCAAATCAACGGGAATTTCCGTGAGCTTGCGATACGAGAGATAAACAGTTACGTTTGTTTATGTTAATGAGTGTTCAAGTTTTTCACGGATTATAACCAGGATTACATGAAAGAAAAATAGCTAGTTGCCTGTCCTTCCGTTTTAAGGTCTATGTCTGGATCTGAAAAAAAAAAATTGTCTGCCTTATATTTTATAAAGGCAACAAAATTGATTACAACATTACCACATGTGGATAAGTTTTGGGGCTTTGGCTGTTAGTGTTCTAGCACATCAGTGAGTTTCACTTCATTTCTTCCAATTTACAGCATGGTGTGACAGCTCTACATCTGGCAGCCGTGGCAGACCACACGGAAACAGTGGATTTACTCTATAAACATGATGCTTTCCTGGATGCACAGGACAAGGTATGTCTTTAAAGCTGTTAAAATATCAGGACAAAGTTTTGTCGTATGATCATACAAAATCATAGGCAGTGTTCATGAATTTCTGACCTGATATAATTTTGTAGCATTCTATTACGCATTAGGCTTTAAAACTGCTTCTGATATTAGATTATATATTAATGACTTTTTTGATTCACCGGTGTTGTGAAAAATGATTTTCAAGCCAAGTTTATCCATTTTGATGGATGTTTATGGGCATACCGTCCTAATCACAAAGAATAAAAGATTTTGTGAACATTTTTAGAACTAATTTGCATAGTACTGTCATTCTGTTATCACTTAAACATTTTTGAAAATAACAGACTAGTCAGTTTCTGTGAATATCAGAATGAAAAAATGTCATGAAATACATGTTGCTGTACCTCAGATGGTAGAACCTTATGTTTAATGCACCTCAGGGACAGATATTCAGACTCTTTTAAACTTTTACAATTCTTTTCTGATCTACCTCCTTGTAGGGGCTCATTTTAAAGCTCTTGGTGTAGGAACAATTTTCACCATCTTAGTTCTTCGAAAATCAAAAATTTTATTTTTCCACAGACCTAACACAGGGATGACGGCAATTTTGAATTTCAAATGTCAGTAAATCCTTGGTAATTTGTTTCTCTAGTACCAAAATTTGCAAATTGACCCCAATTTTCATTCATGATTTTGAAAGAGAATGGTTGAAAGTTTCATTGAGGAAAAGTTGAGCAAAAGTTAAAGTCTTTCACTTATTAGGCGCATACTACCTCTAAGAAGTTTCGGAGTTTCAAATATGAATGTGGTGCAAGTATTGTATATTCATTTATTTTTATGATTTTTTTCCTTTTGCAGCTTGGATATTCTCCATTGCACAGAGCAGCAGGCAATGGTCATATCAGAACAGTCAAATTATTGTTAAAGCATGGGGCTGATGTAGAAGTCATCAATAGCATCGTAAGTTATGATGATCTTTGGTAAACACTATTTATCTTTAGTAGTCTGAATTTTTTAGAAATTTTGAACCCATGAACAGAAGTCACATAACTGTCTGTTCAGACAATTTAGAATTAGAATTGTGAATGAAATGTTTAAAATTTGTTTTATGAATTACACATTTCCACTTACACAAGACAGGAAAAAAAAGAATTAAAGCAAGTGTTATAAAAGGGTACAGTGTTTCATCTAGGCTGCGCGATTGCGCGATTCCCCCTCTTTGGCGTGCTGTGCGCCGCCAATTGTACGTAGAAGGGGCGACCCATCGCGCACTGCACTGAGCTAGCTGGCTGGAATGGCATATCAAATATCATGGGTGTCACACTTCGGATATGACCCGTTATCGGCACCTGTTGATACTTTGGCAACAGGCATTGTATAGTGTAGCAAGAACATTTACATGAAAGGGACTAATTTTAGTTCGATTTTGATACTTTTTGTACTTTCCGTACACTGATTTAGCATATGAAAGCCTTTCAGCCCATTGAGAGTTACGTTAACAAAAGTTCATTGCCCTAGCTATATAAGGTTTTGTGTCTCATAATATCTCTGTACGATCGAGAAAAGGAGACAAACTGAAGTTTTTGTGCATAGTATGAATGTCCATAACACTATGCAAATAATTCTGGTAGCAAAAATTGACACGGAAATTGGACTTTTCTGTTACAGAAACGTGTTCAGTTCAGTGAATGGTATGGCATTGGCACTTTGACGGGATTGCATGCATGCAATGACACAAGCAAACTGTAGTGTCAATGGGCCCGGTTTTTGAATTCAGTGAACAAAAATTGACTTGTTTTTCTGGCAAATAAACCCTAAAGTTAACTGTTGGTGACAACCAACCTTTCTTTTTGTTATTTTCCCACTGTAAAATGACTGACAAAAAAGCAATTGGAGCGAATCTGACATCGAGAAACTCCACATTCAAACACGGCATGGCAGACAGACTAATCTGACCTCCTAAGTTGTTCCTTTAAACTCTACTGAGTCTGCGCACAAGACTACAAGACCAGCTAGGTCACTAGAAAAATACAGCTAACAGGTTTGTATAGGGCAATCATGATCCAAATTACAGTGGTTAGGGATGATATAAGCACAGTAAAAACGTGACAAACAAGTATATTTTTTTCAGAAGATAGAAAAACATTCCTTTATAACTACTAAAGATTTTTTCTTGCTTTGTGTAAGTACACACAGTTCAGTTAAAAATGAAAAAATTCCCTTGAAGGTACATGCGCAGTGGAAATGGCTAGCTGTTGTTATTATGTTTGAATGTACTTTTAAGCCACAAGAAAGCAAACATACAGAATATGTACAAACAAACATACAGAATATTGTAGCATACAAAATACGCTACTATTTTTCCAGGAATATTAATGCTTATGAATATTAATGAGCCGCCCGCCACTCGTCTAAGCTCTACATACATTCACAACAGAGATACTCCAATTTCTTGACTTTTAAAAAAATCTTATAGAGGATGGTGTTTGCAGCCAGCAGCTTGGATTGTGTAAGCAGGTGATTTATGGCTTGTAGTATGTGTATCACAAGTGACATCACTGCAACATTAAAACTAATGTGTAAAGTCGTGATCATATGTTTCAGTTAATCCCCCCCAAAATTTTAAAATCCCCCTCAAAAATTCCTGCAGAGGGGACCAGTCCCCCCTTGGTTGTAGCATCCTAGATGAAACACTGAAGGTAAGAAAACCCAGTCAATATGGTATGAATGACTTTTGGCAGTCCTGATCCTGAAATGGACAAACTTTGGCAGAGCAATTTCTATTACAGAGCACTGTATGTTTTGTATTTCAGCATGAACACACACCACTTCATGTTGCTATCATACATAACCATGAAGAGGTAGCAGAAGAACTGATCAAATACCATGCCAGAATAGATGCCCAGAATTTGGTATGTTTATGTTTCGTTATAAACCATACATCAAGGTAAATACAGTCCACGAGTGTATCTCGAGGAATAATGATATTTAGCGTTTCCCGTCCATATTTGACATAAACCTCATCCATTGATTTTCTCTCTTGTAGCAGTCCGCCAAATTTCAAAACTCTCTGCTCTTTAAACAAGTATGCAGGTGCATCCAAACAATTCCTTAGTTTCATCATTTTCCACCTGTGCTGTTAAAAGGATTTAATAATTCTTGCCCCTGGAATCACTCGGGAAAATATGTGCGCACTGCACAATGCACAGAAATAATCAGCGAACACCTAAATGCTGATTTTGTTGCTTTTTAATTCACGATTTGCAATTGCCACAATTTCTTTGATACTAACTACGCCGATGAAGATCAGCCCTACACAGAGCAGGTGAAAAGATATCACGGTTAGTTGCAAACGTTTTGCCAGCATGTTAAACTCTGTTTGCAGCAATAAGAAAAAAAGACGGTCATTTTCTGTAGCTCGATTGACTTTACATTTTTTGTTATGACATACCATACACAACATTTTATGTGATTTCACAGGAAAAAGAATTGATCTTTACTTTAGTGTGAAAGAAAGTAGAAAAGTTCTACACAAAATGCAAAGATGACAAAAATTTGTGACAATAAACTATGCGACTTTGAATCCAAAATGTTGTTGCGGATTTCTCCATACCCAGATGAACAGTTAAACAGCATTTGATTGCCAATTTCAAACTTCAAATCCTACGGTATATACATGTACACAGGTAACACCCAGCAAGCTGTGTTCATGTAGGTTCATGGTTAGGATTATGCAAAGTTACAATATTACCATGGAAATCTCCTGTCCATTGGTGAGGACTCATATTCAACCATTGATCTATTTCAATCAAAGAGAGCGGTATTTTTGTCTATAATGGAATATGGCAAGCAAATTGTGGTTCAAAGACAAAGATAATTTAATCATTGATAGCATGACTGTATCAAGATCTTGAATTTCTAACAATTTTATGATATCTGCACCACAGTGAATTACTAAAACTTCTCACAATTTTAATCCAGCCCATCACTATCATAGTTACCATCATGGATATCATAATCATGAACACCATCATCAACATCCACTAACAACTTCTCACTTTTCAGGACGGTAACACAATTCTGCATCTGGCAGCAGCACATGGGTGCTGCAATTTTGCGGAGAAGTTAGTTTTAGACATTTTCCCAAATCACATTAGGTACACCGACATTAAAAACAAGGTCAGGAAGTTTTTGCACGTCTGTGTAATTCTGCTGTGCTGTGCTGTGAAATTACGTTGGCGTTTTTGCTGTTTTTTAACTCTGTCTGTTGGTTTGTTTAATAGCTTACATGTGTTTTGAATTTGCATGTTAATTACGCAGCTATATTTGCCAATTAATTTTTCACCTGCAAGCAAAAAAACCAGTTGTGCATGCTAATGATGCTGCAATTTGTTTGAAAATTCCCTGCAAGTTGATAAAAGTTAGCTGAAATAGCTGAAATATCTTCGAGAACTATACTCATACACCCAACCCCTAAAAACGCCATATTCAACATTGCTTTTTTAATAAGCAGGTGACTATATATATATATATATATATATATACAGTCAAACACATCTCTAGTGAGTTAGCAGTGAACAGACATAAACACATAAATATAGGAATAAATGTTGTAACTGGTAAATGTGACATGGGCACCGTACATCTCTACCTGATGGTTTCGTAAACATCATAGAATTCAAAAGAAATACCTGATATTTGTAAAGATACAGTCACACCATTTTTCTCTAAAAAATTCAAAGGCTGCATGTCCTGTTTGTCACTGTATTGTGAGAATTCTGTTTTATCACTCATCATGGAGGAAAATTGCTTTTTTGTATAATTATATAATTACAGGTAATTTTAATGTGTTGTTCTGTCTTGTTGTTTGCAGTGTTTTTTGATAGTTTCTCATCTTAGCCCTGTCTGTATTTCCGTACCACAATGTAACTTAAAATTTACTTTGAAGTAAATACTGTAGATATACAAGCAATTGAGATATGTCAGTTACACTGAATCTGTGGTTGCTGCTTTCATTAAAGTAAATAGTTATATTATGTACAGCAAATATTGAATTTGCTGAAGTCGGCTACTTTGAGTGAATGAGGAATGTAAACTTGATGTCCCAAGTATACACAAAACTGATTTGCAATAGCCGAACTATCATGATTGGACAGGATATTGATTAAATTACAGGGGCAGTCAACAAAGCTGTTTGGCAATAAAGGCATTCCCACATGACAGATGGGCAGCCATTGTTTTCTCTGTACCAGTTGGTGCCAACTTTGCGGGGAAAAGCAGTCCATCGTCAAGTCAGTAACTCAGCACTCAACTTGGCAAAAGCCAAGTAAGCAGCAAGCAGAGTAGGATTCGATTGATCATGGAAGGACAAAATATGTGGTTGGGTGGAGGCAGTGGGAAACCTTTGTAATAGGGAGTGGACCGGTAGGGGGTTTGCCTTGTGGGCTGAGGGAAGCATATGTGGGCGGGAGGAGAATATTTTTTTTTCAAATCAAGGTAGTAGAAGTATGGTAGTTGTTGACAGCTCTCACTTTCCCCGTCAGACTTTTGATTTCGTTCAGAAAACTGTAGAATTGTATACTTACATCACCGTGTCAACATATCTTGAGTGTCTGACATTGAACATATTTAATTTGTATACAGGATGGAGACACTCCTCTCCACTTGGCAGCCATGTTTGGATATGTCAAGATTCTGAGGCTACTTGTCTTGTATGGATGTCAGTTGGACGTCAGGAATAATGTTAGTATACATTATCTTTATTGTACCTTGCAAAAACTTGTTTCAGTAAAACTAAGTCACTGAGCTTGACTCTTTTACAAACCTTCAGGGGATTAGGTCAGTCTAATTAATGAAAATAATTTGTATTTGTGCATATAAATCAGAACCATCTGTTTTAAGATGTCTAGCTATTACCAAAGCATCAAGATTAACCCTTTTGCCACCAGCTTTGGCATGATCCCATTGTTTGCAATAGGGTTGGTTAACCGATAATACATTTCTAGTTTGTCGCTTTGACACTTCTGTTATCATGTACTCACAAAACAGATCTATGTGGCTCTAACCCAAATAAAAGACACATATTGAGATCATGTTTGAAGTTATTTAATAAGGCAGTGTATTTCCTTGATGCTATTATCTAATCTTTGTTCAGGATGGAGCGACTGCTCGAAAGCTAGTGAGAGCTTCTCCACAGTACAAGAACAAAACAGAGAGAAGTCAAGCACTGAAGATAATAGATGCTGCAACCACAGCTCAGGTAGGTCGTTTAGTCAAAAATGGAATGTAGGGCACCACTGTTGTAATTCTATATTTTACTTTAACTTTGCATAAAAATGATCAGGTATATGACTAGTGTAATCACCAATCACCTCTTTCACAAATAAAGTTTGAGACAATTTCCCAGACGATGGGCCAATAGGGTTCAGTGGTTATTATCCAACAGTGAGTTGCTTGCTGTACGAACCAAATTTTCAATGCAGGATATGTTACATGTATCTGTACTTGTGTCCATCCGTGTCTATCCTATGTCATTCTTGTTTTGGCAAAGATCGGTCTGGATACAACCACACTTTTGTCTATGACCTGGTTACAAGGTTACTTCTATTGCACAAGATGTACATCACTGTCGGTGGTTAAACCTGTTTCATTTATTCCTTTTGTTGCAGTTTGACGCAAAGTAAAAGCAATTATTTTGTATGACTCTAACAAACTTCTGAAGGCAGCACTTTTCATGTGAGAGTCAGTATCCCTCATTGTAAACCACCTATGCATGTAGTACAGCCAACTGTCAGTGAAAGTTACATTTTCTAAACGTCAAAGCAACATATGTAATTTAAAAAGTAAGAACAACACACAATGAATGGAAAAAACTGTACGCATAGGACAAATTTATGTTTTGCTAATTGCAAACACATTTCTTTTTTTCTACATCTTTTTCAGCCTGAAATTCTCACAGCAGCCTTCCTGGTGGTTGCAGAAAAGTACCACAAGAAGTGGATAACCCTGGCTAAAAGGCTGGACATCTTGAATTTTCAGATCAAAATGATCTCAGAAAAGAATCCTGAAGATACCAAAAAACAGTGCTATGAAATGCTGGTACTCTGGAGCCTGAAGAATTTCTACGACAACGACCTGTTTCAGAAGTTGCTCAGAATTCTCCGCAGCTGGAGGTGTCAAAAGCTAGTCAGTAAGTGTGTCCTTTGTCATGAAGCAATCATTAAAAGTAACCACAAGTTTTCTGAATTCAATGAAACATGCATAAAAATGATAAAACAAGAGCTGATCACTGTAAACTCTAACAAAATCTTATCTTAAAATGATACCATTTTCTCTGGCTTCAACATATGCCTGAAGAGAGTATGTACGTTGTGAAGATGATTTGGTTATTTCCTTTGTGAAATCTGTTCATGTTGACAAGATGCATATCATAGGTGATTTGCCATCATTTAAACCCATTGTAAACAAACAACCTTCAGTACCTTGGTATGATGATGCTTTATATGACACTTTTCTTTCACATAATTTAATGTAGTCAACATATGATCCAGTATTTATTATCCTAATGTCCTTCACAGGTTGTTATATCTAAAATTTCTTTTTGCCTCCTCCTATATCGATATTTAATGTATTGTAACAAATTTAAAGCCTTAATGATCACATTTGCTTGTCAGTGCCTTAATTTTGTAACCCAGATGCCATATAAATATGAGTGTCTGACTGGTATATGATGTTGGAGGTGGTTGTACTTTCTCTTCAGTTTCAAGATGTAAAGCCATATATGTTTAATTTCATTCCACAGATCAAGTCATTGTGAAATACCATGAAAGAATGCACACTGTCTTCAAGAAACACAAAGTTTGAAAACAACTTTGACGAGTGTTGATACAATTCTCTGGCTATGCAATCAATGAAATGGAGAAAAATACGGAAGACAGGAATTTCTCACATAATCAAAGTAATATATCCCAAAGTAATAGTAATCATATATTTACAAGAAATGGGTGGTTAATACTTTCATTGTATATAACATTTTATCAATTTTTCAGCCAATTTGCATATCATTTTGAGTGTGTTTCTTAAAATCTTTTTCAGTCTCAGCTTTAACTTTTAGAGATTGAATGGTTTTTGTTTCATTAATGTGACTTAAGTATACTCCAAGCTTTATCACAATTTTCTGATAAGTTTATTGTACCTTTAATTTACGCCAATCTCCCACCCAAGGATTACCTCATTAATTTGCATGTCAAAAATTGAGCAAAAACTTTCAATCGATCACTCAAATGCAGAGTAGTGGCAAATTTATGTACATATATAATTACATGGATGTATGAAACATCTTTCATCTTCAGACACAACCTGGTTAAAATTTACTTTCCTTGAAATATCAATCACTGTGTTTTGCTGGAAAGTTTTCAAGCTGACTTGGGCCTGCCATGGTGTATAGGTGTAACGGATGACTACATTGACCACCCAATTTCTGTAACTTCATGAAATTTAGTATGGCGTTGAGAACTTATTTAACCCTCAGTCAATATTGTGGATAGTAGAAGACTTGTTACAGAAAACACGATTGGAACTAATTTGGGATAATTGGATGGTGAAGGAAAGTCGATTTAATCTATGAATGTAAACCCATCTGCTTTTCTTTTTATATTACACACTTGTTTTTATGAGTAATTTGTAATATTGCAACATTCAACTATATGGCACCTAACACTTTTGAGAAATTTGAAAAATATGAAAATCCAATTATCCCAAATTAGTTCCAATCATGTTAGAAATAGCCTCTTACATCAAGCAGCCAAATTCTGTGCTGAGTTCTACCCATACCGGTAAGTTTAATTGAGCAGTCAAGCCGTAGTGTTGTAATGGTTATTTTGCATAACCGCAGCACTCTCTTTGTCAATTTTTACCAACTTTACCCCTAAAATTGTTTTGTGTGTAGTATTTTGTTTGTCATTATATGTATATATAGGCAAGAAAAGAAATTTACCGAAAAGATAACTATTTTTTAAACTGATATATGAATACAAGGGTTGACAAAAGAAGAGTTTTATATTTTGGAATTTGTAAAATACATTTTACATTACAGTTACACATGTAAATGATATTTTTTTTATGACAGAAATTCTTGTAATATGTAGATTTCTCATGATTTCAAATTATCAGCAGGTGATTTTATGCCTGGTCATACTAGTAAGCAATGAAAGCATGGCTTAGTTAAGTGCAGCTCTTTAGTAGCAACCATTCATTTGTTAAGGTCCTTCAAACAGAACCAAATTTATGTTCTAAGCTCTTTGTCTATATAGTTTTAATGATACATTCAATATCTGAGAGAAAGGGCATGATCATTTGCAATTGTTGAAACATGTACATTCTGATAGTCTAGCATTCACAGTATAAGCTTACAAGTAGGCAAATTTTCCTCATGGAGTATCATGGTCATGATGAAACTCATACTTCATGCTGTTTTACCACACTGTGTGCCTGTAATCAATAGCTCTGTCTAATGGGAGCAATGTCTTGCACTGTCAAGGAACAAGCACTTTATGTTGAAGGGAAAGAGAGTCACTGAACTGGGATGTACCCACAGTCCCTTCACAAACTGTGACGTAACATTCCTCTGTCCTCAGTAAATGCACACTACTTGTCGTCTTTCTCAGTCCAATTGAGCCAAAACCCCCTGGGATGAAAGCGTACAGTTTTTCCAGGTTTTTCATCAATCATATAGATAAAGCAATTCATTTTGTACACAGTGGATATATACATAGATGCATAAAAATTTACACAAATTACAGAACTTCTTTACATTCCAACTTTAATCCGATTTTTTATCTGAATAGAATGTGAACTTCTGAGAAGCTGTCTTCTTGATCATTTTGGTAATATTTACTTCAACTGAACCATTTGTACTAATCCGATTTTCATTTAAGTTCAAGGTATAAGCTTAGCTTCAGGAAATGTCAAGTTTTTGCAACACAAGACACTCTCCGTCCATAACCCAGAGGTGCAATTTCCTTGACTGTATAATAAATATAACCCTTTCACCCCATATCACTGTATAGTGGTCAAACTTCGCCATAAAGATAAATTGTTTCAATGCATTCCTGTTTTCAAAAGTAGAAACTCATAATAAAATATCAATATTACAATACATATGGTGTCTGTTTATTAATTATGGAAACTACGCATGCTTCAATACAGTATTCATATCTATATTTTCTGACTGGACTTTATCATGAAGCGAGTTATAAATTTAAGGTAGAATGCTTCTCAGGGACAGATGTTTGGACTGTCAAACTTTTACAATTTCTTTTATGATCTACAACATGTGGGGTATCATTTTAAAGCTCTTGGACTAAGTCAAATTTTTACCACCACAGTTTTTCGAAAATAGAAACTTGTTTTTCCCTCATAGAGTTAACATAGGAATGGCAGCCATTTGGAATTGAAATGTCAGTAAATATTAGGCAGTTTATTTCCCTAGTACCAAAGTTTGCATGGACACCGCCTGCTTTTTACTTTCCATTTGGTAAGAGAATGGTTGAAAATGTCACTGAGGAAAGTTGAAGTTGAAGTCTCACTTTTGAGGCATGCACTACCTTAAAGGCGGAGCTTCCCTTTAAAAGGACGCCAAGTTATGGCGGCGTTCATTGTGTAAGTGGACACCAAACAGGCAACACGCAGGCACACGCTCCAGAAAATGCAAGTTTTTAGTTTTCCCCAGCCGCAAAAACACAGACAGACTGCCAAGCGGTCAGCGCGAAGTTGCTGCCGATTGTACTCTGTGGTTATATTCAAAGTCTAACGCGACTGGAAGTCAATTTTTTAAGAAATTCAAGCATTTGTGGTGGGGAATCAATGACCGTTGGTGATTTGAACCGACCGTCAATCAAAAGCTTGCATAAACTCTGTTTGCAGGATTAGCAAAATGTGACAAAAGGTTGAGATCAGTTTGTGTAATAGTCTGTGGGCTGGAGGGGCCCACCTTGCACCCCCCCATAAACCTACTACATGGGTATTTTTTCGTTCTTTGGGATCTGATGAACTAGAAAAAAGATGTTAACATTGGATATTTTGAGATGCACTACCTGTCTGCACTGGTTTTTGATTTGTATGTACCGCAAAAAATGGCAAAAAATGGGTAGGGGTTGGGGTACTATATCCTCCCCTAAATTGAGTAAACAAGCCTTAAATAGCACAAACCTTACATTTTTGGAAAGCTCAGATACTGCTCTTTCTGAGGAATACCAACTTTGATTAGTGTACATAGAATACGACGACTTCAAAATGAATTTTTTTGAAAATTTTGAAATTTTTCACCCAAAATACCATGCAACAAATGTGATTTACTTTTTATTAAGCAAAATTCCCACAACTTTTTGTGTTTAAATATTATTCCGACATATTAAACAAGAAAAAAAAGTGTTAACATCAGATATTTAACTCTACACTACTTCCCTGGAGTCAATTTTGAATTGCGTGTATCGGTATGGGGTGTGCAAAAGCTAGGGGTAGGGGTACAACATTCTTTCCTTGATGAAGTAAACTGGCTTGAAATGCCATATACCTTATAGTTTTAGAAAGCTGAGATACTTGTCTTTCTAAAATGCATAAGGTTTTAGTAAAAAAATATGACGTCATAGAATTGGATAAGTTTGAAGCGATTTTTTCTGGTAATTCATTATTTTTAACCGGAATAAATACGATAACTATTGTTTCCTCCCAATGTAGCAAATCAAACAGATTTATGGAAGTTATTTACTAATTGCAAGGTGCTGAAGAAGAAAAGACAATAAATTTCAAATTTGGGTATTTACAATGCATTATTGTCTCTACTCACTAAAATTGCAAGTTTTGCTACATTGGTATATCGTGAATGGGCATTTTATTGTTATGCAATGAACTAATGCACAGCCTTAAAAAGAATAGTCATATTGCCATTTTCTCCTTAAAGTAGATAGATTGTTGATCACTGTCTATTTTTATAATTTACTCTTTGAATATTTTTTTATAAAATAATTTTGATAAGACGTATTTGGAAAATTGTCTATGCCTCCTTGTCTTACTTATACAGCAAGCATTACTAACAATCTATTCGGCCGTGGGCTAGAGGGGGCGTCTACGTGCACCTTCCCCCAATCCCACAGGATAACAAATCTGTATTATTCAGAAGCCTTGGGATCCCTAGAATAAGAAATAGGATTTTAACAGACAAAATATAGGGACTGAATAGCTTTTACGGTGATTTTTTGAAGGGTACCGCAAAATTACGATTTTATAGTCCCTGCACCAAATAAAATATATTTTATACAAAGCATTGCCTTTTGTAAAGTGTCTAGGAAAATAATTGGTAGAATTTGAGATAAGTTTTGACTGTAACTTGCGACATAAAACTTTGGGGTATGGGGTAAGTTTTGGTCTCATTTCATGAAAACTATAGAAGATATTGTTTAATATGTCGGAATAAATAATTTAAACACAAAAAGTTGTGGGAATTTTGCTTAATAAAAAGTAAATCACATTTGTCACATGGTATTTTGGGTAAAAAATTTAAAAATTGTCAAAAAATTCATTTTAAAGTCGTCGTATTCTATGTACACTAATCAATTTTGCTAAAGTTGGTATTCCTCAGAAAGAACAGTATCTGAACTTTCCAAAAATGTAAGGTTTGTGCTATTTAAGGCTTGTTTACTCAATTTAGGGGAGGATATAGTACCCCCAACCCCTACCTATTTTTTGCCATTTTTTGCGGTACATACAAATCAAAAACCAGTGCAGACAGGTAGTGCATCCCAAAATATCCAATGTTAACATCTTTTGTCTAGTTCATCAGATCCCAAAGAACGAAAAAATACCCATGCAGTAGGTTTATGGGGAGGGGATGCAAGGTGGGCCCCTCCAGCCCACGGACTATGATCAATGTTATAGAATACAAACATCGTACTGGCAAAGCGTTTGACTGGGAGGATAACTTCACTAATGCGAGAACCTTGGATTGAAAAGTGCGGCTTTAATGTAATAATTTATGTGCATACTCTAAATTTGATTATCGGTATAAGCAAGGGTAATCATAATAAGTGGCCATGAATAAAGCCAACAGCCAGGAACATTTTAGTGTTGCAATCAACAATTCAACTTTCTTAGACAGGAATTTCAGGCTGTTGACCAATTATACCCTGAAGGACTGCCCCGTCTTATATTGTTTGCAATAGGTTTGACCTATTTGAAGGGAATTGGAGAGGGGGACAGGAGCAGCTCAGTCATCGAATCAACAATGGAATGTAGGGCACAACTGATGTCATTTTATATTGTACTTTTGGGAAAACTTTACACAAAAACAGGCATTGACAAGTGTTACCACCAACAATATCTTTCACTAATAAAGTCTGATACAGTTTCCTGGACAATGGGCCAATATAGTTCAGTAGTTGTTGTCTATTGAATAGCTTTGTGATTGGATCTTCGAACAGGTCATTGCTCATTACAAACCAACACTTTAGTGCATGAAATGCTACATGCACTATCTTAAAATTGACACAGACTTAAATGTTTAAGTTTTTTAACTTTCAAATAGGCGATTTTTCCAATAAAACTATACATGTTTAGAAAGGCCATTTTCAAATCTTTCAACCAAAATAACATTTATATGATTTCATGATTCGAGGCAGAAAGGGAAACATTACCCCTACCCCTTATATTACACACGGATATGTGGCATAGCACGTATTAAGAAAACAAGCTCATGCACCCACTAAATCTCAAGACACATGCCTTTAATGTTGTTTTTTGTTTATTGCACTAAGTTCTTCCAAAATATATATAAATACCTTATGAAAAATTGTTTGGAGGAACGGGAACTTAATTATTGGGTTTGAAATTTAGCAAATTTTACGATTTACGGTCGATGGCCGATATAAAGTCTAATCGACGTTCGAATATTAATTTATCCCCATTAAGTTAAAACCGGTATATCAATGAAAAGGCCATAATTTGGGCTTTCTTAAACTGTAACGTTTGTAGTATTTTATTGTTTCTGTTTCTGTTGAGCGGTAAATATGTGACCCCTACCCCATTGTTGAAATCCAAGATAGCGGTCAAGATGGCGCCAAATGAACCCCATGTGACAATATTTGATTTTGGGATCAGCAAAATTTATTAAGTATAGACCTTGAGGATTACAAAAATGTAGCTTAAAATATATCCATGGGGTGCATGGGAACCCTACCTTCCGACTAGTCTAACTAGGGTATATCAGTTGTGAAAGAGTTTAAGGCTAATTGATTATTTGCATATTTGATTAACTTTCTTAATTAGGGACAAATATCTAAATTGACGACCAAAGTTGACAAACCTTGCAGTGCACATCAGAGATACTATGATCCAACATTATCGAAAGTCATTTAACATTTTTTCCAGCTAATTACTAATATGTGTATTTAACAAAACTTTCCTTATTAGGGATGTATATTTGAATTGACCTTATCTAAATTGACGAAAATTCCAATGTACATTAAAGATAGTGTGATATGACTTTACTGAAAGTCCACTTGCATTTTTACTTCAGCTTATTACTTTCCCAATTAGGGATATATATCTGGAGTGACAAAATCAAAGTTGACGAAACTTGCTATGAACATTGAAGATACTATGATATAACAAAGTCATGTAGCATTTTTACTTTACCTCATTACTAATTTGGATAGTTACAAACATTCAGGCACATGGAAGCACAGTGGGGCAGTCGTTAGGTAGACTCTCACCAGTCGCTTGTACCGCTTGATCTCACGTATTTTGGCGTAGCTTCCGGTATTCGCTCTCCAAGGGTATTGAGTTCGAGACTCTAACATGGTATTGAGGCCCTGAGCAAGGCATTATACTCCTCAGTGATCCATTGGGTAGTGGTTTATGATGACCTCATCCTGTAATGGGGCGTTCGCACATTGGATGATGGATTGAGTAAAAAAATCCGAATTAAGGACATATATATGAATTAACTGATCAAAGTTGATGAAACTCTCTATTTGCATATAGGAGATACTACAAGCTAACAATCATGAAAGTTATTTTCGCATTCTTAGATCAGCTTATTACTAATTAGCATATTAAATGATCTTTCCTTATTAGTGATGTATATCTGAATTGACTTGATTAAAATTTACGAAACTTGCCATGTAACTTGAACGAAAGGCCACATTACATTAATATTATATAAGGCTCAGCCTGTGGTTTCGCACCAGGGTTTAAAGGTGCCCTTCTCAATCCCAGGTTCTCACATTAGCAAATGTGTCAATAGCCCATTAACAGTTTGTCATTCTTTTGTTTTCCATTGAATATTTTATCAAGGAAATAATATTTATATTAGATAAATCTGATAATTGAAGGGGGACTTTAAGATTAGAAATGTTATTTGTATTGATTCATGATTAGTAATAGTAAAGGATAAAATAGAATTAAATGCTACTCGCTAGATATGATTGTACAACAACAATGTCCAGATGCCAACGACTTATCGTAGCTTTCGCCGGTACCGCTTCCATCGTAGTCACAGTTTTTTGTTCCGTCCATGTCAGATTCAGTTAGCAAATGGCAAGAACTGATTAGTTATTGGTGGGTGTGGCTTGCATACTTTTTGCTCATTTGCGTAATTAATGATTTTAGAGAAACCGGATATACATTAAAAACGACCACACACATTTGACGAGATTTGCTACAAATGTTGATCACACCAAGATATATCAGCAGTGGGAACCATTAAGGGGTGACATGAAAGATAGTTGCTAGTTTGCATATGTAATGAACTTTCCTAATTGGGGATATATATCTGATTTTACTTGACCAAACTTGGTATGTATATTGAAGATACTATAATTTAACATTCTTGAAAGTCATCAAGCATTTTAACTTCACCCAATTCCTAATTTGCATATTTAATGAACTTTGGTAATGAGGGATATATATTTGAATTGACTGGACTAAAGTTGATGAAACTTGCTACATGTATTGTAGCTACTACGATACAACGTTCTTGAAAATCATTAAGAATTTTTACTGCAGCCAATTCCGAATTTGCATATTTAATGAACTCTCCTAATTAGGGATATATATCTGAATTGACTTGTAGTTGTTGAAACTTGCTATATACATCAAAGATACTTTCATAAGACATTATTGAAAGTCAAAAGACATTTTTACTTCAGCCAATTCCTAATTTGCATATTAAATGAATTTTCATAATTAGGGATATATATCTGAACTGACTTGATCAAAATTGATGAAACTTGCTATGTACATTAATGACACTATGATACAATATTATTGAAAGTCATTAAGCATTTTCTCTTCAGCCAATTCGTAATTTGCATATTTAATGAACTTTCCTAATTAGGGATATATATCTGAATTGACTTGACCAGGGGACAAAACTTGCTACATATATTGAAGATACTATGATACAACATTATTGAAATCATTAAGCATTTTTACTTCAGCCAATTCCTAATTTACATATTTAATGAACTTTGCTAATTAGGGATATATATCTGAATTGACCGGACCAAAGTTGATGAACCTTGCTATATACATTAAAGATACTATGATACAACATTATTGAAAGTCAATAAGCATTTTTTCTTCAGCCCATTCCTAATTTGCATATTCGATGATCTTTTCTAATTACGGATATATACTGGGATTTACATTTTCATGTCAGCTAATTTATAATTTGCATATCTAATGAGCTTTCACAGTTCGGCATATATTGCTTAAAGGACTTGGCCAAAGGTAAGTATGCTTGCTATATGAAGTGGTGATACAATGACAGAAGTCAAAGAACTTTAATATTTTTATTTCAGCTAATTACATATTTGTATACTTCAAGAACTTTTAGAATTAATTGGCGGTGAATATTGTTCACTATACTGATCATATTACTTTCAATGAAGTTGCAAACATGTGGCAAAGGTTCAAATTTACATATAATGCAATATATAATGAAACACTTGAGCATTTTCAGTTCATATCTGGTATATTGCTTCTTTATTAGCCTATTAGTTCAGTTTTCAGATATCTTTTCAAGTCGACAGCAGTACCTCATTTTTTTCTGTCATATATAGTTGAGCAAACCCATCTTCTTAGTTTAGGGGTTGATTCAATAACTTGGCTAGGAATTCCTTTTTTGCTCACGTGTTCACACACGTGAGCATATGTCGCAGCAATGTCTGTCTGTCTGTCTGTCTGTCTGTTTGTCCGCTATATAAAAAACGGCTGATCAGATCAGAATCAAATCCGGTACATAGATTCAGTTTGCAAATGGCAAGAATTGATTAGTTTTTTGCGGGTGTGGCTTGCATACTTTTTGCTCATTTGCATAATTAATGATTTTAGAAAAAAAATATACATTAACCAGATATGAACTGAAAATGCTCACGTGTTTCATTATATATTGCAGTTATGTGTAAATTTTAACCTTTGCCACATGTTTGCAACTTCATTGAAAATATTATGATCAACGTAATGAACAATAATCACCGCCGATTAGGTCATGAAGTATACAAATATGTAATTAGCTGAAATAAAAATATCAAAGTTCTTTTACTGCTGTCATTGTATCACCACTTTATATAGCAAGTGTAATTACCGTTGGCCAAGTCCTTCAAGTCATATATGCCGAGCTGTGAAAGCTCATTAGACATGCAAATTATAAATTAGCTGACATGAAATGTGAAATGACTTTTGATATTGTTTTAGACCTGGTATAATCATCAATGTACATAGCATGTTTTGCCAACTTTGATCAAGTAAATACCACGAATATCTCTAATAAGCAAAGTTCATTAAATATGTAAATTAGGAATTGGCTTAGTAAAAATGCTTAATGATTTTCAATAATGTTGTATCATGGTATCTGCAATATATGTAGCAAGTTTTGTCAACTTTGGTCAAGTTGATTCAGATATATATCTCTAATTAGGAAAGTTCATTTAATATGCAAATTAGGAATTGGCTGAAGAGAAAATGCTTAATGACTTTCAATAATATTGTATTATAGTGTCTTTAGTGTACATAGCAAGTTTCATCAATTTTGATTAAGTCAATCCAGATAAATATCCCTAATTATGAAAATTCATTTAATATGCAAATTAGGAATTGGCTGAAGTAAAAATGATTTTTGATTTTCGATAATATTATATCACAGTATCTTTGATGTATATAGCAAGTTTCAACAACTACAATCAAGTTAATTCAGATATATATCCCTAATTTTGAAAGTTTATTAAATATGCAAATTGGGAATTGGCTGAAGTAAAAATGTTTAATGACTTTCAAAAATGTTGTATCATAGTAGCTTCAATACATGTAGCAAGTTTCATCAACTTTGGTCCAGTCAATTTAAATATATATCTCTAATTAGCAAAGTTCATTAAATATGTAAAATTAGGAATTGGCTGCAGTTAAAACGCTTAGTGACTTTCAATAATGTTAAATCCTAATATCTTTAATATACATACCGAGTTTGGATTTTTTTGATAGAGTCAAATAAGACATATATCCCTAATTAGGAAAGTTCATTAAATATGCAAATTAGCAACTCTCTTTCATGTTACCCCTCAATGGTTCCCACTACTGATAAATCTTGGTGTGATCAACATTTGTAGCTATTCTCATCAAATTGTGTGTAGTCGTTTTTAATGAACATCCGTTTTTTTTCTAAAATCATTAATCATGCAAATCAGCAAAAAGTATGCAAGCCAACACCACCAAAAACTAATCAGTTCTTGCCATTTGCTAACTGAATCTATGTACCGGATTTGATTCTGATATGATGAGCCGTTTTTGAGATATCGGACCAACAGACAGACAGACAGACAGACAGACAGACGGACAGACGGACACACAGACAGACAGACATCGCTGCGACATATGCTCATGTGTGTCAACACGTGAGCAAAAAATGACTGCACACAATTTGATGAGAATTGCTACAAAATGTTGATCACACCAAGATATATCAGCAGTGGGAACCGTTAAGGGGTGACATGAAAGATAGTTGCTAATTTGCATATTTAATGAACTTTCCTAATTACGGATATATATCTGATTTTACTTTATCAAATTTGACCAAACTTGGTATGTATATTGAAGATACTATGATTTAACATTGAAAGTCATGAAGCATTTTAACTTCCCAATTCCTAATTTGCATATTTAATGAACTTTGCTAATGAGGGATATATATTTTAATTTGACTGGAGCGAAGTTGATGAAACTTGTTGCATTTATTGAAGCTACTATGATACAACATTCTTGAAAGTCATTAAGGTGGTTGGAAAGGCTATTTTTGCACCAATTCTTTTCTCAGAGTTAATGTCAAGTTTCAAGTGTTAGAATCAAGATATTTAGTTCAAATTTTCAGGATAACTCCCTTAGTTAATATTTTCTCCAAAGAATATAAAAATTGTATATTTGCAGCCATGATTTTGAAATATGACACCAGTAAATATTAAAATTTAATTTTTCATATTTTTTTTACATATTTGAATTTCATAATAATTGGATAGTATTAATATTACCAAATTAGTTATAAATATGTTGACACTATTTGTAAGATTTGTACGGACAGGATTTGTAAATAAAATTTGTTTTCATGATTTTACATGGGTTTACTATATCAAAAAATTATTAAAAATTCTTTCAAATTTCAAAATGTTATTTTTCAAAAAGTACTTCAAATACAGGAAAATTGTGCCGTACAAATCTTATCTGTAGCCTTGTTAATAGGCTGTAAAAATTCCATGTCCATATCTCATTTCAAAGTTGGATTAAATTGGTATACAATTATGTAGGAAAACTGTTATTCTGTCAAAAATGTTGAAAACAAGCCATATTTGCACCCCTCTTTTGAAGTCATAGAGCAGTTTTTTTTAGTTAATCTCACTTTTGACACCTCTTTGACACTCGCCAGCACCGCCTTGTCAAACTTTCCTGAAAAACAGCAAATAATGACTTTCCCTTTTCGAACATTTTATTAAAAGCTAGGGGACCTCTACCATAGTAAATACACTAAGGACTCCCCAACTTCTTCTTATTTGGTCAGTTTTTCAGAAGTTTTAACAGGCTATAACTCTGCAATGCCTTTGTGCCCAAATGTCTATTTTTTTTATTCCACAGAGAATGTTGACTACTTTTATATTTTAATAGTTTTGTTGAAATTTATAACTGACGCTCTAGCCTTTCCAACCACCTTAAGGATTTTACTTTAGCAAATTCCGAATTTGCATATTTACTGAACTTTCCTAATAAGGGATATATATCTGAATTAACTTGATTGTAATTTTTGAACTTGCTATATACATCAAAGATACTGTGACATAACATTATTGAAAGTCAAAAGACATTTTTACTTCAGCCCAATTTGCATTTTAAATGAATTTTCATAATTAGGGAAATATATATCTGAATTGACTTGATCAAAATTGATGAAACTTGCTATGTACATTAAAGACACCATAATACAATACTATTGAAAGTCATTAAGCATTTTCTCTTCAGCCAATTCCTAATTTGCATATTTAATGAACTTTCTTAATTAAGGATATATATCTGACTTGCTACATGTCTATGATACAACATTATTGAAAATCATTAATTAAGCATTTATAATTCAGCCAATTCCTAATTTACATATTTAATGAACTTTGCTAATTAGGGATATATATCTGAATTGACCAGACCAAAGTTGATGAACCTTGCTATATTCATTAAAGATACTATGATATAACATTCTTGAAAGTCAATAAGCATTTTTTCTTCAGCCAATTCCTAATTTGCATTTTCAATGATCTTTTCTAATTACGGATATAAACTGTGATTTACTTGATCAAAGTTGGCAAAACATCCTATGTACATTGATGATTATACCAGGTTAAAACAATATTGAAAGTCATTTGTTTCACATTTTAATGTCAGCTAATTTATAATTTGCATATCTAATGAGCTTTCACAGTTCGGCATATATGTGCTTGAAAGACTTGGCCAAAGGTAATTACACTTGCTATATAAAGTGGTGATACAATGACAGCAGTCAAAGAACATTAATGTTTTTATTTCAGATAATTACAAATTTGTATTCTTCATGACCTTTTGGAATTAATCGGCGGTGAATATTGTTCATTAGTTGATCATATTACTTTCAATGAAGTTGCAAACATGTGGCAAGGGTTGAAATTTACACATTAGTGCAATATATAATGAAACACGTGAGCATTTTCAGTTCATATCTGGTTGTAGTTTTAGACGGAAAACACATCAGAAGGTACGGGTTTGGGTCCATAACTTCTCTTTCTTCCACCTTTCCAATATTTCAGTTGGTCAGTCACGTAGATTAGTTTCAGTCTGTATTCTCAACCTGAAACCATAGGTTAGCTTTTATCAGTAGTTTAACTGTAATTTAAGTTATCTGCTCTGCTTGCTGTTTGTTTTATTTCTTATGAGCTTACGTTAGTCGCTTTAACTTTCACTTTTAAAAACATTTTCCCACTTTGTACTTGCCATAAGTATAGGCGGAAAACACATCAGAAGGTAATCAGAAAGTACGGGTTTGGGTTTATAACTTCTCTTTCTTCTACTTTTCCAATATTTTCGTAGATCAGTTAACATAGATCAGTTTAGCTTATTTTTCCATCTGTATTTCCAAATAGAAACCGTAGGTTTGTGTTAGTGAGTATAGCTTAATTAGTCTAACTTAGCTGCCCTTTTTGTTTTATTTCTTATACGTTGGTCACTTTAACTTTCACTTTGAGCCATAGTAAAAACCTTTTTCCCACTTTGTACTTTAAATCAGTATAATAGAAAGTGTTAGATACATATCGTTACTAGTTGTTCATTTGTTCCTTAACTTTCGCTTTTGCTCTCCTGTATTTAACTGGACATTCACTTTAACTTTCACTTTGCCATAGATTAAATTAGTTTATATTTTTAATCATTGACTGCATCGGTTGGTTTTAGTTCTTAACATTTTCTAGTGCTCCACTAAAGGTAATTTTTCCATTCTGATTTTCTGATTTTTCTGTGCAATATTATTTAGATCAGTTTAACTTCTAGTTTAAGTGTGACTGAGAGATTTATCCTCCAGTATTTTTTAAGATAGTTTTCTTTCAGATCAGATTTTTTTAATTGAACAGATAAACAAACTTATACTTTCTGTTTCTGCCGTGTTTTAGTATAGCTTGCTATAGAGATGTTTAACGTTAACTTGTTGAAAAAAAGAGCAGCACAGTATCTTCTTTCTGTTTGTATTTTAATCAGAAGGGACACAGGTTAGTTCTTGCCGAATAGCTGTACCAGTTAAGACCTGATTAATACCATTTCTGGTTTATTCCTGCAGCTTCACCTTGATCATAGGTCACGTTGTGACAAAGAATTAGCTGTTTTCTGTCTCCCATTATTTCCAGAGGCTACATAGGTTATAGTTACTCTATAGCTTTTAATCAATGGATAGCTAAACTAATAAACTCTTTCTTCTATATTATATTTCTGAAGCTCTAAGTAGTTCAGTTTTATTTCAACTTTTTCCACAAAGCAGCAGTGTCCCATACTTACATTTTGATTAGATACTAAAGTTTTCATTCCATTGAGTATTTTCTATATACTTAGATTTTAGTTAATTCACATTTGCCCTCTCAATCAGTAATCCTTGTTTATCTGCAGCCCCAGCTGATCCTATTGATTACTGCTGAATTTAATTAGCATTTCTCCTTAGAACTCCCATTTTTTAGCTCGCATTTGGTATGTGTATATGTGCCAAAGAGAGGTTATAGTATGTTACAGGTGAATCAGTTCATTTGCATGCCATTTGCATGTCTGTCTGTCTGTCTGTCTGTCTCTGTCTGTCTGTCTGTCTGTATGTATGTATGTATGTCCGTCCACGACAAAAACTCCTAAACCGCAACACATACTGTCTTAGTATTTGGCATATCGGTGCACCTAGGGGTTGAGATGTGAATTTATTCAATGAACTTGTCAGTGTCAATAATATGCAAATGAGGAGAAAAAAAAACCCTGCAAATTGCTTAAACTCTGTAACCGTTGGTTAGATGGGGTTGAAACTGGGCATGAAGGCTCCTTTAGGTATTCTAAATTAGGAGTGTACAAATTGGTATGAAATTTGCATGGTTCTATTTTTAGGGTAATTTTTTCAGTTTTTAGTCAAAAAATCTTTTTCTCTGAAACCACTAATCTGATTGCTTTGAAAATTGGTATACTCGTTCCTAAGGATGAGCTCAGTAAAGTTTATTCAAATTAAATTGGAATTTTCATATTTGTAATTTTGGGGCAATTTTCCTAAGTTTTGGTCAAAATATTTTTTTATCCAACAAATACTGATCTGATAGCTTTGATATTTGGTATACAGGCTCCTAAGGTTGATCAAAATCTGATATATTCAAATTCTGATGAAATCTGCAATTTTGTATATTATGGGCAATTTTCTCAGTTTTAGTTTAAAAAAATTTTCTCAAAAATACTAGTCTTATTGCTTTTATATTTGGTATATATGGTCCCTAGGATTAATCTTCATATGATACACTGAAATTAGGTTGAAATAGGCAATTTTGTATTTTGGGGCAAGTTTTGCCAATTTTGGTCAAAAAATTTGTTTCTCAAAAACTTCGTGTCTGATAGATTTAATATTTGGAAGACATGTTCCTGGAGATTATTTCAATTAAAAATGTTCAAATTATGGTAAAATCTTTAATTAAAGTATGTATTTTTGCAGTATTTTGCCATTTTGATCAGGCTGACCTGAAGTGGGCTATCAAAGATTTCCTCCTTCAGCAACACATATGTCACAAAAAGTTATTCTCTACATAACACAAAAGAACATTTTTAGCTGCTTGGTCACTAATTTTAAAATTTCAGAGAAATATCACCAATTTTGTGTTTTGGTAAAGTTATTTCCTAATTGTTGACAGAAAAAAAATTACAGAAATAGTCTGCTGTACAGTACTGGTTTGAAATTTGGTTTGTAAATCCCTACAAATGTTCCCACGCACATATTACCATGTCAGAATGAGATGAACAATTGCAATATTTTTTTTTATTTTTCTTTGTTATTGTTGGTAAAAAATATCTTTATAACAACCACTTCCAATCCTGGTTTTTTTAATTTAGCATGAAGGTTTCAATGACTAGTAGTACCATAACTTATTCAGATTGTGTTGATATGAACAAAATTAATAAATTTTTAGAAGAAATTTTCTTATACGTACAGGAACCTAGAGTACATAATGTGCAGATATAGTAAGTAGGTAAACTGTATTCGGAGCTGAAATGCAGTAAAAAATTCACTAAAAAGCCAAGCTGAAGGTGATTTTAGCTGGTTTGGTTTCCAACAAATATAGTTCATAAGTTTTTCAATGTTGAAGAGTATCAAGGTTGTAAATAGTCACTTCCTGCCATGTGGCCATGGAAGAAAACAATGTTTACTTTTCCATGTAGGATTTCTGAGTTAATGGTTGTATGTTCAAATTTCTCCATATATCTGGGCAAAATGTAAACATTGGTTGCATGTTATGTATTTCAGTCTATGTCAAATATTGTTCATGAGAAATCAAGCAAAGTTTGCTGTGTGCCTGTGAAAGATAAAATATTCGTCAAAACTGCCTTGCAGGTTGACTGTCTTAAAATCATCACATAAGTGGAAAGAGGACAAGAAACTAATCAAATTGATGTAATATATTTACCCTGAGTGCCTATATACCAGCTGTTTGTTATATCTTTATCACTGCCGATGGGCCAAGGCACACTAGGAGGCCAAGACCAAGTTTTTTTAGGTTATAAATTAATGATTTCCGCATTAAATGTGGCCAGCTTCAATATGTGGAATGGCTAGATGGTGCTCTATAACAGAATGAAATGTTGTACATGTCGATGAAAGAATAAGAAATAAATTTAATTTTTCTTAATTTGCATTCCAGGCGTTCACCAAACTCACATGTTCACAAATCACACACTTGAATCAAGTCTTAGGACTAATAAAACCAGTACGTAAATCCAGAGTAAAGCTGTGCACAAACTCGCTCTGCGTGGCAGGGCTGTGTGTTACCGGCATTTAATTGTACGGTAACACAGCCCTACCACGCAGAGCTATGCACAAACACTCTTCCACAGCGTGTGTGTGCGTTGGTTTGCGTTTGGAAGGTGGTTTTGGTTTTATATTTTTGGTCTGGGGAGTAAACTTTCCTGTTTCTCGCTTCGATGTTTTGAATTTGGCGTGTTCATGTTTTCGGTTGACAAGTCTTGCTTACAGCCGGGAAAAGTTGCGCTCAGACGTGCTGGCCCGGCGCGGCGGCAGGGCCTTTATTTGTACGTTTTGAATAGTGATTTCACTAGTATGAAGTTTAGACATAGACCCTCGACCCTTTCTAATATGAATACGTCATAGCTGGCCATGGTTGGCTTTACAGACCACGCGATTGGCTAATTTCAAATGCTCATTAACATGGGAACCTCTGGAGCGCCCTGGTCCTTCAAAGCCAGTAAAATCATCATACAACGACGTGAAAATCGCGTTTTTTCGAGCGATTTTCGAGATGTGAGGTAAATGTCTATTTGAGGTTTCGTCATGCTACTTATAACTCGATCGCTCGTAAATAGAGTGTTATTTTAGGGCTCAGAAATTGGGATGCATGAGCTGGAAGGGTGCTGAGCTTGCACCCCTTGTTTAAGTGTATGAAGAGAGTGTACGTTAGCAGAGAGTTGTATCGGGCCAAGTAATGGGGTGTCCTTGTAGCGTTTCTTATGATATCTACGTTGCGTTTGAAACATTTATAACAACACTACAGTTATATTCGTCGAATTTTATTGGTCAACATCAACAACAACACGACTAATATCAACATAACTACAATACAAAAAACAACAACAATAGCCAGATGTCGGGCAAGTAATGGTAGTGTCCTTGTAGCGTTTCTCCTTTAACCATAGGGAATTCAGTCTCCGATGATGATGATCAGATGGTGACGATGATGATGATAAAACATTAAAAATGAAGGAAAATACAAATATAATCGGACTCAGTAAAGTGTTGTGTTGTTATTGTTGTTGTTGATAGCATTTGATGAAAAGAACAAAGTATGGGTTGCAAATTCAATACAGCCAAACTATACACATGCACTGCAAAATTCAATACAGCCTTTATAGTATACTATACACATGCGCTGCAAAATTCAATACTAATGTGCGTTGCAGCCTAAGGGATGGACCATTAGACCTTGGGAGGGGGGGGTGGTCACAATGAAATTGTGAAAAATTTTTTTTACTATCGTAAATTCTGAAATTTTTTTTTTCAATTGAGATTAGCTGTGCAAATTTTTTTTTCAGAGTAAATTTTCAGATTTATATTTTTTTTAGTTCGTCGTGGTCTGAAGAATAAAGAGGGCAAAGATGTGGTGCCAAGCACCACAAGCGGCCACGCAAGTGGTCACGGGGGGGGGGGGGAGGTCAGGAGAGGTGTCCCCCTGCTGCTGTTGGAGCTTTTGAAAATAGAGATTAAAATGATGTTATTGGTGGCACTCTTTGCGGGGGGAGGTCAGGAGGGGGGCCCCCCTCTGCTGTTGGAGCTTTTGAAAAATAGAGATTAAAATGGTGTTATTTGGTGGCACTTGGGGAGTATTTTTGTGGGGGGTGGTCAGGAGGGGGTGTCCCCTTCTGCTGTTGGAGCTTTTGAAAATGGAGATTAAAATGGTGTTATTTGGTGGCACTTGGGGAGTATTTTTACGGGGGGAGGTTACGAGGGGGGTGTCCCCCTCCTGCTGTTGGAGCTTTTGAAAAATAGAGATAAAAATGGTGTTATTTGGTGGCACTTGGGAGCATTTTTTTCGGATTACACATCTTCCTCTGAAACATGGTCTTCTTGCTCCTCAGTAGCTTCCTATAGTTTGAAAATTGACTATTTTGGTTTCTTGCTTCCCTTTCTACTGCGTGGTGAAATGCCTACATTCACCCCACCAAACATCATGCATATCTCATGATTTACAATTGATTTTGACAAGCTGAGAAGATAAAAGAAGCTAAATAATATAGTTAAATTTGCATATTTGTGTTTTTAGAGCAATTGTTGCCCTTTTTGATCAAAACATCTATTTCTCTGTAGCAGCATGTCCAAATTGATTGGATGTGTATAGATGTATTGAAATTTCAATATTTGTCTTTTTAGGGCAATTTATGCCATTCATGGTCAAAAAATCTGTATTCTCTGAAAGGGCTTGTCCAATTTCTTTGAAATTTGCTACACAAAAACGATTATTCATGCAGATTTATTCAGTATTTGCTATCGAGAAACTTTCAAAGTTCAACCCTTTTGTGTGTTTTTGTGTTGGGATTTGTTGGATAGATGGCATTCTACGTAGTGTATTGTTGAATGTTAAAACATGTGTTGCTGTTGTTTTTTGAGGCTGTTTTTTGAGAAAAAAGAATTGAAAATGCCTTTTTAAAAGCAAAATAATACATAATGACTTGATATGTTGTTTTATCATTATTGATGTGTTTCTACTTGTTCACCCATTCTTGCATTCATCATTGCAATAAAATGCTGTGAAAAAAATGAAACTGATGTGGCCTGCATCTGTTTACCTTGATCTTAAAAGGCAAATACAACTTTCTGTATTGACAACCATACCATAGTTTCAATGTTTTACCTAGTGTACCTGCTTGGTTTGTACGCAGGAACAAGTAGAAAACAGGCTCTATAATTTCATAATTTTCAAGTGATCAGAATACAAAAGTCCTGAAAGATAAGATAATCACAACTTCCAGTATAAGGGATACAGTCACTCTAAATGTATAAATTAAAATTAAAAATGTGCCGGGTGGATGTACTAAAAATACAGAAAGTTGCTTTCTGTCGGTAAAATCTAAAAAAAATTCAAAATTTTAAAGACTTTTGCAGATTTTTTTTTACGCCTTTGTCTTCTTATTTATTTTTTTTTTATTTTGCAAACTAGTTTGAAGATTTTTTTTTCCTAACTTTCTGCTCTGAAAATTTTTTTTTTCTGTTTTTGACCACCCCCCTCCCAAGATCTAATGGTCCGTCCCTAACTATACTATGCGTTGCAAATTCAATACAGCCTAACTATACATGTGCGTTGTTGCCTAACTATACAAAACATGTGCGTTGCAAATTCAATACAGCCTAACTATACATGTGCGTTGTTGCCTAACTATACATGTGCGTTGCAAATTCAATACAGCCTAACATTACCCAAGGGTTGTCACTTCATTGCCACACACTTTTTTTTCAATCGCCAAAAATGCACCTAGCAAGCATCGAAATCGGTAAAATTCGACGTAGGGTCAAAGCACATTAGTCCTTCTCAATCATACTCAGACATTTTTACCTCTTACCCATGAAAAGTCGACAAATCGGCAGGTTTTTCCGCGCATCTCGTCGTCTCTTGATTCCAGATTTAAAATACCCGCGAAAGATCTAGTGACGTGGGGCATTTCAAATCGAACAATAGCAGAGCTGGAGGGGCCCAGCGTGAAAAACCGGCAGTAAGGGGAGAACCATTTGATTTCTGGGGGGGGGATATGGAGGATTTTGAGAAAAAAAATTTTCACCAGGTGAGAGAGAAGAAAAAAAAATTGATCCTGTCATGGCCTGAGAAAAAAAAATTGTCATAACAGACAGAAGAGAAAAAGAAAATTGTCACAATGCACCAGAAATCTAAATTTGGAAACCTTATTCTCATGTATTCTTTGCCGGCACGCCGCCTATGGCGGCGCAAATGTTTTACCACAAGCAATTCTTATGTTTCTTTTCCCAGCACTTATGATATAAGCATGCACTACATAGGCCTACTTACACCTCAGTACACTCAATGTTTTCCTTCCATTTTCTGACCCAAGAAATCATATTTCAGGATTTCTGTTGCAATATCTCAATGGCATTGGCACTATCTAAAGGGGACTATTTGACTTCTGTAAATTGTGAAAATTTAAAACACAAGACAGGAGTCAATAAACTAGTGTTAAAACCAATATATTATTTTCTCAATATAAATTGTTAGAAAGATGTACCTTGACAATGAAAAATTGAGGAACAACAAATATAATGAAATACAATGTGTGAGCCTTGTTTTTCTGACACAAACACCGGATCGCAAACATACCATATTCAGGCTTTTCATTAGAAGCTGGGAGCTGGAGAAATGACACAAGGAGGTCCTGTATATTCATTTGTCTTCAGTCTCTGGCAAACAGAACTGTTTTTCACAAATTGTATTGTCATTGTTTGGTTGTTGAATATTGTGACTCAAAAACTGATCATGCAAAAAATGTAAAAAATATCAGTGTTCAATGTCATTTTCAAACAGTTTTACCGAGTGCAAAATAAACTGAAACTCCTCTCAGATTGCACCATTAAACACATCAATTTCTCAAAATTTCCAATACGAGAGGGGGAACCCCCTCTCATGCTCTCCCCCTTGGGGTATTCTAACAGTTTCACTTAGTAAAAAAATTAAAAAACCTCTCAGATTGCACCAGACTGCACCATTGCACACATCAATATCTTAAAAATGTCCATGCAAGATAGGGGAAAGCCCCTGTGACACTTTCCCCTAAGCCTCTCTCATGTTCTCCCCCTGTACTTTCAAATTCTGCCCGGTCAGATATCCTAGTGAAAACCCTGTCATAATATCCATCCAAATTAAACAATATACTATATGATTAGATACTGCGTGATCTTTTATATCTTTATTTTATTGTGACTTTGAATTTCATTTTGATGTGTTCACCTTTTTTGAACCATCATGAGATAGCTGATGATAGTCTAGCAGGGTACATCAGGATTTGAAAGGTCTTTACTGTTGCTGTATTTTGTAAATTTTACAATTACATGTATTGGTATTTAACTTTTCTAAGTGGGGAATGGTCAAAATTTCAGAGTTAGAGAGGGAGGTTACTCAAATTCATCATGGTTGGCGAAGGGGGGAGGGTCACTCGAAATTTCGGAGTTTCAGGCCGTCAATAATGACGGCTCCCTTATATACAACGCATTACAAACTTGATGACCAATAAAAAAAAAATTGCACTGCTACTCCATTTGGAAAAAAAAATTGATGCAGGTCTGACAGTAGAAAAAAAAATTGCTGTCACTCTGACAGGAAAAAAAATTTGCTCCCATACCCTCTTCCTCCATACCCCCCCCCCCAGAAATCAAATGGTTCTCCCCTAACGTAAGTTTCTTACGTCTTTTGAAGACTATGGGTGACACTGTCTGCGTGCGTCTGCGTATGGAATTCTGGTAACTTTAACAGTTCCAGTTCACCCATAGCAAGAGAACGTTCTTTCCAAAGACGTGAGAAACTTACGTTACTGCCGGGTTTTCACGTCGGGCCCATTCTTTCAGTACGGGCTCTGCTATTGGTTCGATTTGAAATGCGCCCACGTCACTTACACAACCGCCGGGCCTTTTAAATCTGGAATATAAGAGACGACAAGATGCGCGGAAAAACCTGCCGATTTGTCGACTTTTCATGGGTAAGAGGTAAAAATGTCTGAGTATGATTGAGAAGGACTAACGTGCTTTGACCCTACGTCGAATTTTACCGATTTCGATGCTTGCTAGGTGCATTTTTGGCGATTGAAAAAAAAGTGTGTGGCAATGAAGTGACAACCCTTGGGTAATGTTAGGCTGTATTGAATTTGCAACGCACATGTATAGTTAGGCAACAACGCACATGTATAGTTAGGCTGTATTGAATTTGCAACGCATAGTATAGTTAGGCTGCAACGCACATGTATAGTTAGGCTGTATTGAATTTCGCAGCGCATACTTTGTTCTTTTCTGCAAATACTATCAACAACAACAACAACAACAACAACAACAATAAAAACAACAACATCATCATCATCGGAGCCTGAGGACCCTTTGCTTAACCTGAATGGACAGTTTCTGCTGTGGATATTTACCTGTCCTCCAAGTCTGTCTGATAGCTCAGTAAGAGTAAAAAGCTTCGTGCTTTTCCGATTACTGTATGTGTTTGTACTGTGTCTGTGTTGTAACCTCCACAAATGTAATAATCTCCACAAATGTAATATCAACCACAATTGTAATAAAATGCACCCATAAATGTAATATCGCCCATAAATGTAACAAAAATCAACCATAAATGTAATAAAAACACCAACCACAAATGTAATAAATGGTAACCATAAATGTAATAAAAAAACACCCATAAATGTAATACTTATCAACCATAAATGTAATAAATCTATTTTGTCGCTGCAATTGAGGAATTAGCCTTAAATATTGATCTATGTAATAAGGAAAGCAACTCCACACATTATTCATATCTTGATTGTTTGCGTTTTAGTGTGTTTGTACGTATATTGAAAGTGTATTTTACGTTTCACTGTTTTGTGTATAGAAGTGATGGCCGCGGCGAGACACAGCTGTAATATGAATGTCAGTGCAGTCTCTACTCCAGAGTGGGGAAGACTGTATAACACTACGATCCTTTAACGCCGTTTTTTTCGAAAATTGCCGTACTTTCTTAATCAATTGCCTCAAATTCGTCTTCAGTGGATAAATTGTGTGGAATAATGATAGATTGTCTTTATTCCTATGTTGTCCCACTTGAAGTTTGTTCCTTCACTAGGGATGCCAGGATGTCTAATTTTGTTCTACTGTGTTCAAGGTAGTGTTTGTATTGTTTTTTACTAGATTGAAAATATATGTTCTCGTCAACATGTTGTGTCGTAAGTTTCTGCTATAAGGTTTCATATTTCTCTGTTATTTGTCTGAGTCATCTGTCATAAACTTTGTGTGGTATCACTGGTTGACGAATTATTTGACGCCTCCTTATTATGTAATTATCAGTGTCTAGAACTGCTGTTCCACTTCCATTATCTAACGGTTTGATCAGTACCTCGCCGTTTTCTGATAGCGTTCTCAAAGTATTCTATTCTGTGTGTCGGAAAGGAAACCTAGTTTCAGGAAAGTATGCAATAACATTACACTAGTCTTATTAAAGTTATTATTTACTCAGGGCATTGATAAACAAATGATCACATATGCAAGTTCAAGTTTATTACATTTATGGTTGAGTTTTATTACATTTATGGTTAATTTGTTTATTACATTTGTGGTTGCGGGTTGTTACATTTATGGTTGACTATTTTATTACATTTGTGGTTGATTTTATTACAATTGTGGTTGATATTACATTTGTGGAGATTATTACATTTGTGGAGGTTACATGTGTGTCGTCTGCTTTTCGCACACTGTGTTGCTCAGTCGCACACAGAATTGTAACATCTAAGTCGGTTGCTGTTACCAACTAATTTTGGGTTGGAAACGGTGGTCGACTGGTTTTGTGAAGGCCTAGCAGTTAGGCGATGTTGCCGTGAGTGTGTGGGGGTTCGAATTTACGGTGGCCCAAAACTACCTGTTCTCCGCATTCAAAGTCTGCGTCGCATTCAATTGTTTTTCTCTCACATATGTCTCCGCATTCAAAGTCTGCGTCGCATTCAATTGTTTTTCTCTCACATATGTCTCCGCATTCAAAGTCTGCGTCGCAATCAAATGTTTTTCTCTCACATAAGCTTATGTCTCCGCATTCAAAGTCTGCGTCGCAATCAAATGTTTTTCTCTCACATATGTCTCCGCATTCAAAGTCTGCGTCGCAATCAAATGTTTTTCTCTCACATAAGCTTATGTCTCCGCATTCAAAGTCTGCGTCGCAATCAAATGTTTTTCTCTCACATATGTCTCCGCATTCAAAGTCTGCGTCGCAATCAAATGTTTTTTCTCTCATAAGCTTATGTGAGAGAAAAACATTTGATTGCGACGCAGACTTTGAATGCGGAGACATATGTGAGAGAAAAACAATTGAATGCGACGCAGACTTTGAATGCGGAGACATATGTGAGAGAAAAACATTTGATTGCGACGCAGACTTTGAATGCGGAGACATATGTGAGAGAAAAACATTTGATTGCGACGCAGACTTTGAATGCGGAGACATATGTGAGAGAAAAACAATTGAATGCGACGCAGACTTTGAATGCGGAGACATATGTGAGAGAAAAACATTTGAATGCGACGCAGACTTTGAATGCGGAGACATATGTGAGAGAAAAACATTTGATTGCGACGCAGACTTTGAATGCGGAGACATATGTGAGAGAAAAACAATTGAATGCGACGCAGACTTTGAATGCGGAGACATATGTGAGAGAAAAACAATTGAATGCGACGCAGACTTTGAATGCGGAGACATATGTGAGAGAAAAACAATTGAATGCGACGCAGACTTTGAATGCGGAGAACAGGTAGTTTTGGGCCACCGTAGAATACCGTCTGGGTTACAGTAAAAAATATATTTTTATGACATCTACGGTACGTTTGAAACATTAACAACAACACGACATTTATGTTCGTCGAATTTTATTGGTCAACAACAACAACAACAACAACAACAACAACACGACTAATAAACATAAACAACAATACAAACAACAACAACAACAAGATGTCGGGCCAAGTAATGGTAGTGTCCTTGTATCGTTCTTATGACATCTACGTTACGTTTGAAACATTAACAACAACACAACAGTTATGTTCGTCGAATTTTATTGGTCAACAACAACAACAACACATAAACAACAATACAAACAACAACAACAACCAGATGTCTGGGTTCCTATGGTATCAATGGCCAGGAGAAGCCCTATATTGCTATTGACACCCTGGTGTCAATAGGCTCGATCGGCCTATTTGTTTAGGTACGTGTATGGCGTACGCGTTTTGCAAGAAGTAAGAGAGATGTCAGAGCTTTAAAATAATACCGAAGTTGTAGTTGTCCTACGCAGACTAAAAATGGTACGTGATTTTAAAAATGTGTTGACAGAGTGGCCACACAACTGTTCCACATAATGACAGAATACGGTAGAATTTGTGATCGCTGCCATCTCCGATACAAATGGGGTTTTCTGAACGATCTGTATAGGTACACGATTTATATTTCGCAGGACTTCAGGCCAGAGTCCGGGAATCACAGCGATATATGGGGTTTGGCTGTATGAGCCAGACTAAAAATGGTACGCGATTTTGAAAATGTGTGTTGACAGAGTGGTCACAGAATTGATCGACACTATGACAGAATAGGTAGAATTTTTAGCTGCCAGCTTTGATACAAATGGAGTTTTCGAGGACATTATGACAGAATACGGCGCGATTAATTGTTATTTACCGAACGACGTCCGTATTCCCGTGAAATGTGCAAGGCCAAGTGTTTTGGCAAAACCCCTTCTTTCACAACTGACAATATTTTTGACACGGATCTACGATAATACACGAAAACGTTATGTGAATGGTGCAGCGGAGGAGTATATAGCAAGATAGAGTTCAACACAGTATGGCGTACGTAACCATGGACGAATGTGGAGGTTGCCAGGAAATACAATTTTTGCTGATGGCGCGCTGGCCGCTGATTGGCTAACGATAGGGGGAAATATTATGGTATAGCGTCGTCAATTTTGGTAATGACCTAGGGGACCGTTCAGTTTTTACGGCCGGGGGGCCGGCAAAATCCAGGGGGGGGGGTCATTGTAATTTTGGAATCCGCAAAGGGGGGTCATCGCTTTTCACTGGTAGGAAGGGCGGTCACCACATTTTCAAAACATAATACCAACAATAAAGTTCACTTTATGCCATGGCCATGATTGACCCTCTTTACCGGCGGGCCGCCTGCGGCGGCCCACTACAATAAATTGACTTTATGTAATACCCCACGGCAATCTTACCGTAAAATTCCCAATTTGAAGCCGCGGCTTGTATTAGAAACATTTTTGAGGGACCCCTGGGATCACGCACTGAATAATGGTAATGGCCGCGCGCCTTCAGCGCCCTGTCCAGTAAAGTCTACTTTATGCAACAGCAATGATCGACCCTCTTTACCGGCGTGCACCTTTGGTGGCCTACTAGAATAAAGTTGACTTTACGTAATGGCCCATGACCCTCTTAACCGGAGGGCTGCCTTGGCGAACCACTCCAATAAAGTTTACTTTATACAATGTCCATAGACATGAGTTGTCTATGGAAATGAAGTTAAAAATTGCCTTACAGTCGTCCTTATTAACAGACGTTTCAATGGATGTGGCTGAGAAGTTTGTGCACTGGCATCTCTGCTACACGAATAAAGTGCGCCGCGTACCGGAGTTCAAATCCAAACCATACGGGTAAATTGACATATGGGTTTTGGTTATTTTCAGGGGGGGGGTCATCAATTTTTTTCGTCTGACATAGGGGGGGGGGTCATCTTTTTTTCACAAAAAATGCAGGAGGGTCTATATTTTTTTGAACACCGGCGACAAGATTTTGCCGCCCCCCCCCCAGGCCGTAAAAACTGAACGCTCCCTAGACTGGTACTTGGAGTGCTGCTAATACGTGGAGGTACCGTGGCCGAGAACGACACTAAACCTCTTCAGTTTGGAATTTCGTCGTTCTCTTTGACCTGCGTTCTTCTGTTTTGATCTGCCATCTTCAGATTGTAATTTCGTCGTTCTGGTTTGATCTGCGCTCTTCAATTTGTAATGTCGTTCTGTTTTGATATGCGTTCTTCAGATAGTAATTTCCTCGTTCCGTTAGATCTGCACTCCTTAGATAGTAATTTCCTCGTTGTATTTTGAGCATAACCCCATCCAAGATACGAGGTGCAAAGTTGTATGCAAATGAGAACAAGTGTTGCGAAGTGTAGCTGAGCTAAATTAACACAACAATTGAAAACTTAATGCGTTAGAAGTGTTTATTTAGCATTCTGTAAAATTTGTACATTCAGTTTCTTTGATATATTGTCAAAATAAAGCCAAGAATAGTGTACTTGATTGCTTGTCATGGAAGGATATGTCTGTATAGCTGTGTAAAGCGGATCTATTTGTAGCAAATGTTTCGCTATCACACTTGATGAAAAAAATAATGAACTAGGAATGTCGACTCTACATGTACTGATGCAATGTGGGCTTTTCTACCATACTTGTGTTGGGGTTACATGGTAATTTAGCGAGATAGTGGTAATATTTAATTTAGTTGGGAAGAACACACCAGAGTAAACGCTATTTCTGATGTATTCAAAGTGATATATCCTGAAGTATTATAGTTGCAATCACATATTTACGACAAATGCGTGGTTTATACTTTCTTTGTATGCAGCATTTTTACAATTTCTTAGCCGATTTTCAAAATCATTTTCAAAGAGTGCTTATCAATTTTTTCCGTCTAAGCTTTAACTTCTAGAGATTGGGTTTTGTTTCAACTTCCAGCTTTATCAAAATTTCATGATAGGTTTTTTTACCTTTGTTTTACGCCCATCTCCCCACGAAAGCATTACCTCATTACATAAACATGTCAAAAATTGACCAAAAACTTTAAAACGATAACTCAAATACCGAATACTGGCAAAGTTCTAAGTAAAATGTACATAAGTTATAAATAGTATTACTACCCTTTTCAGAATTAGAGCGCGAAGCCACTGCAGTGAACTGCAATAAAACTGCTCACACTAATTAGTTTCAGCTGTAGCCAGCTGGCAAAGTCGACAACATTGTATGTCCCATGCAGACAGTTTGTCTGGGGAAGTTGAAATAAAAAAGATTTGTACATGGACCAGTGCATGGTAATGTTACATTGTATCTTAATCTTGAACACAGGGTGCCAATCGTAAACTCTCATTTACAACTCGAGCCTCAGACAGAGCTAGTTTTGCCTGTGTACAAGCAGACTTTTGGTCTTTATCAAGTAGCCTTGTTCAACACCAAAGTGGCCACGGCTACAGCTGAAACTAATTAATGTAAGCAGTTTTATTGCAGTTCACTGCAGTGGCTTCGCGCTCTAATTCTGAAAAGGGTACTAGTTGTATGTAAAATGTACATGATATGATACACTTTACCTATTCAAAACTAATTATGTACATATATAATTACATGTATGTGAAAATAGGCTTTCATCTTCAGACCTTATCTAGTTAAGTTTTATTTTCCATCAAATGTCAATCACCATATTCTGCTAAAAAGGTTTCCAGCTGCCTGGTGCCTGCATGGCACACCTTGTATAGGCCTAACACATACCTGCATTGACCACAACATTCTTTAACTTCATGAAATTTGGTATGGCATTGAGTACATATTTTGCCCGCGGGCAATATTGTGGATAGCAGAAAACTAGAAAAACATAAATAGCCTCTCACATCAAGCAGCCAAATTGTATCAGAAGACTAAAATGATGTCATCTTAAACTCATACTGTGCTGAGTTCTACCCATGAGTTAAATTGAGCAGTCAAGCTGTAGTGCTGTGATGGTTATTTTACATTTACCACAGCACCGTCTTTGTCAATTATTACAAACCGTTACTACTAAAATTGCTTTGTGTGTTGTATTTGTTTGTCATTATAGGTACGGTATATATAGGTGAGAAAAGAATTATACCGAAAAGGTAATTATTTTTAAACTGCTATATGAATAAAAGGGTTGACGGAAGAAGAGTTTTATATTTTGAACTTTGTAAAATACTTTTTACATTAGAGTTACACATGTAAATGATATTTTGTACGACAGACATTCTTGTAATGTGTAGATTTCTCTTGATTTCAAATTATCAGCCATTGCAGGTGATTTCATGCCCTATCATACCAGTAAGCGATCAAAGCATGGCTAAGTTAAGTGCGATTCCTAACTCTTAATGAAGCCTAGGTTTCATTATGACCCTAATACTCCTTGAGGACAATTTTGCCTACTTGTATACTGTGACTGGACTTATTCAGTCAGAATGTTCGACAATGCGAACGATCATGCCCCTTTCTCTCTGTTCTTGAGTCTATTATCAAAGCAATACAGACACACAGCTTAGAGCACAAATTTGATTCTGTTTGAAGGACTTTAACAATGCTGGGCCTGTAATCACTAGTTCTGTCTAGTGAGAGCAATGTCTTGCACCATCAAGATCAAAACAAGCAAAATAATCACAATCATACCCATCCATAATGCAATAACACCAGGTCAAAATTTGTAATATACAGTCAATTCCTTTCAACTTTATATTGAAAAGAAAGAGAGCAAGTGAACTTGGATGTGCCCAAAGTCCACAAACTGTTACGTGACATTCCTCTGTACTTAAGGTCAATGCTCCTCACGGGCAGATGTTCGGACTCTCAAACTGTTACAATTCTTTTATGAGCCACCACTTGTTGGGTCTCATCTTAAAGTTCTGGGGTAAGACAATTTTGTACCATGATCATAGTTTTTCGAAAATTGAATCTTTACCCCCAAAGAGGTAACACAGAGATGGCGGCAATTTTGAATTCAAGTATCCGTAAATATTAGGTAATTTGTTTCTCTAGTACCAAATTTTGCGTGTGGACCGCCTGCTTTTTATTTCCATTTGGTAAGAGAATGGTTGAAATCGAATGTCAATCGAATGTCTTTCACTTAAGAGGTGCACATTACCTTAAAGTATGAATTAGTCGGCATGTCCAAACTTGAATATCAGTGTAAGCAAGGGTGATCATAATAAGTGGCTATGAATAAAGGCCACAGCCAAGAATTCTTCAGTGTTGGAACTTGCAAGCAACAATTAAACTTTGTTCAACAGGAATTTCGGTCTGTTGACCAATCATTCCCTGAACCCTGCCCTGTCATATATAATGAAATCTGGTGTATACATTATGTTTAAAAATTGTAAGGACAGATTAGTTTGTGTGGCTTGCATATGTTTGCTCATTTTAATAATTAATGATTTTAGGGGAAAAGGAGTTAATTAAGTGTGTCGACAAAACATTCTTTAAATAGGTGTGTTGTATAAATCGGCCATCTTTTTGGGTGAAAACCAAAAAAGCAAAATAATTTTCATTGGCATTTTAAAGTATTTAATACAAGCTTTACAGCTTTATTTGTTAGACTTTCTTAAATGGGGGAATGTCTGTTAAAGAGATAAAGTTTGCCATCGACGAGAGCTAACGATAGCTGATGGTCTGCTTGTGATAATATTCGTCTTTATCGTATCAACAACCCATTCGTTGTTTACTAAAGAAGACCAAGTATCACATTGACCATGCTTTAGCCAATCGAAAATCTTTTAGCATGTGTGTTCCCTGTTATTCACAGGCTATATTCAGTATTCGCTCACTCGAAGTTTCACAGTCAAAAGGAAAAAAATATCTATTATGTATGAGGACAAAAAGTTTACAATCAAAAGTCTGTCATGACCCACGGATTTAAACAATTTCGCTTAATGTTCACTTGCTAAATACCCATTACGTTAAGCCTTTGATCATGGGAAATGTTCATGTCAGGTAGCAGTCATTTTCATTCAACTCTTGTTTCAAAAATACAATCCTATATTAAGTTGACTCTTATTTGATTTAATTGAACAGACTTACATACCAGACGACAAATTTGAAACGTTTGAATGTCTTCAAAATCTCAAATTAAGTTTCTTTGATCAATCATCGTGTTTCAGCATCTTCGAAAATATCTTATTGGTTATTTGCTATTAAAGCAAACGATGTAGTAAATGTCGATTCAATTTTTGGTCGAAAAAGGACATTTTCCGTCTTCCAATTTTGCAAGCATCATATTTGCATCGTAGTATAAATCTAGCTTCACTAGTTTCAAATCAGAGCTGACGTCAGCAATGGCACATCCAATCAACTCGATCAGCTCACCTGGCGAGAAAATCGTTTAAAAATTATAGTCAGGATAAATGAGACCTGTTATGACTTAAATGCATCTGTTCGTTGTTTTGATGAATTTTTGACGTCAGACAAATTTAGGAACCCTGATTGGGACTTTAGTCATAGACAGACAAGTTTTCACAGGTCGCCTAAGCAAGACGTGACAAAACTGTCGATTTTCGCTGAATTTATTCTACATTACAGAATGTACGAAACACTGAATACTGTATCGCTCATAGAAAAGGAAACTTCACACCCATATCAAGAAATGCGGTAAACGTCTACACAAACGATCGGCCTATAAGCATAATTGTGAAAAATCTCCATCTTTAAACTAAAAACACATTCGAATAAAAATCATGATAAAAAGAAGATAAAAATGTTCTAGTGAATTGACGATTAACTAAACTTTGCGTGGGAAACCTCAGTCAAAGCATTTTCTACCCTAATGTATGCCCTCTATATTTCAAGTGAAAAAACACAGGCAACATACAATTTATTCAACACCTTTCAACATAAATGATTTTTTAGAAAAATGAGAAAATATTCTCTAGAGTGAATTGTCATGCACATCAATACACATCATGTTGTCTTTGATATAGGAAGTTAAAGGGACCGTGCTTGCATTGGTATAATTGATCTTTGTTACATTAAACATACTTTTATTTTGGTTTCCCTAAAGTGTGTTGAAATGCACAGCATTTCGACACGACACATTGTATACAGTCTGTAATATGTCATTGTTGACAAATTAATTCTTGTCCGGACTAGCATTAATTGTAAACAATTGTCATTTAACACTTACACATGCTGATCACTGTGTATAGTAATGGTCAACAGAAAGTATGTCTACATGACTCTGGGAGTGTACAAGAAATTGTTCTTGACTCAAAAAATACCACAAGTTACTACTAATCAATCTTTAATATATCAAGAAATTGAAAACCAATGGATTTTTAGTGGTATTGCAAAGCATGACAAAATACTCTAACCTGTTGGTTCTCTTCCTTTGTAGGGTCCAGTCATGTTAGCCCAGTGTCTCCATGTAAACACCACTCTCGTGGTCCTTGTTTGTTGACGGAGCAAGAAAAAAGGAAAAATATAGCCATTGGTATAGTCTACAGCTATGGCTCAAAAAACCAAACAAACAAACAAACAGTGATGTGTCATACGCATCGCGTTAACCTGAATCGGAGTCGCCCAATGTTTCGAGTTTTTATCCTATACAAGGTTCTATATTACATTTTCAGATTGTCATCCTTCAGGTATTATTGTACCTCCAAAGTGAAAGACAGAAAGTTTTGCTCAAACTTTACTTAAAATTTAAACCACTCTTTCGCGAAATCAAGAATAAAAAGCATCGGTCACCATGGAAACTTTGGTACTACAGTAACAAATTACCTAACATCAGTAATATTTACCAATTTTTCCTATTCAAAATGGCTGCCATCCTTGTGTTATTTCACGGGGAAAACAAAATGTTGGATTTTCGAAAAACAGACAGTGATTATTGTTTCGTACTCCCAGATCTTCAAAATTAGCCCCCACAAGTGGTAAATTAGAAAAGAATTGCAAAAACATTTGAGAGTCCGAATATATATGTCCCCGAGACGCTTTGTACTTCGAATACACAGAACACATCCATTTCAACATAGGCATGAAGAAAGTTGTAAAAATGCCCCAAGATTTAACATGTTAATGCAACACACACAACTTACCAGTAATAACCTCGAGGACTTCCCACGGGAAGCCTTCTGTGAAAACTCCACGGAACAAATCGTGAGATGAGTCAAATGTTTGTTCCGATGCATTGTACATGGGGCAATCTGCCAACAGGACATTGTACGTGCCACGGTCAATAACTTCGTCGATGTTGTAGTATTTACCGCCGTTGACGCTGACTTGAAAATCCCTTGTGACACTTCCGTAGTCCTAGCAGAACATTAGAAGACATTTCAGTAAATTCAATAAAAGATCAAGAGCCATCAAAACAAGGTAATACATATCTTCGACGCTTGTCATCACAGTTTTCCCTTTTGTCTATTTAATGAATTTTTATCTATCAGACTTTCTATTTCAGATCTTGAGAGCGCTGTAGCTTGAATAAAGAAAATAATAAATGTGAATTAAGATATGTAACCATTAAAAAAATAAAGTTGGTATTGGTTACATATAAAGAGGAGATCATACCTCAGGGTCAAGTTTATTGGTAGCTTCCATTTCGTATGTTTTCACCAAATCCTCGACGATCCTTTCAAGGGAGCCTGTTTGATGAGTTTTTGATCTTCCTATTAGCACAACAATTACATGTTAAGAAAAGGATATTTTTAATATTCCGTAACGTTATAAAATGTTGCATGGTTGCCACAAAAATGCACCGAACCGTCGTTTAGAGCACGACTTTTGTGTTCTATAAAAGTGTACACAAACGTTTATTATCAGGAAAATGTAGAATTTACACTAGGTAAGACAGGTCGACCGAGGAGCACTTTAAAGAAGGGGCATTTCATTTTATTAGTCTGTAGACTGCGTGAATTGTAGACAGCAGTGATGCCATCAGAAGTCCAGTGATTGAAACCGAAAAACGGCGATTCTATCCTCGCTAAAATCACTACAGGCACATTGCGAAATCCGCGGTCTTAATGTTTATACTCAAGTTGCAAAGACAAATGGTAAAGGTCGGTTTTCTATGTTAGAAAATGAATGGAAGGTGCATGCAATGTGCGCATGCCCATGCAATGTGCCAAGCGCTCCTAATATGAAGGGTTCCAACTAAAAACTCTAGGCAAAATTTCGAATTAGTATTACAGCTATTTAAATCGAACAGCCAATATCCATTGATAAAAAAGCCAGGGGGATTTGAAACGTTTTCTGCGATACAGCCATAACGAAAAATCAAAGCCCGACACCCAACGTAACTCTTTTGAGTTCTTAAACTGCGGCAAGGTCATAGAGTTCTCGCTAGTACGATAGCCCTTGTACAGTTCCGTCGTAAAAATGGTGAGTGTGGCTGATGTATTACGTTTCATATACACCAGGTGTGAATACTTATAAATGTATGGATTGAATTTTCTAGCACATTTCGTTTAGTTGTCAGTGATTTATGCAAACTACTAACCTTTCATGAAAGTTTTATTTGCGAGTGTGTAGTCTGGTTTTCCATGTCTCCAGAGAATATTCTCATCATCCATATACATCCGGTTTGGTACAGAATTGTCGGCCATTCTTGGCAGTTCTGTGGACAATAAAATGATATCATATAGAGAGACGGCCGTTATTATTTGGTCGTCGTTATGTCTTGTTACTTTTAACGCGACTGGAACTAATTTGGGATAATTGGCTCTTCATATTTTTCAAATTACTCAAAAATGTTAGGTGCCCTATAGCTGAATGTTCCAATATTACAAATTACTCATAAAAACAATTGTGTAACTAAAAAGAAAAGCAGCTGAGCTTACATTTGCTTAATTAACTGACATTAGTTCACCATGCAATTATCCCAAATTCGTTCCAATCGTGGTTTTAGAGATGTGATTCTACGATTACAAAATTATTGTTTGTTTTCATTTTCTGTCCAGATCAACTTGTTGTTGATGTTACAGTATTTACCATGGTCAATCATAAGAGAAACTGTCTTGCAATCACGTTTGCCAATTCATAAAATGATATGCAAAAGGGCATTTTACTTTCCTATAAAGTCTACACAAAACCCTCATTCAGTTTGGTACAGTTGTGCAACCATCACGTGTTAATCAATTCTGGTTAGAAGCCATTGTTTGTTTATAACTTCAACTTCCGCCTTAGTTACTATATACAAAGTTCGCTTGCTTCAGCACTTGCCCTGTCACTCAACATGTTTGCCGAATTACATCTATATGTTCCTATAACCTCCCTCGATACAAGAAAATGATGTTATGTTTTTAAAACAGCACACGCAAATATAATATTGACGGTAGGAACGAAAGTAGTTTACACACTGAAAAGATAGAGCTGATGTCCCTGAAGCTACTATAGACATGGGTGGAACAAAGGACGTACATTCCAGATAAAGTAAGATCAGAAAGGTCCATTGGCAATATTCTTATATAGTGGTATAAATATTCTTATATTCTTATTCTTATATAATGGTATAAATATTCAGTAACAGACGAATACAATATGGCTTATACTTACAGACCCCTATATACACAGACATTAATCGATAGCTAGCATAGAAAACTGCCATCGAGGCCTGTAGTGTCTTTGCCATCTATCTCACACCAGGTGGACACTTATACAGGTTGATAATTGTTTTTTTGAAACGTTGAAGACCTATTAGACTAGCGGTTTCTATGGCGATAATTCATACATGCTAAATAGCAATAATTTGATACTGCTCAATGCTTGCAGACGTTGCAGACAGTTATTAGTGCTCTCAACAATTGAAAAGGAATGCCAGACGGTAGACATTAGAATAATTTGACTTTGGCATCGCATTTGTTAACATGTACTGCGTAACAGGTAAAGGTGCTTCAAATAGCCTGAAGTAAAAGTCTTTTCGTACTTGAGTTGTCTAAAGAGTGCGGGGAGGGGGGGGGGGTCGCAGTCAGAAAAATTGAACAACTTAGCTCGGTTATTGAACCACTCTTTTTTGAAAGTGGGGATTTGACCGAGCAGTTCTGTGTGTGGCTTCTCGGTCAGGTGACTGGCTGCCGTACGTTGTGAGTTCAAACCCGATTGAAATTTACCGTATTTTCTACTCTGTGTTGATAGCTCTGCTAGTGGACAGAATTGTCCCTGAGGCTGTCTCTCGCCCAGTTTAAGCAATGCATTCATTGCTTCGATAAGTTTGTGTGCGACGTGTGATCGTGAGTGTATATGTATATATATATATATATAAACACAATCAAAATCGTTCAAGCTGCAAAACGTAATTGGCCAAGGTGTTGTTCTACTCGACGTGTATCAGCGATTTTTACAACACTAACACAGCAGGGCTGGATGAAGTCTTGTCTACATTTAATCAGCTACATGCTCTCAGTTACACAACACACCACAGCCACTCCACACACGTCAGACAGAAACAAACAAATCACCATGCACATTTTGCAATGTCATATGCCATGTGTTTCTTCTTTATTCCTAAAACATTACAACGTAGCCGGTGGTTTTATGAAAAGTAAACCAAATATACAATGTATTTTAAACACCACCCACACTGTAATTCATGAGAAATAAGAAACACATGGCATTGACATAGCAAAGTGTTGTTATTTGTTTATATTTCTCTGTCTGATGTGTGTGGAGTGACCGTGGTGTATGTTGCGTAACTGAGACCATGTAGCTGATTAAATAAACAAGACTACATCCAGCCCTGCTGTATTAATTTTGTTAAAATCGCAGATACACGTCGGTTAAAACAACACCTTGGCCAATAAAGGGAGCTTCAGTTATTATAGCCGGGAGTGGGCCGGCAAAATCAAGGGGGTTCACCTTAACTTTGGAAACTGCAAAGGGGAGGGGGTCATGTATTTTTCAAACAGCATGGGGGTCTCTTTATTTTTATAAGTATCTGCCCAGTCAAAAAGCAGTTTCAGTGTTTAAAAATATTCTAGCAAAAAAAAAAAAAATGATTCACTGCATGATTTCATTCTCTGAAGTTAACTGTGAATCTGAATAAAAGTATAATTATCTGTCTCATGAACATCTTTCCTTGGCAACTCTTAGGCTTATCTTCTTGTAAATCGAGCTCACTGAGGGCAATAAACAGTGCATTACTTACATAGTAGAGATATGACAAGTTTTGTTAGGAAAATATTTAAGAGTTACCTGTAGACTATCATAAAAAGTGAAATAATACTTTTACGTGAAATTCCAGTATCATACTTGTTGTCTACATCTGAACTGTCAAACACCCTATTTCACACCTATAAAAAGCACAGATTTAGTTCGTTTAGTATTGAATTTCAAATATCGCAAAATGTTGAGTAATTTGTTTCGCTGGTTCCAAATTTGCATGGTGACCCCTGATTTTTATTGTTGATTTGGTGTAAGAATGGTTGAAAATTCTATTTAGGAAAGTTTGAGCAAACGCTTAAGTCTTTCACTTTTGAGGCCCATACTACCTTAAACAATGAACTGCAACATCACCTCAATGGATAAATAATTACACCTCAATGACTCAGAGAATCATCTCCAACAGTGTAATGTAGAAACACACGTAAAGCTCTGGTATTGAGGTATGGAATTTAATTTTCTTTTAACCTTACCCTCCTCTCTCCGAAAGTTCTTTACGAAAAATGATTGCCTGCACTGCCACTGTAAAACTGATGCGCCTAATTTCAAGCTATTGTATTGTTCGAAATTCGGATAGTTTTCAATCGGATTCGAACCCACAACACACGGCACCAGTCGCCCAGCTGGGAGGCCACAGACAGAACCACTCGGCTAAATCTCCACTCCCAAAAAGAGTGGTTCAATAGCCGGCTAAGTTGTTACATTTTTCTGACTGAGACCGCTCAACACGTTGCAGAGTTCGTGAAGCACCCACGCACGCACGCTCACTATCACACATCGCACATACACACTTTATCGAAGCGAAGAAACGAATTTCATCGCTTTAACTGGGCGAACGATAACCTCGGGGACAATTCTGTCCACCAGCAGTGTTACCTACCCAGGGTAGAAAATTCGGATAGTTTTCAATCGGATTCGAACCCACAACACACGGCACCAGTCGCCCAGCTGGGAGGCCACAGACAGAACCAGTCGGCTAAATCTCCACTCCCAAAAAGAGTGGTTAATAGCCGGCTAAGTTGTTACATTTTTCTGACTGAGACCGCTCAACCTTTAACTGAGGACAGCTAAAATATGACTGCTTCCAGCGTATGGGAGAATGTTGCGGGCACAACAAACATGATTTAAATGGCGAGAGAATGCATCAGCGTATATTTATCAATTTATTTCTTTCTTTTTGGTCTGTTAGAGAAACCAAATCACTTGTGAGAGTTGTAAAATTGCAATCCTCATGGAAGATACAGAAAGTTATGGCAACGCGCCCTTTATCGTTAATTGCGACGAATTGATGTCAGAAACGTTCTAAGAATATTATCTATTTTAAAACATTTGACGAGCTAGCCAGGTGAAAAAGCTCAGAACACAAGTCATTGACAATAACATAGTCCCCACTTGTAATAGGAGTTTTAGTCTTGATAGGGCAGGGAAATGTGGTCTTTAAGAAGTATCACTGGAGTGTATATGTTGAGATCTATGGGCACATAGGTCTATGTCGTTGTTCCCGCTTTGAAACACATGAGGCATGTATAAGTTATGGTTCTAAATCGGGAAAAAAGATCAGACCTCTAGCTGTATTGGCCAGCCAAGAAATACATATGTGCATAATAAATGAGGTACAAGATGTGACATCTTAAGGTCTAATATCCTATCAAAATTGAAGGGTATAGAACTTGTGGTTACTGAGTTATGCATATATATGTATAATCAAGGTCAAAAAAATTGTATTGCTAATTATCTAATTCAATTCAATTTCAGTTTATTCAGTACTTGTGGCCTCCGGCCAATATGTACAAATAGTAGCAGTAATGTTGCTTACAGATCGCTAGTCAATGCAATAATTGCATCCACAAAAAGAGAGAGAGAAAGAGAGAAAAAAGGAATAACTTATTTACAAATAAATAAGCATCAGAGAATACAACTGTATGCTTAACTTACGCATCGATGGTAAGTTCTTTCCTACGTTTTGTTGCTAGAAACATATATTTACTCAGTTTCCTCAATGTGGCAGTATTTTGTGATGAAAGAAGTATCTTAAATTTGTACATTACAGGAGGGTTAAAATAATAGGAAGACATGTACTTGGCTCTCAAGTCATTATACGTCGGACATACGAGTAGTAAATGGTACTCATCTTCTACTGCCTGCAAATTACACAACTCACATAGTCTATCTTGTCTTGGAATATTATTCCAACGACCTGTCTCGATCCTCAGAGTGTGTGATGATGTTCTAAAACTACAAAGAGCATGTCTGAAACAGGGTTATCTATATAGGTCAAGTATGGCTCTAATACCAGCTCCAACCCCCCCTTGTTGTTCCCAGACTTCGCCAAAACCATAACTCTGCAACAAGCCTTTCACTCCCCTAGCCCATAAGTCATACCTATTAACATCAATCTTGCTTTTTTGAAATTCGTAGCATCGGTATACAATTCTATTTCTATCCATTTTCAAAATTCTTAACCAGTATCTAATGATTTTACAATAAATATTTACTGTTATTGTTGGTCTACCCAACTCCCCTCTCATAGCAGTAATGGATGTATTGCTGTATAGTTGAAGTACATAGCGCAGCATCTTATTGTGAGTTTTTTCTATATCTGGAGCATGATGGAAGCCCCAGATTTCAGCACCATAAAGTAAAATGGGGAGTATTTTGCAGTCAAATATTTTCAAGGCAATAGTAACAGGCAGTGGACCAAATTTAAAAAGACAACTGATCAGACCATACAAGGCTCTGTTAGCTTGTTCACTCAGAGTTTTTTGTGCTTGAAACCAACGACCGGTCCAGGATAGGACAATGCCAAGATAGCTATAAAAAGAAGTTACAGCAACAGGCTGGTTATTATACGACCAGTTTTCATACTTTCGAAGACCACCACCCCTCCTGAAAACTATAACTTTGGTTTTACTGGTATTAACAGTATGTTTCCACTTTGAGCAATAAAGATACAATTGATCAAACAAGCGCTGCAATCCTATCTTTGAACTGCTGATCATAGTAAGGTCGTCTGCAAAGAGCAAATACAAAATTCTTAAAATACCAATTTCGACACCAGAATACTGGTGCGTATCAGCTAGAGTAATTCCAATATCATTTACAAAAAGTGTAAATAAAAGGGGTGACAATACTGATCCCTGTTGTACTCCAAAACTGCAATCAAAGAAATCTGTAAAACCTGACGGGGTTCTGACACATGATTTTACATTGCTATACATTGACAGAATAACTCTATAAACTTTACAAGAAATCCCACACTGAATAAGCTTATAAAACATACAGTAATGATCAATTCTGTCAAATGCTTTTTCAAAGTCAATGAATGCTATATATAGTCTACTTCTCTTGTGTGCCAAGTACTTTGAAATAATGGTGGATAAAATAAAAATGTTGTCTGAAGTACAGTATGTTTTCCTAAAGCCAGCCTGCTCATCAACAATTGGATACATTTTCTCGAGCCATATGCGAAGTCTGTTATCAAGGATACTACAGAAAATTTTTCCCATAATAGGAAGCAGAGTTACCCCTCTGTAGTTGCCAGCACAATTATTGTCACCTTTTTTATAAATTGGAGTTGTAATACCTTGCGCCCAGGCAGCCGGAAAGTGACCAGAGTCTAAAACAACATTAAAAAGTTTACACATCATTTGTCTAGCAATAGGTGTACAAGCCTTGAAAACATCTGGTGATACACCATCCAGACCTGGGGCTTTACCACACTTAAGTTTCTTGATACAATGGTCTACTTCATCAATTACAATTGGCAAATTCAAGTCATCTACATCCATATTTAAAAAATTGTCCTCATTTTCAACAGTTTCAACAAAATCCCTAATTTCTTCGTGAAATGGAACAAAATCCTCGTTTTCAAAACCTGGAGTATTTAACAATGTTGAGAAGTACCCAAACCAATCATCATTTTGTACATTCTGGGACACTGGAGCTGATTTTCCTTTGACAAGAGACCAAAATTCTCTTGAGTTCACATTCTTGGCTGTTGTTTGTAACTTTTCGAGATTTTTACTTTTATGAACTTTCTTTTTATCGTTAATCAGCTCTCTATACTCCTGTTTACACTTTTTTAATAGTTCTAAATTATTTGTTGACCTATTATTTCTAAAACCATTCAACTTTGAATTGAGTGAACGCTTCATTCTCTTACAGTCGCTATCATACCAGGTATTACCTTGACATTCATTATTTGTTGACCTTTGATTACAATTGTAAGTACGCTTCATTTCACTTGCAGCAGACTTGATCATATTTAAAAGACATTCAGCAGCTTGTTCAATTGATGAATCATCAACAAGTGCATTGAATTCACAAATCTGGTCCCTTATTCGAGTTGAATTCCAATATTGTAAAAAAGATTCTTGCTTACTACTCTCCCAGAAAAATCTATCATCGAAGGAGTTAAAATTCCAGTACTAAGGTTACCATCGATGGTATTTACTGATGCCTTGAAATGACATTCTCGAGGTACATTAATATCAAATACAAGTGGTTGATGGTCAGACTCCACTCTCTTGTCAATGTAAAACTTGTCAATATCTGAGAAATTACATACATTGGTGATAAGGTAGTCTATGACACTACATCCAGAGTGGCTAACGTACGTAAAATCACCGCTTCCTGTTTCTCTGAAAAGCCTACCATTGACAATGCTTAATTCCGTATCTTTGCAAAAATCAAGAAACTTCTGGCCAGATGTATTTACAGTCTTATCGCTTGAAACCCGTTTGTGAACATCAATATTGGAGTGGGATGATACAAAGTCAATTGGAAGCACAAAATTTGTTACATCCTCATTTACACAATCTGTCTTGTCAGCTGTACGAGCATTGAAATCTCCACAGATGTAAAAACGTGAATTTGGAAAGTTGCTAGAATACTTAGCTAACTCAAACTCTAAAATTTCAAGTGTGTTATCACTATTGCTTTTGTCGTATTCATCAGGAGTATTGCTAATTACTCCCTATATGCCAAAAATCAGACCTCTAGCTCTATTCCCTTGCCCGGAATTAGATATGTGCATAATTAATGAAGTAAAGCGTGTGGTGTCATAAGGTTTCCCATCCTACTCAATATAAAGGACAAAGCACTTGTGGTTACTTATTTATTGACATAAACGTATATTTTAGGTAAAAGGTCATGAGGTCACATGACATTTGGTCAAAAAAATTCTATCCTATAGTTATCCCTATATACCAAAAATCAGAAATGGCTTGCTCAGAATTAGATATGCGCATAATTAATGAGGTACAGTATGTGGCATAATAAGGTCTTCCATCATACCAAATATGAAGGGTGTACCACTTGTGGTAACTGAGTTATGGACAAATATGTATATTTGAGGTCAAAGGTCACCGGGGTCACGTGACATATTGTCAAAAAATTGTATTGCTAAGTTATCCCTATATACCAAAAATCAGACCTCCAGCTCTATTGGCTGGCTCAAATTCGGATAGTATTCAATCGGATTCGAACCCACAACATACGGCATCAGTCGCCTTAGCTGAGAGGCCACAGACAGAACCACTCGGCTAAATCTCCACTCCCAAAAAAGAGTGGTTCAATAGCCGGCTAAGTTGTTACATTTTTCTGACTGAGACCGCTCAACACGTTGTAGAGTTCGTGAAGCACTCATGCACACATGCTCATTATCATACATCGCACATACACACTTTATCGAAGCGAAGAAACGAATTTCATCGCTTTAACTGGGCGAACGATAACCTCGGGGACAATTCTGTCCACCAGCAGTGTTACCTACCCAGGGTAGAAAATTCGGATAGTATTCAATCGGATTCGAACCCACAAAATACGGCATCAGTCGCCTAGCTGAGAGGCTATCAAAATTAGATATGCACATAATTAATGAGGTACAATATGTGGCGTCATAAGGTTCCCATCATACCATATATGAAGGGTGTAGGACTTGATCATATGTATATTTGAGGTCAAAGGTCACCGAGGTCACGTGACATTTTGTCAAAAAAATTGAATTGCTAAGTTATCCCTATATACCGAAAATCAGACCTCTAGCTCTATTGGCTGGCTCAAAATTAGATATGCGCATAATTAATGCGGTACTATATATGGCATAATAAGGTGTCCCATCATACCATATGAAGGGTGTAGCACTAGTGGTTACTGAGTTATGGACAAATATGTACATTCGAGGTCAAAGGTCACCGAGGTCATGTGACATTTTGTCAAAATATCTGAGATATCTACGTGAACGGAGGGACATGACCCAATCTATTAGCCCCCTGTACTTCATCCACGGGGACTAAAAACTGTGTCACTGCATCCTTTTTGCAATATGAATACGATGAGAAACTAAATTTTTATTTCACTTGGCCTTATACATGGGATTCTATGGAGAGCTGACTTATATACATGGGAGTCTATGGAGGTGTAAACTAAAAAGTCCTCTTACACGGCCAAATTTGATCGCATTGTGAAACAAATAGAAGTGAATCTGTATGGGGTAGGGTACTATCCTTGTGCAAAGTTTGAAAGAAATTGACCAGGGCATGTCTGAGATATCTGCGTGAACGGACGGACGCACGGACGGACGCACGGACATGTCCAAACCTATAAGTCCCCCCGGATGGTGTCCGTGGGGACTAAAATTACTGCCGATACAGTAAAGTTTTTATCTTAACTGTCATGTCCATCGTTAGTTAGCGGAGCAAAAACAAAGCGGTACTTTACCTTTCTTTACACGGCATGAGCGGGGATGGGAGGTTGATGATATCGTTGACGCACAGACAATGCCCGTACTCGTTGCTACGGAGGTGCATCTGACTATGAGAGGCTTAGATAACACCTAAAGAGATTTGAATTAAGCTAACTTTATGCCGGCCAATTGATGAGTCTTAACTCAGAACGACAATGCCATCGTTTTTTTAGCTCCCGTGTTTACGAGTGATCGACTGAGCAGACGTCCGATTAATGTTTCTTGTGATATCTATCATTCAAACATACTGCAGTCTTCAACGTCATCCATTAGTCTAGTGTCAATGTAATCGCTTATTTGCATATTTAAACGAATTTTCAGAATTAGCAGTAAATGTTCGGAAGGACTAGGCAAAAGTTAAGAAAGCTGTGACAAATTCTATAGATACAAAGATATGACAGTAGTGAAAAACATACATACATGAGTTTCAGCTGATTGCTAATTATTACATTTAACAATACGTTTAATTGAAACTATGTATCAATGGTTACTGCACCTAATTTGATGAACTTGGTACAGACATTGCCAATGACACCATTAGAGTTAACCGAAAGAAATATTGCTGTTCCATTTCAAACAGTAATTTTCATGCCTCGAACTTGCAAATGTAGGCAAATATTATGAAGGATTCAGTCAAAGTTTATGAAGCTTGTCATATATGTAGTAAATACAATGTTGAAAGGCAATATTGAAGGACGTGTGGCTGTTAAATGTCCGCTGATTTTGAATTTGCAAATCTAATATATCTATTAATTAGAGCTTTGTAGCTATAGTGACCACATCAAATTTGATGAAATCGGCATAGATATTACTCAAAGCAACATAAGTAAACTGACAGGCATAATGCTGTTTACCACAAAACCGATAATTTGCATACTTAACGAATCTTTACAATTTTAATTTCAGTAGTATCCGTGTCAAGTTGGTAGCTTCATTTCAGGAATGACTTCATCAAATATGGCCACCATTGCTAGTAAATGTAGATCATAACAAGACAGAGCTAATTGTCATTGACGAACAAGGGTATCAATTTACAGACAAGTGAGCGTGCGTAACATTTGCTAAAACACGGGAGCGTTTTCAATACACATCTTGTTATTAATCGAAGGCTTCACTTTCAATACAGAGAATATTTACATATTTACGACGAAAGTGTTCGCAACCCACTATACATCTTTTGTAATACTTTGAATAGGGTAATATCCAAAGGATCATGACATGAGCTTTAGTTATTTACTCTCGCATAATTACGTTTACACCACACTATTAGTAAGAGAAAGTTGTCCATGTTGGTGACTTGCACCGAGTTTTTGTTTGTTGTTTGTCTGGTCGCCTGTGAATAACAACTCTTTGTCCATATTTATATCCTCCAGTTATGTAACGGTGTTTCACAAACGCACACTCGTACGAGGCCGTGCAATCTAATTTTCTAAAAACAAAAAAATAGACGAATGTAGTGCTAGATATAATAGGGACCATAATCTTCTAATATTGTTCATCACTAATTTAGAAACCAAGTTTTAGAGAACACTTTACGCACTGTGAGTCATTTCGCTTCATTATGTCATGAAAGGCTATTTACACGGTGTATCCCAGTATTTTTGGTACGATGATCAATCGCTGGTGAGGGATTGCATTTAATCTGCAAATTTTCACAGAAACATCACGCCAACATTGGAAGGACATTAAAATTACAGAATTAAAATTAACTTCGACAGACAAAAATACCGTAGGGTAATTCATGCGCTAAGAGACGGAAGAGGTATGCATTTACATCCAGGACAGACTTGAATTAAACTCCTTAATTACTTGTGCCATAGGGCAGTTGGTGTCTACACTCACATGTGTTAACAAATGCCTAGTCGGCCAGGACCTTATGAATATGCGCTAAACTCATGCCAACGTTAGATTTAACCGAGTCTTGCTTTTCGGGTTTCATGCATTTGGAGCAGAGCTGTTCAATCGACTACGTCATTCCTGCTGCGATATTCCTTTCCCGGAACGGCTGAAAATTAATACATGCAAAGCAAACGACATACACAGCTCATGGTTGCTGTTGCTGACTTTCTGTGGCGACTTTATCATCGTCTTTCAACGTTCTTAAACTGGAAGTGCAGTTCAGAACATTCCTTAAGTTTTTAAGAAGGCAAGTAAGATAACAGTCGAATATACTTTCAGTGTCAGGATCCGCAAGCGATAAAAAGTGACTGCGCTATTCAACAGGTTCAATAGACGTGAAAAGTCTAAGAAATATCACATGAATATCATAATCATGAAACATAATATTACTGATAAAATCGTTTAGGTGTAACCAAGGATCGGAGCTTCTTTTCTGTATTAGAAAAATTACTGAAACTGTATGAATTATACTTTACAAAGCCATCTACGGTGCGTTCAATGACTATAAGTTATGATGTCTTAAATTTTATATGAGAGAGAGAGAGAGAGAGAGAGAGAGAGAGAGAGAGAGAGAGAGAGAGAGGTGTTAGGGGGCAAAACTTGCGGAAACCATGAAGACATTTGATACAATTCATACAAACGTGTCTCCTGTACAACGCAAATCAAACCCGTCTTACGTGTAAACATGGGAAGGGCAAGTCATTCTTTCTACCTCCATATCATCATCATGGCAGAATTTAAAACAGAAAACATGACCATTGTGTTAGCAGAGAAATGCTTACCTTCAAGTTGAAATACAGAAGAGATACAATATTCTCCCCTCACTGGGCATCAACTATATGAAGTTTGCATAATCCGCATCCATTACATTAATTCTGCTTATATAAAATTTTCTTGTATAACTTTCCAGTGTCCTGGTTGGAATTTAAATGTTAATACTATAATTTTACTTTCGATGGATTCCTCAGTTTCATTCAATTTGCATTAGAACTAAGTTTTATTCAGGAAGCAGGAAAATTCATAACATTTTATAACCTATTCAATCTTTCTGATAACAAAGGTTCACCCAGGATGAAGGAAAATTAGTGGAATTCTATGAACTTTACACAAATTTGGAACGGTCAGTGTATCGTTCAGTGACCTTTTTCTCACAGTATTCGAAATTACAACCCTATATTAAAACCAAAAGTCTCTAGTCTGTAACAGCAGACTGGCTTGCTGGGGTACAGAACAGGCACACATAGAGTATACCGATCAAAAGATTATGAAATGACGACACATGAGATATCAACTCTGCATGAAAACTGCACAACGCAGAAGGTAAACGCTTTTCTGGGCCACAGAAAAGAATCTTTAGGGCCCTGATACGGGGTTTGAGGACCAGATTTTACAGCGGAAGCATAGGCGCTGGGCTCGTCGCTTCGCGAAACCACGGGGATGGACGTGTCAAATAATATAAAGTTAATTTTTGATTGCGATCAATACGAGATTTTTGCACCCAACACACCACAAATTGCAACAGAATTTTTTTCTTCATAATGCATGTTGTAGTAGACTCAGAACAATGTATTAAAAGTTTACTTGAATCTACCTTGGGGAAATATGTCTAATTTGCATAAATCAAATATGGCTGCCAGAGGTCCCACAAAATGACATATTTGACCATGTATCATATGTTAAACAAGCTATTTCAGTGATTTAAAGGTCTAAAATTATTTATTTGATACGGAGAATCATTTTGGCGATATAATGTTTTAGGGGCCGTGGATAATTAAAACATGCACACGGTAAACGTCCTCACCCCCTCCTCTAAACGAAAGTTTGGAAGTGCGAAAATCCAACCAAGCCTCATTCTGTTTCTGCATCCAACCATCGGTGATTACATGGCTATGGAATCACGCATACGCTACCGACCCCCCCCCCTCAATACCCCCTCTAAAATCAATATCTGTCCAGTGCCAACTCAACAAAGACGCAACCAAAAGAATGAAATGAAACAGTGTATCAAAATTATTGTTACGTTATTTTACTCGTGCACTTATTCACATGTATGTCAATGCTGGTACACGCCAAACAATGTAGCGCGATATTTTGCGCAGGTAATCGAAATACAGCAAGCCCCCCCCTCCAATACAGAAGTTGCGGTTACCGTGCGCATGTTTTAATTATCCATGGTCCCAAACATAGGCACTTTGATAATTTACATAATTCCAATATGGCGACCAACATTCCTACAAATGATATTTTCGGTCGTATACCACGTATTAAACAAGCTATTTCAGTGATTTTTTGTTTAAGAATATTTCTTGGGCAAGAAGAAACACTTTTACAGGTTCAATTTTTTTCAAAGGCAATCTGATAATTTTCATATATATAATATCCAATATGGCTGCCAAATAAATGCATCATTGCTTAAAAGCTAAAAAACTTACATATATGACTAACAAACGGATAAAGTATATATTAATAGGCTTTTACTATTAAGATGTAAGAAAATCACGGAATTTTAATGATTTTGTAATTTATTCTATGCATTACAACTGTTAATGAATGTTAGTCGTTGTTAGATGTTGCATATGGCAAGAGTAAGTAAATTCTTTAATTTACGTCCCCTAGAAAACACAATTATCCATTGTTGATAATAATTGTAAAATTGTAGAAGCATATACTTAAAGGAATGAGCAGCTAGGTTGTTCAAGAAAACTACCAGATAATGGCATGTATTTCTGTGTTAATGTTTTTGGTGTGTTTCTCAACCACCTGTCAAGCTTTTGGAATTTTGAGTGGACGCAAAAATAAGTTTTAACATACTCTGGTCTAATTAATGATGCCAATTAGTCGTTAAGGAGGTGTCGTATGTTATTAATATAAGTATAGCTGAGCACAGTCCCTCCATGATGGAGTGACTGTACATGTGAGCTGAAGCAGATTCTTAGTACGTCATGATATGTCAAAGGTCATCAAAGCACATCCCAAAAATTGGGAATAATAAATTGTGGACTCAGACTGGTCAATTTACGATTAAGAAAACTTCTGCCGCCGCCATGTTGGTAAGCCGAGGGTTAGATATATGCATGTGGATGAATCATAAGATACAATGTCATATTTGTTGACTTATTGGAATGTTCCTGACTGAGATTAAGATTTGCTCTAATTGTGGCAGAATATGCAATGCTGTATTTTTTGGGAAAATTTCTGAAATTTTGTTCAAATTCTGCCTGTCTGGTTGCTTTGAAATTTGGTATACAGGTTCCAAGAGAAGATCTAAATGCTTTGTCTTCTGCAAGCATTACCGGTGTGTGATTTTTCTTTTTTGTTTTAAAGGGTGGTCTTGTTCATGCTCATGCGCAGACTCAGTAGAGTTTAAACCAACAAATCGACCGTGGTTTTAAAAGTTGAATTTCTCGATGTCAAATTCGCTTCAATTGTTTCTTGATAGTGATTGTAGAATGGTAAAATTCACAAACAGGGAGGCTTGTTGTCACGGACATGTAAGTTTTGGCTTATTGATCTGAAAAATAAGTGAGTGTTCATTGATAATTCAAAGACTGGATCCGTTGACACCAAAGTTTGCTCGTGACTTACATTGCATGCAATCTTTCCACAATGCCACTCACTGAGTACGAATCTGAACAGAACATTGAAGAGTACGTTTTAGTAAAAGTCCTATTTTTGTGCTGATTTTCGCTACCGTATTCTTTTTATAGTGTCATAAACATTTACACAAAGCAAAAGAACTTCAGTTTGTCTCCTTCTTTCGATCGTACAGAGATATTGTGTTGTAATGATATCAAAATAAGGGCAGGGGTGCAGCTACGTAGTAAACATACGGCGACAACAGGTGTACGGTGTGGAACTTGACCTGGTTTATTGACTGTGGTGCCGTGCGGGAACGGCCTATCTCGGCCGACCCTAGGCCTCCGTGAGAGACGGGGCTCTGTGTAAAACAGAATCTCCAGTGAATACCCCTTAATCACGAAAGCAACCTCAATTTATACATTTACAGTTCTTTGTCGGCTCAATCGTCTTAGAAAGTACAATAAATATAACTTTGAGTTCTACCGACTTTTGAAAAGAAACAATGTACAAGTTATCAGTTTGCCCACATAACAATATTGTTTAAGATCCAAGCCGTGAAAGTATGAAAAGCACCCTACCAGCGTCTTTCTATTGTCCAACTTTGTACACAAGGGAATCTATGAATAATCATAAGAAATTAATTCATACTATACGGGTTCCTGAACGGCGGCGCCATTTAATTAGAACAAAGAATTGTGAAAATGCATCTTCGCGCCAATTTTGAAAGATATGCGGGACACAATCTCACGCCAATGCGATTTTTAAGAAGGTAAATTTACAGCAAATGAGAAAATTATAGAAATATGACATCGTTCATTCTTCCACAAAGGCTTGCCCTCAAGCCTTACAAAGTGTCTCAAATATTCCTTAATAGAAAGTGAATTTTAGTAACTGAGAAAAATTATAGAAATATGGCAAATATCAAAATACACAAGAAAAAATAGCATGTAAAACTTACAACAATCGTAAAAATAGTCACTGAAAAGTAAAGACAAACTTCGTAATTGAAACGAATACAGAACAATATATCTTTGCATACAAAACGCTAGATTGAAAATATACAAGAACGCTCTCTCATTGGTGAAATGTTTGATATAGCCAAAAAAAGGAAATAAGAAAAAAGGGAATCTATATGTGATATTGTGTCGGCGACTAGAGATTAAAAAAAAACGGCATGTTCTCAGTGTATGTTAGACAAACTACTTGCGTTTATCCATTTTTCGGACGCCTATTCATTTATCATCGCTGACGAACACTGCATGTTGAACGCTTCAAAAGAAAAAAAAAACTCAAATTTCGCAATATGGCAATATGTCTAGTATTTCGCAACATATATAATGTTTCTAACTTATTACTTCTTTTACTCTTACGCATTCTTCAGATTCAAAGAAAAGATAAATTACTAGCGTTTTTCGCTACTCAAGGCCGCTTTCTTCATTTATCCCCCAGGGTCCGACTGGTCGCTCTGCCATCGGAAATCTCGCTGGATGAATCGAATGCTGTCTCTATAAATTACGCATAACTTACTCGGTATACATTTTAAAATAACAAAAAAAAACACTGAAAAAGATCAATGTCTACCAAAAATATCGCCACATAGATTCAGTAGAATGTTTCTAAGTAAAAAAAAAAGAATCGCGAAACGAATGGCTTGAAAGTAGCTCGTGTTATATTCATCGGAGACAGAACAAATTCATAGACACTCGCGCATTGAACAAAAACAATTGCAGTCAAGGACATGACAACAGTTTAAAGGTGCTCAAACGACAAAAGACTGGCCCGCGCAATACCAACCCTATCGGAGCAGCGACTAAACATCGTCATTCTAAGACGCAAAATGTAAATGCTTAATAGGCAACCAACAGAAAACCTTGTTTAGGTGCTCTAACAGACATAAACCCCGCGCTTAAAAGTTGATGACTGGAGTATTTCATCAAAACAAAAAAAAATGCTGTCGGGAGTGTGAAGAATTTGCGATGAAATCCAACAAAAAGGCACAAATATAAAAGCCGTTTTTTAGAAAAAGAAAATAACAGAATTTTCACCAATGGAGATACGTTGATGACATCATATAGCGTTTGGCAAGGACGAAAAAAATCAAAGTATCACTTTAAAATACTCTATCACCTTATACAAACTAAATTCAAACAAGTTCAATACAGACTATTGTCCGACAGTTCAATGTTCGTGTTTGCTTCTTTAGTTGAATATTTCATCTCATGGTTAAAGTTGGTTTCGCAGTGGAACTAGAATATTACCTTGTTGTCGGGGCGCTAGATGTACGGCATCTCTCGAGACGTTGGTCTACGGAAAGTTCTTGCTACGGATTCCATTCTGGGTTTGGTACAGCTGACTGGAGTGGACATGGCCCTGCTTTGAGCGTCGAAGTGCGCTTGGTAAGGCATCTTCTCCAATTCGTCTGTATCGCTGCAGCCGTCCCGTTGACGGAATTCTCCGATTTCTAGGATTTGACAGCGACTTCTGGCAAATGAATTCGTAGAGTCAACTCACTGTTCTCTTCGTGGATCGCTCGTGTAAGATGACAACACGGTCTTCGCTCAGGGAACAGCTTTAAACTGCAACTCACTTTGTAGATCTGGTTACGGGGATTACTGTCTGGTTACGGGGATCACTCACCCACTCGCTTAGCAGTCAAGAGACAGGTCGATTTTCTGAGCAGACTTTTAAACCGGGTTTGGTCCTCCACCATGTAACATTCCTTAATAAAAATACTTCATGTTCTCGGGGAATTTTCACTCCTCTGGTAGAGCTGTCTCGCTTTGCAACGAGAGGTGACTGACGACCCAATGTCAGTCTTCTTACCGGAACTTGGATTCTCCATCATGTAATAATTATAATGAGGGCAAGGAGTGCAGCTACGTAGTAATACGGCGACAACAGGTGTACGGTGTGGAACTTGACCAGGTTTATTGACTGTGGTGCCGTGCGGGAACGGCCTATCTCGGCCGACCCTAGGCCTCCGTGAGAGACGGGGCTCTGTGTAAAACAGAATCTCCAGTGAATACCCCTTAATCACGAAAGCAACCTCAATTTATACATTTACAGTTCTTTGTCGGCTCAATCGTCTTAGAAAGTACAATAAATATAACTTTGAGTTCTACCGACTTTTGAAAAGAAACAATGTACAAGTTATCAGTTTGCCCACATAACAATATTGTTTAAGATCCAAGCCGTGAAAGTATGAAAAGCACCCTACCAGCGTCTTTCTATTGTCCAACTTTGTACACAAGGGAAGCTATGAATAATCATAAGAAATTAATTCATACTATACGGGTTCCTGAACGGCGGCGCCATTTAATTAGAACAAAGAATTGTGAAAATGCATCTTCGCGCCAATTTTGAAAGATATGCGGGACACAATCTCACGCCCATGCGATTTTTAAGAAGGTAAATTTACAGCAAATGAGAAAATTATAGAAATATGACAGTGTGATAGGAAAACCTTGTATAGTTCACAGGGCAATGGTCTTTGTGAACGTGCGCTCAACCAGCCAAAAAGCTTTTCATATGCAAAATTAGCGTACGGTAATTAATAACCTGTGGTATTGCTTAAACAGCATTTTATTGAAAGGGATTCTATAGTACCATTGTTTTCATCAACTCTTCCTGCAATTTTATGAACTACTTGACCTCAAAAGTGTCATAGACACTCATGTTCAAAGCCTTGAACAGCAAAAGCCGGACGGCACTTGTCAATGCTGATCGGAAATCCTTAGTGCCGGACGGGGTCGTCCGGCGCCGACCGGCGTTGGGAGAACCCTACATATGCATCGAGACTATCACAGTCGGTAACTGGTCGTTTCGGCACCAAGTCGTTTCGGCCCAAGACGTTTCGGCCTCCCAATTTCCGGCCCCAAGTCACTTCGGCACCGCAACCCAAGACGTTTTGGCATCCGTGTTTCGATTTTTTTTCAAACTATTTAGTAATTGACTGATCCTTCATATTCGTAAGCGTGACCTTTGCGTTCTGACCAGTACTTTTATGTGCATTTTGTGTGAATTTTGCCGTGCTGTTTCGTCACTGTTTTGCCGTGTCGGCGGCTATTGATATCGATAAACTTTTGTCACAGATTTGAAAATGATATAAAGTTTTTTCTTACGGTCTCTTCCCATGTTCTCACAAAGATTAAAGCATGTAAAAGTTAGTTGACAGTCTTTTTAGTACTTTGATTTGCAACATTACGCTCCAGCACTAGTTCCCACTGATAGCCTTCAGTGGTGCCGAAACGTCTTGGGTCGCGGTGCCGAAACGACTTGGGGCCTGAAATTTGGAGGCCGAAACGTCTTGGGCCGAAACGACTTGGTGGCGAAACGTCCAGACACCTATCAGTCCCACTACTCTTGCTGCTAGAAGAATGGGTATTCTGATTGCATTATATCCTCATCTCCATAATATAAGCGATAGTATCTATGAGTTTGGTCACCCTACGACCAGTTACAGCGAATTAGTTTTCTCTGAGAAAAATATCGTAACCTACCCACGAAAAAGTAGGCACTGACATCCAAATACATTTTTCTTCACGCACACGGAAACCCGTGCGTCGACCATCGTTTGGTGAACGTGTTCTGCATCACGGCTGGCAGTACGTGGAACTGCGACAGTAGGTACACGCACAGTTAGTTGATGGCTGAAAAATTTATATCTGATACTTCATCTGCTTCAAAAATGTTCATATCGTGTGATAGCAACATTCCAGTCAACCGTATGGGTACACGCGCCGACGTAGTGGCATAGGGGACCCAAAAATCTTGCTGTTATTACATTTTGCTGTTTATATTGTCGTTTATCTTCATATCAGTCATGTTGTTGTATATGAAGAGAGTGTACGTTGGGAGTGAGTTGCATAGGGTCAAATAATGATAGCGTCCTTATACTATTTCTTATGAAATCTACATTACGTTTGAACACGGTCCCTATAACCGTGGTTTGAAACAACAACAACACAATAGCTGTGTTCGTTGAATTTTATTGGTCAACAACAACAACAACAACAACAACAACAAAACGACTAATATAAACAACTACAACAACAAAGTGAGAAATCGATGAGTTCGACGTGGAGAGAAACAAAAGCAGTGGAAAACATGCTCAAGAGTTATAGAAATAGGCTAGAGCATAAGACGGTCACTTGGTTTACAGATAATATGAATGTACCCAGGGTAATTGAGAATGGCAGTACCAAACCTGATCTACATTATATTTTTGAGTATTAATAACTGTAAAATACAGAAGGATCTAACGTAAAACGTAGTCAGGATCCCCAGGAGCAAAATGATTTGGCAGACTACATCAGCAAAATGGTGGATTGTGATGATTGGGGAATCAGTCCTCTAGTATTCAGTATGCTAAGCACATTATGGCGACCATTCACATTTGACAGATTTGCCACGTATTGTAATGCTAAATGTTCACGGTTTAACTCGAAATTTTGGAATGAATCCTGGGACGGAAACGCATTCTATGTTCATCGGGGAAGTGAGAACAATAAGGTTGTATCTCCACCCTACCTGATTCCTCTTTTCTCTGCAACAGAACTGAATTTGTGGTCACGTTTTTTTTGACAGAGATGCTACTCAAGGCATTCACCAAAATTTAAAGAAATACACAGGTAGTCCCTGTAAAAGTTTTACAATTGTGTTTTCAATATTCTTGATAGACAAATTTAATGAAAAGACGAGATATTGCCTTGTGTCTTTGATGTTTTCAGGTTTTCTGAGATTTAACGAGGTGTCGAATTTGAAATGTTCTCATGTTTTTGTATCAGATTCCCATTCAGCACTCATGATTGCAGCAAGCAAAACTGACCAGTACAGACAAGGAGATAAAGTCGTCATCGCTCGTATAGGCACTATCTCTTACCCAGTTACAAATCTAGAAAATATGTTTCATGGCAGGCATTACATTCTCAGATTTCCTTTTCAAACCCGTAATTAGATCGGGAGGTATTAACGGCCCCCGTGCGAACTTTATCCAAAAATCTAGCAACACATTTACATAATGATTGCAATTTCAAAGGAGAACAAAAGACAGAAACGCCTCATAATCTCCTTAACACCTCAGTTAATCCCAATCCCGGGCCTTTTCAAGCCGGGGTTTAAGCCATTGAGCTATACCAGAGCTACTGAGATTGTGAGGGCAAGATTAGGAGAATGTATGTGTCTAACTCCATCCAGATCCACTGTCCATTCATTCAGGGCGGGGGGGGGGGGGGACACGATGGTAGCTGCCTCAGGAATGAATGACTGTTATTTTATAAGTCATGGCAGTTGGCGATCGGAAAGTTGTAGGACCGTTACGTGCATGGACGACAAGCTAGATGATAGACAAGCAGTAACTAAAAGATTAGGTCTGCAACCGTTCACAGCAGGATCTTTACTTTGGGGAGTCCAGAATAAAGCGCGTTAGCCACTCCTCATGAACGAAGTGATTAACATTGTGTATTGTGTGTTTTCTGTTCGGATATAGATGGAATGGGAATGTAGACTAAACTAATATTTTATAGCGCTTCGTAGTAAAGCATTAAAATATTGTTGTTGTGATGCTTACCAGGGGCTTGTGAGGAACAGATCAATCCCATCGTCTGCGCTGAGAATGCCGTTGCATAAGAAGGTTCTCGACGTATTAATTTCGCAGCAGAAAACCCTGCAAATCGCGTCAAAATACTTCACTGACCAGAACTTCACTAGCCTAGACCCTATAACTTCGTTTCCGGCCTCCGTACACACTCCGTCTAGCCGCTTCGTCGATGGTCAAGCTACAGCTGTAAAAACTGCTCATTCTAATATGAATGGTCGTCAACAGAGACCATGACGTCACTGGCGTCCCTTTCAAAGTCAATCACTCAAAAGGATCCTCTCATTATTGGCCTATAATTAAATGGATGCTTCTCATAAATATTCGTTGTGCCCTATTAAGCAAAAAAAAACCCCAAAAAACACAAAAAAAACAAAAAACAACAAAAATTACTGTTCCGATAACATGGTTTTCAAAATAGGGTAGATAGGTCGGCAGACATTTTTATTCAAAATATTTTTATTTGTAAATTTGCATTTTTCAGGAGTTCAGGGCGGTCAAAAACTGGACACAACATTTCCAGAAAAATGTACCATACATATAAAATGGCAAAAAATCATAAAAGACATCCTTGTTCAAGCAAAAAATCAAATGGCAAGTAACGAACGCTTGATTTTACGATCTTTTGTCTTTCATTTTTTACTTCTGTGTTTAAGTAGCTCTAAAAAGTTAGGGTCGGCAGGTAAAAAATAAGGTAGGTCGGGTTATCGGAACAGCACAATTTTTTTTTCGGCCTTGTGGCATACGTGCTTTGGCTATTTTTTTTCGCGGTTATAACTACGCCCCCTAACAAGCCACATGAGACATAGACCCTCGAGAAATTTAAAGCCTGAGGGTCTATGCACGAGAGGATCATTTTGAGAGATTGACTTTGAAAGGGATGCCAGTGACGTCATGGTCTCTGTTAGCGACCATTCACATTAAAATGAGCAGCTTTTACAAATGAAGCTTGATCGTCGACCACGCGACTAGACGGAATGTTGACGGAGGCCAAAAGCAAAGTTATTGGGTCTGGGCTAGAACTTCACTGAACCAGTAATATCATAGCATCGACACTCTCATAAAAAATCCCCGATAAAAGTGATCTGAAGTACAGGCGCGTGAAGTGTTGCTAAGTTAGAGCGCCTCCTACGACAATGCATGGAGAGTCTTGAAAGTAGTTTGATATATGGCCATTTTGTCAAAAAGAAACGTCGGGGTTGAACTTTCGAGTGTTTGAGGGTACTGAACGAGTTTAACCATGGTGAGCTGACTATCCAAGCTATGCAGCGAGCACCTGTGAGACGATCCAAATGTCCATCTGTTACCGATCACGACTGTCTCTCTCTTGGTTGATAAATTTCCTTGAGAAAATTTGACCAAAAGTTAAAGGCATTTACTTTCGAGGCACGCGCCACTTTGATATCAAACGATGCTAATACATACACTTTGTATCAGTAAAAATATTTTCATCCGGAGATAGAGCATTTGTGGAGAGACAGTGATTAAGGTAGATCGCGCCTAGGGGACACATATTCGGACTCTCAAACTTTTACATTTTTTTTTGATCTACCACTTGTGGGGCTTGGAGAAAGAAAAACTTTCACCAGCTTAGTTTTTCGAAAATCGAAAACTTTATTTTTCCGATCCTCTATAGATTTAAGACAGGGATGGCGGCCATTTTGAATTTCAAATATAGGTAATCTTGGGTTATTTGTTCTCTCTTGTACTGAAATTCGCATTGTGACCCCTGACTTTTCGATTTGAAGAGAACAGTTGAAAGATTCATTGAGGAAAGTTTGAGCGAAAGTTTAAGTGTTTCACTTTCGAGGCGCATACTACCTTAAACGTGAAATGCGCATCAAACGAAGCCCGAACGAGGGTTTCAATTACTCAGTACAATGATTTCAGCACCGGGGTGGAATTAACGTCATTAGTTGGCTCCAGATCAAGCGTGGTCGAATGACCTCGGATTATTCCTGACCTATAGACATTGTACATGTTTATCCTGACGGACAAACATCGCTATGAAACGACCGTTCGTGGGTTTTTTGAAAGTATGTTTTGTCGGGTAATGAGATCATCAGCCCCACAAGACACTGAGAGACTGAAGCGAATACAGCGTTCGCAGCATATAAGGCTGTTGTCAGGGACATCCCTGCAACTTAGGGATCAGTCTTGGCCTTCGGCCACGAAGAAAGTATAAGTGATTACAGGTAGTGCCACTGTTAAATGAGAGGAAATAAATGCCAGACGATATAGTTACTTACCATATTAACTTCAAACATTATCAGAAGTACCATCACCTTTTTGGATTAGCACCTTTTGTCGTGAGATATGATGAATGCTTTAAAATATCAGTTAAAGATTTGATCGATCGAATATTTATAGCGCGGCAAAATCAATAACCAACTTTATTCCCAGAGGCGTGGTTTAATCAGTGTTGCCACGGATGGCGAATGTTCTGTCTCAGGCCTCTCAGTTAGGCGACTGATGCCGTATGTTGTGGGTTCGAATCCGATTGAAAACTATCCGTATTTACACTGTTGGTCAAATGCAATCAATCTTTGTTATGACCGTCACAACATTACATTTTTCTACGAATTCAGTACTGCGTAACTTTGCTGGCTAACCTTTCTTATCTTTTCCTCGAGACTTTAGTCTTTTTTAATTTTTCTTTCTTTCTTTCGGCAATGGGCGGTACTTTTGATCTTGTGTTTGGCTGTTTGTTCAAGGCAAGAATTCAAGATCGTCTCATAAGTTGTAACCTCTTTTCATAGTATCCTCGACGCTGGGCGTGTTAATACATGCGTAGAAACAATGTCCCGGTAAAAAGGATGGTGACATCGTCATTCTGAAGAGAGAATGTGATAGGAAGCCGATGGAGAGAATCCATCACCATTCAAGTTAAAATTTGGTAAATCTCACAATTGGCCAGCATAGGTCGCACATTTTGATCGCTCTTTTCGGTCGTTTGTTATCTCCAACCACAGGGATTTATTCAGGTACAAAAAATACTAATATGATAAAAACCAAATAAGTTCGAAATCTTCGAAATCATGTGCGCTGGTAATCTAGTTGAGCGAAACCTTCCGAATGCGTAACTCCACTGTAGACTGTAGTCACAATACTAAAATAATTACAGGTATGAAATAAAAATTACAGGCATGAAATAAAATCATTACAGGTATGAAAATAAAAATTACTCCTGTGGCCTCATTAAGCCACCGTAGGATCCAGCGTAATGCAACTCATACACAAGATTAATAATGAGAAGATGATATAAGGTCACTCAACCACACAAATTGAATAAACAACTATTTCGACTACCTATCCCTCTGACAATATATAAATTTGCCGGGCAAGGTTCGAACTGGCATGTATCAGTGATCATTTGACAAATGGCCGAGGTTTTCTGCTGGTTACTTCGACCCTTGACCGTTTTCACCCCGTCAGCCTTGGTCACCTCGACCCCTCATATCTTTCCTTCGGTACATAAGGAGACAAACTTATATTACTATCTCGAAAGCACGTCGTCAGTTGTATTCGATGTTCTTAGCCTTCTTTGAAGGGCTTTAGGGACTGGACATAAATTACAGGGGGGGTGGGGCCGGTGTTTTTCGAAACACCGCTGCGTCAAAAATAATGACCCTTCAAAAGTTCATGCACAAAAATTAGTGACCCTCCCCCTTATCCGTGCATGAAAATAAGTGACCCTCCCCTGTTACTCAATACCCCCCAAAACAAACCCGCAATGCGTTCAAGACCTCCTTCTGACTTGCTATACTTTTGAAGTCCCCTCCCAAAAGGAAGGCAAAATGCGGCTGATATAACGCTTTGTCCAAAAAATATCAAATCATATGTGTGTGATAATTCATGTGAATGTACTTTGCTTAAAGTGGCAGATAAAAAGTGCATGCATGTACAAAAAATGTAATTTTTAGATTTCATCGATAATGTCCATTCACAATGCATGGCAGCCTATGACGAAACTATGAATATTTTTTTTCCAATACAAAAAAGGTAAATCTGTGCATTTATGTACACCTAATTATTAGTATTAATGTTCATGACTCGACTACAGTGGTTTCAAGTCTATGGTTGTGCAAGAAATTTGATTTTGGAATTTCACTGAAATGTCCATTCACTATGCATGGCAGCCTATGATGAAACTATGAATATTTTTTTTTAAATACAAAAGTAAGTAAATCTGTGCATTTATGTACACCTAATTATTAGTATTAATGTTCATGACTAGACTACAGTGGTTTCAAGTCTATGGTTGTGCAAGAAATTTGTTTTTGGAATTTCACTGAAATGTCCATTCACTATGCATGGCAGCCTATGATGAAACTATGAATATTTTTTTTTCCCAATACAAAACAAGGTAAAGCTGTGCATTTATGTACACCTAATTATTAGTATTAATGTTCGTGACTAGACTACAGTGGTTTCAAGTCTATGGTTGTGCAAGAAATTTGATTTTGGAATTTCACTGAAATGTCCATTCACTATGCATGGCAGCCTATGATGAAACTATGAATATTTTTTTCCAATACAAAACTAGGTAAATCTGTGCATTTATGTACACCTAATTATTAGTATTAATGTTCATGACTAGACTAGAGTGGTTTCAAGTCAATGGTTGTGCAAGAAATTTGATTTTGGAATTTCACTGAATGTCCATTCATTACGCATGGCAACCTATGATGAAACTATGAATATTTTTTTTTCCAATACAAAACTAGTAAATCTGTACATTTATGTACACATAATTATTAGTATTAATGTTCATGATTAGACTAGAGTGGTTTCAAGTCCATGGTTGTGCAAGAAATTTGATTTTGGAATTTCACCGAAATGTTGATTCACTATACATTGTAGGCTAAGAGGAAACTACAAATAACTCATAGGTTATCTGATCCTGAATTGTTATTCAAAAGTTGTTAGACCTGAAGCTTCCAGTTGTTATTGATGACATTTTGCACTATTCTGAATAGTTTTAATTCTGTCAATGTTCTCAAAAAATGAAAAATGTACATACAGCTTCCTGAACATTTGACACCGACCTATACCCAATGTATTGTCAATGGGAGAATGATATAAAATAAGTGATCTCCCAAATTGTTATATAAAGCGTCATTATAGGGGACAGTTTATATGTACAATAGAGGAGTTGGATAAGTAGAATCATGACAACTTAAATCAATGTGGCTGCTTGGATCATCAATACATTGCTTATTATACCCTTAAACTTGCGCCCGAAGGGCGCGCCGAAAATGGAAATGACAGAAAATGAAAGTGCCAGGAGGTACGTTTTCTTTTTTCAGTATTCCATATTCTTTAATACGTGCACACACAATTTCAGCTTTGATGCATAAAAAAAGGTGACCCTCCCCCATAGGCTTGCACAAAATTTTATGACCCTTCAAAAATGCTTGCGCGAAAAATGGCGACCCACCCCCAAAAAACACCGGCCCACCCCCCCCTGTAATTTGTGTCCAGTCCCTTAGTGGAAGCTAGAATCGCCGGAAACACACAAACGTGGTATGGTACACGTACAGAGGACGTGCATAGCATAATACCAGGTACGGTGAGTGCAGATGTCCTTTGGCAATGTTCGTAGGGCAGAAGCATTTTTTCAGTATGGCTCATACTTACAGACCCCCCTAGCTACACAAACATTAATATGCATACAAAACTGCAATCTAGGTCAATAGTGTCCTTGCCGTCGCTCGCACGGTGGACACTTACACAGGAAGTTTGACAAAAGATCTTGAAAAGTTAAAGATCTATTACACAAGCGGTTTCTGTTACGATGATTCATTAAATATACAAATTTGCAATACTTTGATATTGTTAAATGAATTTCAATGTTATAACATCCGAGTATGAACAACATGTATAATACTAATAATAATTGGTTTATTTACCCGACTTGAAAAGGCAGTTACATAACACATGAAATCCGAGAGGGAGACAATAACAAAACAGAGGGTAAATGTCGAGTTTGGAAATAGGTTACAGCTAGTTTAGCCCAAACCCTGTCATGATAGCTTGTCAGAACTTCAAACTTAGCAAAGAGGGCGCATAATAACAATAACAAATACTTCTTTAAAGAAGAAATAAGAAAAGCGCTGAATTAATGACAATATCGCAGAAAATCACTGAATTACTACATGGCAAAAGTGAAATTATACAATAATAAATATCTCACCTGTTACTGATTGAGCAAATGTTGTCTTAAAGTTTGTATGAAGTTATGTAGAGAGTTTTTTGACTTAATATGAACAGGAATGTCTTCCAAACTCTTGCTGCAGAAAAAGAAATACAGCAAACTGGCCTGACTTTGTCATTGCATGGTATGGACGTAGGTTTTGAAGTTGGCAATTTCTAGTATTATAGACATAACAACTGACACTGAAGTAATCAGATAATGTATGTGGTGAATGCTTGTGAATCAAGCTGTAAACGAAGGTACCTAGGAGGAATTTATGGAGTTTAAAACATCTAAAATATTAAGTTTAGTGAAACAGGGAGCTGAGTGGTCTGCGGTTGATTTGGACATCATCGTGCGAGCAATCATTTTCTGGGCTGCTAAGATACAGTTTAAGCGCGTAGAGTACGCACTTCCCCAAACTTCTAGGCCGTAACTGATATTGGGAAGTATAAATGCATTGTACAAAAGTAACAAAATGTGTAAAGGTAAAATGGATCAGAGTCTGTACAAAATGCCACATTACTTCCGAATAATTTTATTTATCTTATCAATATGTTAAGACCAAAGAGATGTTTATCCAACAAAATAACAACAAAAGGGTCAACATCAACTACTCAGATTTGCTCGTCACGGATGTAAACAGAACCCGAGAAATTTAGCATCTTTCGGTGGCCTCTAAATATAATGAAATGTGTCTTACTCCTATTTATTGTTCATTTGTTGGAATCACACCACAATCGTTTAAGTAAGATGATATAGTAGTAAGATCAATACAATCTGAACTAGAGTAAGTATGGTCAAGTGACCAGTCGGCATGGTAACAAAATGAATAAATATGGTCTTTGAGTTTTACCCTTGTGTAAAATTGCAAATCATTCGGTGCAATGGTCTTTGAATGGGAGCCATGGTATATGAGAGTAGGTCAAAGGTCATTCAAGGTCACCCAAAAATTGTCAAAAAAGTTTTGGTCCTTTAATGACTCACATGGACCAGGAACCACATCTGTAGCCCCTGAAGAAGAAGAAAGTTGAACCCAGTAAATACAATAGAGGCCGGGGCTTGGACCCTAAAAGTAGGACAAGAATTTGGAACACCGTGATGAATGCTTGATTGAACAACTTAAGAACGGTTTCATAAATAACTTTGCATCCAGTGTAGCCAGGGGCCCAAAAAACCCGTAATGTCCAACTTTTGACAACAAAATGTCATGGTTAACACTAAAATATAATTTTCTTTGTCAATTTCATGTAACAAATAGTTTACTAAGTTTATCGAAGTTAGTTAACTTTATGCTGTGCTTCTTTCTAAAACCATTATATACTGATGTTTGTGCAATTTGTTAAACTTATTAAGGTACACGATGAACTGCTTGTCAACTACTCTTTCGATGACTTTCCTGAACAATGGCAGTAAAGACACTGGTCTGTAATTCTCGGCAAGTTCCCATTCTCCCTTTTTGAAGACGGGAGTAATGTTGGCAATTTTTTAAACGCTGAGGAACGCACCTTTTGAAAAACAACTATTTATAGTGTGGGCCAGAGGTCTCGAAATAACGATGGCTGCGTCAATAAGTCTCGGGGGCAAATTATCTTATACACTTGCTTTTTTGCCATATAAATTTACTAAAAGTTGGTGAACCTCACACTCTGTTACTGTTGGAGAAAAATGAGTGTGTCATAGGCTGACCAGGGTAATTCCTAAAATCGTTTGCAGTATGTGGTCACGTCGACACGTCGACCCCTCCACCTTAGTCACCTTGACCCCCTCATACCTTTCATTCGGAATGCATCAGAGTATATTTATCTTATCTTACAGACGTATCTTTCATATCTTAAGGACAGAACCAGTCAGTAACAATTGAAAATGTTACCAGTAAACCCCATCTCCTTAAGTTTGGCGTACCTCAAGAGTCAGTCCTCGATCCACTTATGTTCACTATATACACCTCTCCCCTTGGGAAACTCATTCGTCAACATAACTCGGGATTTCATCAGTATGTCAATTGTACCTGTCTTTCTCTCAAAATGATTCCTTGTCAGCTGTCAGCTCTATTGAGGCCAGTATCTGTGACATCAAACACTGGATGTCAAGAAACATGCTACAACTCAATGACTCATAAACAGAAGTCATTGTTATTCGTTTGAAGTTTGACCATTCCCAAAATCTTGTCGACCAAATAATCATTGGTTCAAGTGTAATTACATCAGTCAAAGCAACCCGGAATATTGGAATCATCTTTGACGATACTCATATGTTTCACAAGCACATCCAAACAACCTGTCAGTCAACTTATGGATATCTACGTCGAATCGGAAAACTTGTCAGATATTAATATATGCAGCTACACTGTCCTCAAAACTTGATTATTGTAATTCACTGCTATACGGACTCCCCAGATCCGATATCGGACTGCTTCAACGAGCTCAAAATACGGCAGCCAGAATCGTCATCCGCTCAAGAAGAACTTCGTAGCCTACGTTCGTTGCCAGTTCAGTATAGACTTTACTTTTGCTAACTTACAAAGCTTTCAACGGTCTGACCCCAGTCTACATTAAGGATCCGATCAAGCCATACAAGCCCCGTCGTTCACTACCCTCTAACTCCAAGAACCTGCTGTGTGTACTCAACTACAGACTTAAAACCTATGGTGGACATGCCTTCTCCGTCACTGCATCAAAACTCTGGAATGCACTACCTTCTGATATTCAACAAGCCCAAAGTGTTATCATTTTTAAACAAAAGCTCAAGACGTATTTATTTGCCAAAGCACACGAACACAATGTTAAAACCTAGCGCCTTTTAAAACAACTTGGTTATTGATCTTGGCGCTTTATAAATGTTTTCGATTGACTGATTGATTGACTTATCTGTTTGTTCGTTTCTCTTTGTACCATTACAGAAACCAAATCATGACAGTTGTGACATCGCGATACTTAAATAAGACAGAAATTTCAGGCATCGCGCCCTTCACGTTGATTGCGACGACTACGACCGGTTTAATGTCGGAAACGTTCTCAGGATATCAATTGTAAAATATTTTACGAGCTGGCGAGATGAAACAGCTTAAAACAAAAAGAGCCAAAACGTAGCGGTACTTTACCTTTCTATACACGGCTCTTACGTGGGAGCAGGGATCTGAGGTTGATGATATCGTTGCTGCTACATGCACAGACGATGCCTGTACTTGCAATGCTGCCACTACCGTGGCCGAAAAGGACACTCAAACCTCTTCAGTAATTTCGTCGTTATGTTTGACCACGTGGTTTTACCTGCGCTCTTCAGATAGTAATTTCCTCGGTCTGTTTTGAGCATAACCCGGAAGTACTGGAGTAAACATTTGGCAACAAATTTTGAAAAGTCACAGCTTTTGGAGAATAAATATAGAAGCCTGAACGTGAGTATTATTTAGAATTGTATCGATAAATGAGTATCTTTTTCCTTTCTGGTGTTGAAATCTGATCAGGTGGTATTACTTTTATCTTTTTAAAGGTATATACTGTCACTTGTTCCAATTTAGCCACAGTTATTATGGAAAGAGAGAATCTGACCAATCACAGATTTTAAGCGGATGACCACTTTGCTAAAAACGGCACCCTCACATGGGCATTTTGAATACCAAGGAACGCCCCTCTGACCATATATGGGCATATTTAGATTACAGGTGACTGTATACCTTTAATTCTATGGCCACGATGTACTCTGTGGCGCCGGTTTTAGTGCCTCAGTTATGCTAGTTATCTTTAAAGCTATACAGTCATTTGTACTATCAGAGTTCTGTGTAACGAACATCTTGACAAAGTTTCATCAAATTTAGTGCAGTCGCTCTAGAAATAGAGCTCTTTTTGAAAAAAAAGTCGTTGTTAATGGCATAGTCCCCACGTTTTTAATAAAATGTCCTATATGGAAACTGCGTAACTTTGCTACCTTTCTTATCTTTTCCTCCTAGAGACTTTAGTCTTTTTAAATTTTTCTTTCCGTTTTTCTTACTTTCGGCAATTGCCGGTACTTTTGATCTTGTGTTTGGCTGATTGTTCAAGGCAAGAATTCAAGATCGTCTCATAAGTTGTAACCTCTTTTCATAGTATCCTCGACGCTGGGCGTGTTAATACATGCGTAGAAACAACGACATAAAACCGGAATGTCCAGGTAAAAAGGATGGTGACATCGTCATTGCTGAGAGAGAATGTTATAGGAAGCCGATGGAAAGAATCCATCTCCATTCCAGTTAAAATTTCGTGTTCATCTGTAAATCTGACGATACAACTTCTATTGGCCCGCATAGGTCGCACATTTTGTATCGGTACAAACGTTTTCATTCGGAGACCGAACATTTGTGGAGAGATTAAGGTAGATCGCGCCTCGGGGACAGATATTCGGACTCTCAAACTTTTACAATTCTTTTCTGATCTACTACTTGTGGGGGCTCATTTTAAAGCTCTTGGAGAAATAATAACTTTCACCGCCTTTGTTTTTCGAAAATCGAAAATTTTATTTTTCCTCTATAGAGCTAATACAGGGATGGCAGCCATTTAGAAATTCAAATATCGGTAATCTGGGTTATTTGTTTCTCTAGTACTAAAATTTTCACGGTGACCCCCGAGTTTTATTCTTTATTTTGAAAGCGAACAGTTGAAAGATTCCTTAAGGAAAGTTTGAGCGAAAGTTTAAGTCTTTCACTTTCGAGGTGCTACCTTAAATGTCAAATGCACATCAAACGAAGTCCGAACGAGAGTTTTCAATTCCTCAGTACAATGATTTCAACACCGGGGTGGGGGGTGTGTGGAATTAACGTCATTAGTTGGCTCCAGACCAAGCGTGGTCGAATGACCTCGGATTATTCATGACTATAGACATTGTACATGTTTATCCTGACGGACAAACATCGCTATGAAACGACCGTTCGTGGGTTTTTTGAAAGTATGTTTTGTCGGGTAATGAGATCATCAGCCCCACAAGACACTGAGAGACTGAAGCGAATACAGCGTTCGCAGCATATAAGGCTGTTGTCAGGGACATCCCTGCAACTTGGGATCAGTCTTGGCCTTCGGCCACGAAGAAAGTCTAAGTGATTACAGGTAGTGCCACTGTTTAATGAGAGGAAATGAATGGCAGACGATATAGTTACCTGTCATATTAACTTCAAACTTTATCAGAAGTACCATTACCTTTTTGGGTTAGCACCTTTTGTCATAAGATATGATGAATGCTTTCAATATCAGTTAAAGATTTGATCGATCGAACTGTTTATAGCGCGGCAAAATCAATAAGCAACTTTATTCCAATAGGCGTGGTTTAATCAGTGTTGCCATGGATGGCAGAAGTTTACACTATTGGTCAAGTGCAATCAATCTTTGTTATGACCGTCACAAAAATTACATTTTTCTACGAATTAAGTAAAAATAGACTTTATGGGAACTGCGTAACTTTGCTACCTTTCTTATCTTTTCCTCCTAGAGCCTGTAGTCTTTTTCAAATTTTCTTTCCTTCTTTCGGCAATTGGCGGTACTTTTGATCTCGTTTTTGGCTGTTTGTTCAAGGCAAGAATTCAAGATCGTCCCAGAAGTTGAACCCCTTTTTATAGTATCCTTGACGCTGGGCGTGTTAATATATGCTTAGAAACAACGACATAAAATGTCCCGGTAAAAAGGATGGTGACATCGTCATTCTCAAGAGAGAATGTGATAGGAAGCCGATGGAGAGAATCCATCACCATTCAAGTTACGCAGTTCCCATAAAGTCTATTTTTACTTAATTCGTAGAAAAATGTAACACCTACCCACCCCTGGGGACGGACATGTAGACAACACCCTGTGCTCTCTCGGAACACGACGTCGACGACAGCTCGCACTGTTCTACGCTACGGCATAAGTGTTAGTTTGATCAAAGAGGGTCTGTGGTTTGATAAAATTGGTACTGACTCTATGCAAGACAAGAAACAAAAATAAAGTTCGACCACAGTCACCTGTGTTCTATTCCGCAAACGCAGAGCGGAGTACACCACAGGTGACTGTGGTTTGACGCTTGAAATCCGGCTTGAAATAACACTGGACAATCTCGCTAGATCTCGTAACGAAGGGCGGCGTCTGTAGCGCAGTGCAAACGCTATTTGAAAATACATTTTTACGATTGAAGTTTTTATGGTGTCAAGAGTTTTAATCTCATCCATAGGTAGAAAAAACTGACAACTGACCTGTTTGCATTGAAGTCGGCGCTAGTATGAACTTGACAATCACTTCTTTCAAAGAACATGCATAAATTGCCGATCGCGGGACAGGAAGTTGACCACTTGAGTCAAGTTGAGAACAAGTGAATGCCAGACGCGACGACAAGCGCACAGGTCTCGATCGGGTAGTTTAACTTTTTTACACAGGTTTCGACATTTTAACCATGACCGTGAACTCTGGTAACCAGATTGTAATCGTTGAGACAACAGTATACAGTTAATATGCTAGTTTAGCGTCCGACAAATGGATTAAACCGTGAATTACCCTTCTGTGTTTATTGTGTAAATATCACCCACTGCTGGCACCAAGCAATAGCCGTTTCACTGTGTAATTTCTTTCTTGAAAGTGAATGAATATATCTGAAAAGACCGTGTCTCAAATTTCCGGTAAAAGGCCTGGAAGTGAAGATAGCTTGACAAATGTGAACATAGGACGATCATTTATGCAAAAATCGTCAAGTTGACACTTTGATGGTTCTCTGTGCGAAAACAAAAGCGAATTTCAAAAATCTAAGACACTGTTTTTTGCCTAGTATACCCAGCTCTCGATTGCCGTGAACAGATCACCAAGGTCGACTCGTAGATTTGTACCTACACTTTTTTGAGTAAAAAACCTAAAAAACACGTGTTTTTGAGTAAAGCAACCGTATGCGCACTGTTTTTGAAAAACTAACAAATGTTCTGAACTCTTCGGTGACCGAGCTGATAAAAAAGTACCACATGTCGGGTGCGTGACCTCTTCGCCTATATAATAATGCGGATTGAAAATACGTTTCAGTGAACCTGAGTCGCATCCTTAAATTTAAATATGACACCCAGTGGCCGACGGGGAACAATTAATTTCTTCTTGCGGGTAAACTGGGAACAAAACACACTATGAACTGGCTCACAATCAAATGGTTTGCAGCGATGAAAACAATTTTCTACAAAAGACTTACCCGTGATACGTTTTGTCCTCAATGGTAAGAATGTGAATCATTTTAAAAGAACACCTCGCCCCAGGCTCTTTGCTGCCGTAATATATAAGCGAGACTGTAGGCACTCCTTTTTAGCTCGCGTGTTCACATACGTAGGTCAATGTCGCAGTGATGTCTGTCTGTCTGTCTGTCTGGGCGATATTTAAAGAATGACTAATCGGATCAGAATCAAAACTGATACAATTTAATATAGTATTGTGTGTTTCTTAGGGCTTTGCAGGGTCTGTATTAACGCTTTGCAAATACAGGGGATTCGCCCGAGAAAACTCTGAACGTCCACACGCTTCTGTGTAGGCATAGGGTTTGTTTACATGTCCTTCCCCTGGGAGGGGGTGATGTAGGGGTGTCTTGGTCTCAGCACAGGTTTCTTCTTGCTATTGTGTACTTTAATACGTTTGACTACAATATGTATTTCCAATAAAGATTTACACTGCCAACCTCTGGTGTTTGAGTTTTATGTTAGCACTGGTTTTGTAAATATTTATTTTTCTCCTTCTCTGTGTCATGTATTTGTCCTTTGACAATCTTACGCGAAGTTTTGTCACTGTTATCTGACGCGTTTGATTGCCTAATCCGCTAAAGCAAGCAAGGGTAAGTAAGTTACTAATCTGTGGACGCTGTCACCAGATTATCACAGGATCAACTTTGACAAAGTCAACAACGAAGACACCAGACAGGTATAACCATAGACAGTAGTTTCTCTACTGTCTATGGTATAACCACGGTGCTCCTGTTTGAGGTCCATGGTATAACAGAAGAAAGGGAAGAAACTCTGAAAAGCCCTGGGCTTAATTATGTCGTAATAAAATAAATAAAATTCAGCAAAATTTGTATTGATCGTGTAATGCAGCTATGAGTAAACCCACAGTCTCTTTGCGAGCAGAAAGCTACACGAAGGCATAGCCCCTCAACCACGTGACCTGGCCACAGCAATAGGAGAGAGGGAATGACTGAATAAGTTGACAATTTTTATTGAAACGTCACGCAGAACGACCAGTGGGCTAGTCTATGTCCAAGGTGATCAGTAAACCTAGTGGACACTTTATATTCATTTATTAAGAAACAAACAGAAGGCAAAACAAACTGGAACATTCATCTGTAGAAGAACACGCCGGAAACGAAATGGGGACCTTCCACGAATTAGTGTTATTTGTTCAACACACCTTGGTAACGTATCGGAGGTGTTCAAACTCTTCTTGCCTGGCAAAAATGACGTTGGTCGACATGCCTAACACCGCATCGAATTTAACAGACAAAGGGTGGTGGCATCACATGTAACATGTAAAGAATGCGATATTTTTCATTAGTTACCATCTGCTTCACAAACACATTTTAACTTCATGCCGAGCATTTCCGTGTATGTAAACGGAAGAAAAAGAACGGAAAGGGATTTTAAATTGTCCAGTTTATCAACTGCGTTCTCGCAGTATACGTATCTAACACGATCTTATTAGTCTTTTTTTACAAATTACAAAACAAGACATATTTTAATTACGATGTAAGATTTAGAGTGATATATCATGTACCGTTTGGCTGTGTGCTCGAGCAGGGTTGTCGGTTGGTGATCATGCGACCGTTTCTGCAGATTATATACTTTGGTATTTGGCTTTGAATTTACCCGTATCGATCATGTGAATTTAAATTCAACATTCTGAAGGTCAAAGGTACTAGTTCCGGCTTATGGTCTAACGGACCATATAAGGACACTGACTCCACGGCTTCGAACACCGTTCTGCAGCCCAAAGAACTACGAACCGGGCAGACTCTCTAAACAGTAATATTATAACACACCTCATCCACAGTCTGTGTTCTAATTCGCCAATTAATAGTGACGTGGGATGTGTTCTTTTGTGCTGATCCACGTAAACGACGTCATCAGGCATCATTTAAAGTTTGTTGGAACTGTTGCCTGCCAGGCATCAGTTCCGATAATGATGTGTTAAATGGAACAGCATAGGGTCAAATAACTTCAAAGTACAGCAAGGCGTCAGACAAGGAGGTATCCTTTCAGCGTGTCTCTACAAAATCTTCATCAATGATCTTTTACATGACATCTGCAACCTTAGTATCGTCAGCCATATTGGCCTTACCCAATGCACCTGTCCTACCTTTGCCGATGACACCTCCATCCTAACCAATCACCACAAAGATGCGCAACTGAACCTATAACATATTGACAGTTACACATCTCATGAAAGGCACAGTCTAAATCTGGACATGCGATGTTTTACTCCAATCAATCAATCCATTCTCCGTACTCCATCTCAAGGGAGAAAACATACCAATCAATGCTTCCACAAGTCATCTTGGGATATCAAGAAATAGTAACCACAAATCAGACATCGACACCAACATTAGCCCAGCTAGTAGAACATGTTATTCCCTACTCGGCACTGGCTGCCTTGGTAAGAATGGTTTAGGACCAAAAATTACTATCGCCATGTGGAAAATATATATTCTTCCAAGATTGCCCTACGGACTCGAAGTTGTCAAACTTACGAAATGTGATGTTAACAAAATCGAATTATTACAGAAGACTCTCTTGAAACAAATTTTATCCTTGGCAGACAACGTTGCTGATGAAGCTGTATACTTGCTTTCGGGTCTCCGACCAATCAGTGCTGAACTAGATCTGCGTAAACTTGCTCTACTGGGAAGAATAGTCCAGAACAAAAACTCTCTCGAGAATAAAATTGGTTTAAGACCTCAAAAGTGCCAGCCGGTTCATCAAAATTAAATCAGTACTTTGGAAGTACAGCCTTCCTGATGTCTATCAGCTTTTTCAAGATCCTCCAAAATTACACACATGGAACAGAATTGTAAAGAAGAAAGTTAATACCTATTGGCAGAATCCACTATAAGAAACTGCAAAATTGAAATCTACATTAAAATACATGAACACAGACAATAGAATCAACAATTGTTCCAATCTAATTTGGTCATCTGTGAACAGCAACACCAGAGATGTTCAGCGCTCTACTATTAAAAGCAGACTGATAACTGGCACATACCTTCTTCAAGCAGATAACGCTAAATTTAACCAGCATACAATAAACTCAACTTGCCTGCTCTGCAAGACAGAAGCTGAGACTCGTGAATATTTTATAGGAGAATACATCTATTATAACAGTACAAGAAGGAACTTTATTGACAAAATTAATAGACTGCTCCAAAGAAAGTCCCTATAGTGCTTACATATGAATGATTATTTGAAAAAAATTAATCATACCTGATCCAACCCATCATGTGTTTTTTCTAGAGATTTATCGATACTACAAGATGACTTCTTGAGCCGAAATACAACGGCTGGACCTTCTGAACTGAACTGAACTGAACTGAACTGTGAATTGAACTGATACCTGCTGACGTCAAAAACGGCATTTGAGCATGCGCGAACCGGAATGTAAACAAAGATGTCGTCTACGGCCGATCAAAACGATAGTCGAGATATTTCTAGGTTTATCCTACTTTCTGAAGAAGAACAGAGTGCTCCGGTTTCCAAAACGGACTCGAAATGGACGAAAACGATAATCAAGGGTGTATTTAACGTTTTGCGGAAGTATTGCGATCCTATCGGCAAAACTTTTCTTGCGTGAACCACTCCAACGTATAAGTAAGCTTACGTACGTCAAGTTTTGTGTATGGTACGTTCTTATGCATGACTGCAATGAGGTGTGTTATACAACACATATTGACTGGCCATGAGGGCAACAGCATAACCCCTTGGGCCTGTCTTTAACCCCTCGGCCTTCGGCCTCGGGAAACAGTCTGTTTTTTGAGGGTGACTCACAGCCCCTCGGGGTACAGATGTATGCTGTTGCAGTAATAGCCAGTCAATGTGTGTATAATATTTACCGTTTAGACAGTCTGTCGAGGCAGTCCTATGACCGCTCTTCAAGTTACTGAGCAATGCTGCTTCAGTGTAACTATACTGACCATATTTCTGAGTCTGTCATAAAACTATGTGAATTTGACATAAATATTGATCATCATTTAGGATTCGAGTGCTGAAGGGTACTTTTGTAAGCACACAATATTCACAGAAATATTATTTTTTTGGTCAAGAATATTGGTAATCATAAATTTATCAACAACTAGGCCTGTACTGCAATAAAGTGAATTTGGCATGGAAAGTGACCATCATTCAAAATTCGAGTGCGGTAGGATACTTTTGTAGGTGTACAATAATGACAGAAGTATTTAAATTTTGTCAACAGTATTCATAACTATCAATTTATTGATCCTTTTACACCCTTGATATGACTAATAGCACCTATTGTCCATTTGCATATAAAAGACGCCGTTCAAGTCCTTATGGCGATTTATCAGAGTACATGAATCGATAAAGTAAATTTGAGTGAACATGTATCTGTTTCTAACTAAAGGTAGTATGCACCTCAAAAGTGAAAGACTTAAACTTTTGCTCAAAGTTTCCTAAACGATTGTCTCAGCCATTCTCTTTCAAAATCAAGAATAAAAACCGGGGTCATCGTGCGAATTTTGGCACTAGAGAAACAAATAGGCTTACCCAAGCATTACCAATATTTAAAATTCAAAAATGGTCACCATCCCTGTGTTAAACCAATGGAGAAGAATCGAATTTCGAAAAACTAAGCCGGTAAAAAGTTTTCTTACATCAAGAGCTTTAAAACGAACCCTTCAAGTGGTATATTAGAAAAGAATAATATTGTAAAAGTTAGAGAGTCCAAAAAATCTGTCCCCGAGGCGCGATCTACCTTAAACTGCAGAACGTGAATTGTGATCTTGAATCGTGGCACGTTGTGCTTGAATTAGGCTTACCCTATAGTTTTCACGTCCTACTGAGTGACCCCAACGGGCATTTATGATATTTATTTTCTAATTTTAAGCATTTCTGTGTTACATAACAGGTCAGCATTATACACATTTAGTGTCTGTTTTGAAAACTGGCCCCTTCCCCTTCTAAAATTCACCTTTGCTGCTGAACGACTTTGATATGCACATGTTGGCCATGATCCAACTGTGAATGGCGTTAGTAAAGTTTTAAGCGCCAACATCAGGTATCTAATACCTTTTGAATTCAAGTAAGCATTAGTTGCTCTGTAACTTTGCAAGTACAAGTAAGTTTTTGGAGTATGTCTGTTTGTCTGTCTGTCTCTGTCTGTCACTCTGTCGGTCTGTTTATACCATATAAGCTTACTGATAGGGCTATGATGGTCTGTTACGCATTGAAGGGGTGTCGTCAAGTAGTTAGTCCACTCAACAAGTGTAACTGTTCCTGTTCTGGTCCAATCGTTTCCCTAAAAAAACATCGATTTCAATTTCCATAATACAAAAATCACGGAAAAAATTCAATGAACTAACTCCTGCCTACCTGATCTCTAACAGTTGATTACCACAATATTCCTGATGACCTACTGATAATGTTGAGCCAGAGAGAAAGATTCATAAAGTCTCAACTAACAATCAACGAGCCAACACTGTAACATTTGACCCCAAGATCGGTTGATGCTTCCTTGCATGTTCATTGCATCAAAAAACCAATGGCCTTGGGTACTACAAAAGTGTATCCGGCATTGTTATCTTGAGTCGTGACGCGGTATGCTTGAATTAGGCTTACCCTATAGTTTCCACGTCCTACCAAGTGACCCCAACATGCATTTGTGATATTTAGTTTCTAATTTTTAAGCAGTTCTGTTCTACATAAAAGCATTTTACACTTCAGTGTCTTGCCCCTTGCCGTCCCTTTTAAGATTCACCTTCGCCGCTGAACGGCTTTGATATGCACGCGATGGCCGTGATCCGACTAAATGGCGTTAGTAAATTTTTACGAGCCAACAACAGGTATCTAATACCTTTTGAATTCAAGTAAGCTTTAGTTCGTCTGTAACTTAGCAACTACTAGTCAGTTTATGGAGTCTGCCTATTTGCCTGTCTGTCTCTGCCTCTCTGTCTGTCACTCTGTCTGTCTGTCTGTCTGCTTAGACCATATACAGATTGGGCTATGATGGTTTGTCACGCATTGAAGTCAAGTAGTTAGTCCACACAGTTAACAAGTCTAACTTTCCTTGTTCTGGTCCAATCGTTTCCCTCAAAAAACATCGATTTCAATTTCAATAATACAAAAACCACGGAAAACATTCAATGAACTAACTCCTGCCTACCTGATCTTTAACAGTTGATTACCACAATATTCCCGATGACCAACTGATAATGTTGTGTTTTGCCAAAGATTGCAGACCTCTGCGACTTTGGATCACCGAGCTTGGGAGACAGTGCAGAAGCGTTACCTTAGATGAGCATGACCTCAGCTAACCCAATGATTCACCCACGCAGCTTTTTATTCGACATCACAATGTCAGCAAGTTCACAGTATGTCCACACTGACTTTTGTAAGGCTTTTGATTCAGTTAACCATAGACTGTTATTTTGCAAACAAGAATGTTACTTTTAATCTGGTCAAATTCTACACTTTCTAAAAAAAACCTTTCTTTTCTCAGGAAAAGAAAAAAAAAACGTTCACGTAAGAAAGTTCAGGTTGGGTTACCCTTGGTCTATTCCAGTAACCATGAGCTACTATCAACGTAGCTAATGCATCATGGGTACGATGTTGTGTGGATCAGCTGTGTACATGTTCCGTTCACTACGGTACCCTCCACCACAATGGAGTCTATTGACAGGCGCATGTGAATAGACAGAATCCGGCTATTGACAGGCGCCTGTCCATAGACGAAAAATGGCTAATGACACGCGGGATGTTTTTCGCCACAATTCACCACATTTTAGCGAAATAAACTGCTCTTCTTCCACTTAAATGGAGAACACATTATTTTGCCATGTAAAAATTACAAAATAAGTGCTAACACGTCACAAATTTAACGTTTGAACGCAGTAGCGAAATTCGCTATACGCGGTGCCGTATCAACCTAGCATTAGCCTTGGCCCTGTACAGGTTCTGCACGTGTATTTTGGCCTATAGATCATACTTTCCCTGGTTCACCTCTCAACTGTCACGGCATTCATCACGATTTTCGATGGCAGCGACACTGACAAATGACCACCTTCGACATGGCTCCGTGGCCGGGCTGAGAAATGGCTATTACAGTGGTGAAGAAATTCTAAAACGTCGCAAGATAGCCCAAAATAACAAGGTAAAAATACCAGAAGCACAACAAGTTGCATGTTGTATGTCACGTACAACATTACACCAGTTACACCATACACGGTAAAGTCCACGGCAACTTCGTCCATTTTTCGTGCAAACGGCTGAGTAAAAAATATTCTGAAAAGGTTGAGACAGTTTCTCTCGCTAAAATCACTTAAAGTTTGGCGAAAAAAGTCCCGCGTGTCAATAGCCAACTTTTGGGTATTGACAGGCGCCTGTCAATAGCCAGATTCTGTCTATTGACAGGCGTTGATACGACACCGTACAAGATAAAGTCTATGGGGCCTCGTCCGTATTTTTGTGCAAAAAGAGGCCGTGTAAAATTTTCTAAGAAGCACGGGGCAGTGTGTTTCGCTAAAAAATCCATTAACATTTGGAGCGCGAGTTAAACGTGTCAATATCCAGCTCTTGGTTATTGACAGAGACAGCGATTGGCAGAAGCGATTGACGTGACTTTTTTCTAGAGAATGTTTTTTCTATTCGTGTTCATTTTCACACCCGATGGCTTTCATTTACGATGATTAATCCGCATCTTTACAAAGTAACTTCTGGTCAACTCGAGACAATTTGTCACAGGGCCTGCTGCTAGAAAATTAGACACGATCTTTTCTATTTTGCGGATAAGACGCGAGCAGGCGTCACTGCCAAGCCATTGGCAGTTAGAGCTAGTATTTTACCCCACTCTGGTATTAATTAAAAATATGCATGTATTCAACAGCATCTATCTAGGGAGAGTATATTTTTGAAAAATATTAGCTCTCCCCTGATAACGCACACTAAAGCCCTGAACCTGTATTTTTATATCCAACTTGAAGAATTCAATTGCAGTTACTACTATAACTTCAAAAATTTGCATGTATTCAACAGCAATTCTTTATAAGGTGGGTATATTTTTAGAAAAAAAACCACTGGCACCCATTTATTATTTTGTTTAGAGCCTTAATCTTGTATTTTAATATGCATCTTAAAGTATTAAGTAAAAACAGTGTGACTTCAAAATTGTCTACAAAACTTCAAATATGTCTCTTAATTTACGGGTAGGTTTATGTTTGATAAACAATAGCCTCTCCCCTTTTTTAACTTTATCTGGAGTCCTCTTTCAATGTTTTTCATACCCATTCAGGTACTTAAAAGCAGCGATTACTATGACTTCAAAAATGTCCGTACATCTTCAAATGTCTCCCTTTAAAGACTAGGCATATCTTTATAAAGACACTAGCCCTTTCAATTGTTAATTATGTCTCCATCACTAATCTTGTACTTTTGTATCAAACGTGAAGTACTAAGTATATTTCGCTCAAAAATCACGTTTTTGCAAATATTAATTCTATTTTAACTAATTTGTTAAACCAAGATTAAAATTTTGGTTGGGTTTACCTTTTAGCTTGTCAAGCAAACGTAATTTGCGTGATAAAGAAGTGTTAATTTATGCAAATGTGTGCAAATCACTCGATTTTTTGGCTTATTTTTTCTCCTCATTTCAAAATTTCCAAAGAATTTAACTCCACTACGGCTGAGTCAAATTTTCTGAAATTTTCACATTATGTTCTTTAAATGGTCTATAAAAACAACTATTTTGTATGGCAATGAAGTTCTTACCTTCTGAATAAGATGAATTTGAATTTTGCTAATCATGATTTTGATCACTTTTGTGAGTGCTAGTCTTTCAACCCTTGCCATTTCGGAATGAGGACAGATAATGCAAAATAAAATAGTAGTTTTTTTCTAGATATAATGTTCTTTCAGTTGAAATATTACATTTCAGAAAATAGTGTCAAGTTTTTGACTTAAATTAATTTTCATCATTAACAATAAAATTTAGGTTTTTTACCCACAATACACACCCACTTCATCGTTCGAGTAAACTACTGCCACCATACTAAATTTTAGAGTCTCTGCTTTTTGAAAATATACAGTATGAGGGAGTTTCCTTGTCATCTTTGATGAGAAATACTGCTTTGAAAAAAAACTGTGTTGGCAACATGCAGCTCCACCTTATATAGCGTCAATTAGACTTCAAAAATATCCAGACATCTTCAAAAGCGTCCAAGTATACGGTGGTTGTTGCCAGAGTTGAGTTTAACCCCTATCTTACTGCATTTTTAGCATCGCGACAGGTTTGAGGTCAGGGACATGTTTGAGATTTTAAGATATGTTGCACAAATGACACTCGTGCTGATACAACACTGTAACAGGCGACATTGGGTTGTAGCCTTTCAAAAACCTCTAAATGTTTCATGAACTGAATGACGCCTGAATGCTGGTCACATCGATGAAGGAGCGACATTTAATACATTTCCGTAAGACCACCTGCTGTGTATTTCAGCAAACTGAATGTCATCACTATTAGCATAGGTAGGTACTAGTCCAAACAATGTACCCTTAGCCTTTCAAGCTATGGAATAAAAAGTGAACAATTACTTTCTAACACTTACTTTTTACTTAGTTCGGTTATTGAACCACTCGTTTTTAGGGTGGGGATTTGGCCGAGCGGTTTTGACTATGATGCTTCGCCAGCTACTGTGCCGTACGTTGTGAGTTCGAATTCGACCGAAAATGTACTAATTTTGTGAGTCAATTTCTGTCAAGAGTGTCTCTGATTCATATGTTAATGCTGTGTGTACTGATGCGAATGCTTATTCGGCACCCGTTTCTATCCCAAATGTGACAATTAAGGAGATAAATAAACAACAAACCAACATATCTTAATTTTTTTCTTCTTTTTTTATTCTTCGTGGATTTCTCTAAGTGTTCGTCGAAATGACAATTAAATTTCTCAAGTCTCAATTTCTTCAAACACTATGAAATAAAATCAGTAAAGATACACTCGGTGCCTTATTGTTGCTATAAAAGTTGTTACAAAAGTTTTCTGCTTTTAGTAGTAAACATTTACACATCAACATAACTAATATAACTGGACTACTTTTAAAGGATAAGAACGTCTGTAATAAATAAACACTTTATAAACACTAAAAACTTTCGCATAAGACTCCTGTCCCGTTTTGCGATACAAAGGTTTGGACATATCGTTACAACAGTTTGCATCAACGAACTTTCGCCTGCAGTATTGCAAGTCCCTTTGCTCCTACATTGCTCAAATCTTCCAGAACCCGCCTTCCTCAAGCTGACTCATTACGAGGCCGCAAAACAACTTATTTGACGTCAATGCGGTTCAAGCCTCGAGCCTGAAAGAGAACATATGACAATATTTTGATAAAATGACAAACAAAACTATTAAATAATTATATAGGCGTAGTACTGTCGTTTTGTATTTAACCGTGATACCAGAAATTTTGTTCAGCATTAGCCCAAGGTTACAAGTACGTCAAAACGCTTATTCTGCCTGTAGTCACACAACAGAATCAACGCAACGGAAAGAGCGAGTTATAATAAAGGGAGACAGGCAGCGTAGCAGCTATGGAGTCTCTGGGGTTAAAGTTAGGGATTGAGCAGATAAAGGCCACAAGGAAAATTCTTTCAGTTAGGCATTCAAAATTTTACATCCCTATTTTTCACTTTACGAAGGACGGTGAACAGTTTCAAGTCTTCCCTTCACAAGAATTACGTAACGTAATTTTAAATTTTCTGCACACATGACATTGTACGGTTTACTCACGGCATCAAAGAGAGATATTATTTTCCTTGACTTGTCCTCTTCTTTCTTTCGGCGTCTCCTGGTCTCCTGAACACGGTCGTTCGTTCGCTCTAAGATGAATCTCCTATCGGCCAGGGTCTCTGATTCGTTGGCTTGGACGGTGGTCAAACGGTAGCGTTCGTCTTCGTCGCCACAAATACGAATCCTAATGGCAACCAATACCTGAAAACGAAAAGAATTAGAATAGTAAATAGACATTTCCTTTAATATCGTCCTCCAAATTAACAAAAGTTGGTGGTTTTCGAGAAAAAAATACGTAAAATTTACAGATATTTGAAATTGAAAGACGCAAGGCCCTATAGTAACATTTTTGATTTTCACAAAATCAGAAAAACCTAATGCACTACAAAGGTTTAACATACATAAAAAATAAGTCCAATAGACATACCAGCAAAGTATTATAAAACTTCAATAGTCCGAAAAACTGTCGCCGTGGAGCTTCTACCCCAATAACTTAGTTTGCATATTTTCTAGATAGCGACTAGGACAAAGATTAAATAACTCAGACATAATTGAACTTACCTCTCTATTCGTTGCAAAAAAGGAAAGAAAAATTACCGAGCCCTGCAAAATGCAAATGGAGAAATGCCAATATATGGATAAGAGTACATACATGATAAACTAATCCACAAATAAAGTATGAATTCACACTCCATCCTTTTTCATGCAAACAAATTGTATGGTGGTGATACGATAAACCAAATGGTGAGCTTTGTCTTATCGTTTATATGTAATATACATCAAACTGAAAGCTGTCACTTCGAGTAATTACGAACTATTTTTGGCCACCCCTAACAGTATATAATATAACCAGACATGAACTGAAAATGCTCACGTGTTTCATTACATTTTACAGTTATGTGTAAATTTAAACTTTTGCTACAAGTTTGCAACTTCATAGAAAGTGCTATGATCAACATGATGAACAATATTCACCAAAGATTAATTCTCAAGGTCATTAAGTTTACAAATATGTAATTGACTGCTGTCATTGTGTCACCACTTTATACAGCAAGTGCAATAGCCCTTGGTTAACTCCTTCAAGTCATATACGCCAAACTGTGAAAGCTCATTAGATATGCATATTATAAATTAGCTGCCATGAAAAGGCAAAATGACATTCAATATTGTTTTAACCTGGTATCATCAATGTGCACAATGTACACAGCATGATTTGCCAAGTCTTATCAAGTAAATCGAGGTATATATCCTTAATAAGGAAAGTTCATTAAATATGCAAATTGGGAATTGGCTGAAGTAAATAATGTTTGATAACTTTCAATAATGTTATATCATAGTTTCTTCAATGTACTTAGCACATTTCATCAACTTTAGTGGAGTCAATCAAGATCCCTAATAAGGAAAGTCCATTAAATATGCAAATTTAGGAATTGGCTGAAGTAAAAAATGCTTAATGACTTTAAATAATGTTAAATCATAGTATTATAAATATACACAGCAAGTTTAATCAACTTTGGTCGACTCAATCAAGATATATAAGCCTAATTAGCAAGCTTCATTAAATATGAAAATTAGGAATCGCCTTTCATGTCACACCTTTGTGTCTTTCATTTAGGATAAATCCTTGTATGATCAACATTTGTAGAAAATCTCATCCAATTCTGTGCAGCCTTTGTCATTTTGTGTGAGTTTTACTCAAATCATTAATTATGCAAATGAGCCACACCCAACAAAATCTAATCAGTTCTTGCCATTCTAAAAAAATTATGTACCAGATTTGATTCTGATCTCATAAGCTGTTTTTAAGATATCGGGCCCACGGACAGACACACAGACAGACAGACAGACAAACAGACAGACATTGCTGCGATATTAGCTCACATGTGTGAAAGCGTGTGCTAAAATTGAGTAACATTTACTTCTACGCAGGTATAATTAAGGTGCAGTAAATTAATAAATAATATTGCGAAGGTACTATTTCTCAAGTATTAAATAATAACTTCCATAGAAGATACACGCGTAAAACAAACCAAAATAAACAGATAATAAACTTACTTCAGAAAATACAGCCATTGTCAAGAAGTAACTACCGAGCAGTGAATCAGTCAGCGTTGCCGAGTAACCAATGACCCGAACGGTTACAAATGTACCATAGAGAAGAATCAAGGAAAATATATCTTCCCTAAAATAAAATAAAATAAAAAGACAAGTTCAATGTAAGAATCACAAGGTTATATCTGATTGGTCGGTTGTCACTATTCACAGTAACTTAGGGAGTCGATTTGTATTTTTCAATTCACAGTAACTTAGGGAGCCGATTTGTATTTTTCAATTGTATATAACGGTAAGATTCAGCCCTCCAATTTGATAATATCTTCGAGACGCTGCACATCAGCCCTAAGAATGGACTGTGTATATTCATTGACACTGGAGCAAAGTCAAGAGTCTATGGTAAGTTACATATTCTGTGTAGCCTTTACACCTTGTACCTGGTCTTTTATCAGTCACTCAACTAATTTTTATGCTATCGAGTAGCCGAATAATCACTTTAGTCAAAGACGTCAAAATGGGCCTTACAAGTAAGTGAGTGGTCTGACCTAGTACATGACAGCAGAACACATTGCCATCAGTTCTGTGTGACTTTGTACTATTTAAAGGGGCAAAGGTCGCTCATTTTTACTTTTTTGTGATATCAAGAAAACTTGGAATTCTGCAAAAAGTCATTCAGTGTACAACGTAATTAACGACGGTACATTACTGCAAAAGTGTCAAAAAGTACCTCTTTGCTGAATTGAATCGTTTTGTTCGTGACCTCTTGGCAAAATGGATCTTATTTCCTTTTCTGAATTGCTTCTCTACGACAAAACACATTGGCCACAATGTAAGGAAAGCTGATATCCTGATCTATATGGAAGCAAAGCCAATTAAGATTTCATTACAAAAGCTTGCCTGAGCTCCCAATTTTTGTAACGGTGTATGTTCAGCCCTGCATAGTGACAGTTGAGCATAGAACTTTTAGCACAGACTGTCAAATATTTCACTGAATGCTTGCTTAATCTTGAGAGATTTGAGCTTGTGCACAGTTGACCAGCATTTTAGCATGTCTCAAGGAATGAAAGAACATAAAACACTTTTCACAATAAGCAAAATTCATCAAAAAGGGTTAAAAAAGAGCAAATTTGTCCTTTAAATTAAAGTGACACAGCAGATTTATAATTGAACAGCTTCGGGACAGCTGTCAGGGACATGCGAGTCTCACTACAACAATCTAATTGAATTATCCTCGGATGCCACGATGATGTTGTTATCGTTATCAGTTTTGGATTAACAACTAATAAAACATAGTATATATAGTATATATACAAACACGTCGGCATGCTCAAAGCAATTTTATGATTCAGACTCGGGTAAAGTAAATGCTCATTCCAGCATGTGTCTGTTTTCGCTCTTACCACAATCTTTCCTTTTCGTCTGCGTCATAGTTTCGCATGTTGATGCTGTAGATGTGGTAACCATAACATAATAGGGCCAAGGAAACCTTAACGAATTCGAAGAGACAATATATCTTTTAAGAGCACAGAAAAATGTTGGATGATGTATGGACATTTTAGTGACGTATGGCGAATCAACCAATCGACAAATTCTTTCACTGCGATGGATGAACCAATATTTTCTTTGTACGTATTGGTTCGTTAACGACAAACGATGGGTCCTTTATTGTGTAGGATTTTACAATAGCAACTGAGGGGACACATCGACGATAGCAAATCACAACGCTATCGTGTTGTTATTTGCTTCTTCGCATAAAATATAGTCACTCTAGCTCAAATAGCATTCACAAAGTGTAACCTTCACACTCAGAAGACACCAGGCGGTGAATTTACTTCCAGGATGCACGGTTTGTTGAATTTGAACACCTAGATCAAAGCGGTAAAAGGTTGGTAAATTTATGCATTATTTCTTGCACAAAATTTTAACGTTCTGGTTTAACAAAGCATGCATCGGGTTGCCTTATACACATTGTTCTTTATAATTTGATATTACTTTAATTTAAGAAGTTTATCACTAACCGTCAAAAGCACTACTTGAGTAGCGATGCATATCACCAAGGCAAACGTTGTGTAGATCAACCAGCAGCTGAAATTCGGAAGAAAGGCATATACTGAACGAGCTCAGCTGAATATTAGTGGCTGCTTTTCTGACAAAAGGCTTCCGTTAAAGAATCACTCTGCTGGCCATGACCCGGCCTGCATGTATATAATCGGTTACAAGATTTATCACACATGTCGAAGAAACTGCAGAATGGTTTGACAAATAAAGAAGTTGATCAGTCAATGAAACCTCAGATGAAGATCCCAAAAACTGACTGACACTTACCTTGCGATGTGCTTGTACTCTGGTAGCTGGTTACCATACATGGATACCACGAAAATTAATGGTAACACCCATCCGAACAGCAGATACAGTATTCTTTCATTAAAAAAGAAATAAATAAACTGAGAATGCTTTAAGGTAGAATGCACCTCGGGTACAGATTTACGGACTCTCAAATGTTTACAATTCACTTGTATGACTGACATTTTGAAGCTCTTTGATTAAACAAGGTTTGCACTGTATCTTCTGTTTGTGAATAAAAAATTGTATTGTTCGCTATCGAGATAACATCGGGATGACAGCCATTTAGAATTTCATACATCGGTAAATTTAAGGTAATTTGTTTCTCTCGTACCAAAATTTGCATGGTGACCCCAGATTTTATTCTCCCCTTGTTGTTGTGCTTTAGTACTTTGTACACGACTGTTTGGCAACCTAGCTGAAACTTTCGACTTCCCGACGAATTCCTCGAGTGGTGGTCTTGACAGCATTTCAATTGTATTGAGAATTTGATAGCTGTTGCTTCATTTCTATTAGTGATCTATAAGTTAACGCACATTGTGAAGGTAGGGTGGTTCAACAAATTCAACGGGCCTTATCATTAGGGTTGATCTTGACAATACTTTATATAGTATAATTGTCCTTCATTAGGTCAGAACTTAATTATTAATCGGAATCGCCGCTTCTACTGTAGTCGATTTGGATTTGTTTTCAAAAATTGCGTAAATGCTAGACCAAACTTTGAGGACGTTAAAAAGACAGTTTTGCAATTGTTATACTTCTAGGGCATTTTTGTCGTAAAAATGTTTTGTTTTCTTCTTTGAGCATGTGGAAATGGTCAGACTTTGTTCTGTCAACACTGCCTATATATGTAATGCTTTATAATTGTGGATAATTGTAAAACCTGGTCTCCAAGTCATCAGTAACAATGCAAGTAGTGGAAGATTTTGCTGCTTCTAAAGGAAAATTTAAATATTCGTTCGCCGCCTCTAAGTTTTGCTAAAAGTCCGAGGAACAATAAGATTTTCCCCCGATCCAGCGAAAATTGTTTTATTAACAAGTTAACGTAAAACGTCACCACAGTAAACTGACACATGAGCAATAGCCTAGCCTTTCCCCTAGGCAAAATATACAAATACACAAACAGGTCTTGAAATATAAGAAAATGTATATACGCACCTGGTAAGATTTCGACAGTCAATGTATATCAGACGCAAGCACTGTTGAACGCTCAAGTTAACCATCCAACAACAGTTGCTGAGCAGTCCATACGTCATCTCAACGGACAGTATTTGACAGCCCTCCTAATGCCAAGAAGAAAACAGAGACACTTCAGCGTAATTACTTAGGGGTCCATAGCTGTGGTGGTAGTTTTACGGCAGGGTTTTTGTCTTTCACGTGTTGATTTTGACTTCGACTTTTCACGCCGCCACCACAGCTATGGTATATTCCATAGACGAGCAACCGAATCCATGCGCAAGCAGATAGTTGCTCAAGATTGTTCGACCAATTCACGTCCAATTTATTTCATCCAATTTTACATGCCGTTCACTCTATCGATAACTGGATGAATGCGTTCTGTATAATTCCAATGAGAAAACACATGCGTGTCATTTATGCTCGCGGTACGACTTTCGCATAGAAGATGAAATATGAGTGTTTGCTGTCTGCAATGCAAAAAATCTTCATTCCTAGAGACGCTGCGCACCCCCCCCCCCTAAAATTGTAAAATTGTAAAATTGTAAAAAAGACGACCTCTTTGTTAAGATTGAGGCTAAATCAATCTCAAAAAAAGTAGGCAAAATAATTATTTGCAATATTTATCTCTTTTCAAAAGTGCACTGCATCTTAAAATCTGCATTACACATTGTTAATGTATGTCACATTAATTCTTGACATTGAATTCTCATTTACTCACTTGCTTTGTGCTCGTGTGTGAGATATAACAATTTTTATTGTTAAAATGTTGATTCACAAGTAGGAAGTTCTCATGAAAGAAGGAGCATCATTTGGTTTCTCGTTTAAACTTAAAGGGATCATGAATGAGTACAGACTGGAAGAACGAAAACGAGCAATCGTCCATTGAAATAAATTCATTGTCACATTGCCACATTGAAACAACATGAGGGCCAACAGACATTGGCGTTGAGATTGGTTTACCTGTTCTCTGCTCGTGTGTTGGAGAGCCGACGCTGCACACAGTAGGATTGGAAACGAGGCATGGGTCAGCATCGCTTGACCCAACACAAAGTATCGATCAGATGACAATCTGCAATGGTATGAAACCGACGACATGCAAGTCAAAATCACATTTTTGAAACTGACTGATAATTATCAAGACAAATCTCTGTCAGGTTACATAGTTCTGAAAAGCCAATAACAGTAATACAGAATTCTACATGAAGAAATGTGTTTGTGTGTGTTTGTGTGTGTTTTTGAGAGAGAGAGAGAGAGAGAGAGAGAGAGAGAGAGAGGAGAGAGAGAGAAGAGAGAGAGAGTTAACAAGCTTGCCTACCTAGCAAATGCCACCATGATGAGGGCAAACAGAATTAACAATGCGGATAGGCTACTGTATATCATCATGACGACTTTCTCTGCAGACTCCAGGAATGGCTGGCGATAAATGAAGACGGAACCAGACGTTAGATGTATGTGAGATGCAATACTATTTTCTACCCTTGCCCTAACTTTGTTCATAGCACTTATTGTCCACTTACATTATATTGAGTTGATATAGAAGTCATAGAGGATATCGTTTACCTTTTTTGGATCTAACACATTATAGTTATGGACTACTTCTTTAGCAGGTATCACGAGCTGGTGGATAAATACTGCACCTGTCTTCGACAAATGATCGCTGATTGCATCAGTGACATTGGACCTTAGCTGGTGACCACTACCTATTTGACTTACAGATTGATATATGGCGAGTGCCACATGTGGGGCAAGATGCACTTACTATTTTCGAAACACCTGATATCACTTCTTGGCCTTTTGGCAAGAGGTCCATATATCTTTCTTTCATGAATTTGACTTTGTTGTGTGTACCGGTGCTTTACTGTCTCTTCTGTGCTTTTTTGTGTCTGTGTTTATAACTAGTGTATTACGAATTTTGACCTAGTGTTATGGATTACGGATTGGTATGATTGCCATTATTCTGATACTATCATCAAAACTAACAGTATGTCATATCAACATCATATGCACCACGCTGACACTACTGTTTGACTGCATTACCTAAACAGTACATCTGTGTGCGTCATGTGTTCTTGTGTTCTGTAAGACGTAGGGAAACTGTCCAATTTAACAGTTCCATGATTATTTGATGAAAATAAATACTGTTAAACAAATTAAGTTAAGTTATGGACTATCCTGAAAGCGTACTTGTCGGGAATAAATAAGCGGGAAACGAAATAAATTCTTAGCTGATTCGTAAGTCGTACAGATCGGGTTTACAAAAAACGATACATAAAAAGGCAAAACGGTAAATTCAAAAAAGAACAGCCGAATAATGCACAAAATGACAAAACAAACGAGATAGATTGTGGACGGTCGCTTGTGCGGTTTTGTTCTTTTAATATCGCTCCGTATAGCGGCAGAATCTTGGAGCCCAAACGCCTTCGGCACTTTGTTGTAGATAAAATCAATGCATTTATATTTGTACACCGATTCGACCGCATTTACCATCAGATATCAAAGATCGTGACTTACTAAGGGCTGCTCTCCCAAACTCATCACGGAGCAAAATGTTCCCGGTTGATTACAAGCACATTCAACGTACTCGCCAAGTTCATCGATCCCTTGGCGAAGTAAACGACACATTGAAGTATCCCATAATCTGCAGGGGAAACGGGATAAGACTGGAAGTTACAACGAGATTCCTTGATCGGGTAAAGAGTGCCGATGGTTTTTTAACGTCCAATTATCACTAGTCTTTTTAAGGTAGAAAGCGCTTCGGAGACAGATATTCGGACTCTCAAACTTTTACGATCATTCTTTCCTGATCTACCATGTGTAGGGGCTCATAAGAAAATTATCAGTCTTAGTTTTTCACAAATAGAAAATTTAATTTTCCTTCATAGACTTTACACAGGGATGGTGGCCATTTAGAATTTCAAACATCGGTTAATCTTGAGTAACTTGTTTCTCTAGTACCAAAATTTGCACGTTGACCGCCGATTTTTAGTCTTCATTTTGAGAAAAAATGGTTGAAAGATCCTTTAGGAAAGTTTGAACAAAAGTTTAAGTCTTTCACTTTCGAGGCGCATACTACCTTTAGTTAGAACGCACCTCGGAAATTGATATTCGGATTCAAATTTTTATTGTAATTTACTGATATCCTTATGTGGAATCATTTTTAAAGTTTATGGAGTTAGTAAATAAAGTTTCATCCGTTTTGTGGTCGTGAAAAGAGAAATTTTCATCTTACCTATACAGTTAACATAGAGACAGCGGTAATTTGAAAACAAAATATAAATCATTTTTAAGAAATTTGTATTCTGTCGTTACCTGGTCAAATTTGTAATGACCCCTAACTTTTATTCTTGGCTTCAAATGATAATATTGCAAGCTTCCTTGAGGAAAGTTTCGAGACACGTACTACTTTAAAGTGAAATGAAAAAGTGTACATATTCTTTGAACTTTATTGCAGTTTTCAAAAAATAATATTCTATTTATCGGATATCATAATAGATATTGAAGCCCGAGGTTTTGTACTTTCGTAAACCCCCAACGGACAACAAATAAGAGGGCTGTAACAAGTCATTTTACTAGAACCAAAAAGCACGTAGATTATATTTTGACCGGAGATGGTAGAAACCAGACACATTGGCCATGATTAAAATGACAGCTTAGAAAGTTATTATCAATGTGAAGGGCATGTGAAGTGCATGCTGAATCATGTTAATCTCTTCGGGAAGGACGATATACATACCCAAAACGCGAGCCAAGATCAGCAAACGAACAGCGTGGATTGTAAGCTTCCTGAAATGATACCGAGGATGTCGTTAGGAAGGTCGATAGCATTGTACTACGCGTTTGAAATATTGTGGGAAAGTGATTTTTGATTATACAAATTACAAAAGAGTAGAACCAAAGTGCAAATAATAAAATGTAAACGAACATTAACAAAGTGATAGCTGCATCAACATATTTAACAATATGTTATAGTCGATTAAACCTGTCTTGCCGACGGCCAATCGCTTTTATCATCTCACGAATTCTTCACTCCGACTGAAACCGACTGCTAAACAGAGATGAGTGTCCACATTAAAATGAGATATTGTGATAAACAACTACACTCGATTTGCTGGAGGGACAAGATCGGAATGTCAAATTCCCCTCCAGTCATCCAACAACCTTTTTAATTCACGATGTCTCACCTGCATCTTATATAATCTTAGTTTCGCCAAGTCGTCCATTTTGTAAAGAACGCCCTCCAATTTAGGATGCACCGACACAGCAAGAGCAACCGTGTTTACTTTGTTTATAATTTTAGTGGCGGTAATGGTTTTCACCCAGGTCCTTGTTGCTGTAGTTTGTCTGAAGTCTGCAGGCAGTATGTCCCCCGCGGCCCGATACACAAATATCACCAAGGCAACTGGTAAGTCTGAAATGGTAAATTTTACAAATTCGTCTGTAACGTCGTTATGAGTCGCACGAATAAAACAGTTCATAGAAGATGGCTTGTTCTGCTACAGGGGCTCAGACTGATTAACAAACACGAAAACAAACAGACACAAACAAAACTAAAAACACATGTGTTAGAAAATAAAAATTGACAAAATGTAAGAAATAAAGAAGTAAATAAACATATAACAAAATACCAACCAGAAACTAAACATCAAACTGACTGGCTTACTGACTGAGAAAAGTGGGTCATCTGCAAAATCTAATCTAAAAAATCTTCGATCATTGTTCCTCTCGACTAGACTAGCCCACTAGTCGCTTTGTATTTTATTTGATGTTTAAATAAAGATTTTAAACTTATTCAGTCATTCCTCGTTTCCTATTCGTATTAACTGTTTTTATCTTGTCCTACGTTCCAGATATAGTTTTGGCCAGGTCACGTGATGGAGGGACTATGGTCTGATGTAGGTCTGTGCTGTGGATCAATGCCATCACACGGCTATTGCGCGATCACATCACATGAGTAAAATTATGAACTCGAGACAAAGTTTGCTGAAATTTACTTATTTTCATTGCGACATAATTAATCGACACTTGGGGCAAGTCTACCTCCCGACATACCGGGCCTACAGTCAAGGTGACATGGACAAATTATGTACCTATGTCATGATCATGTAGATTAAAACGAAATGATTTACATTCGACAACTAAAAGAAGCTACTTTTCATGATGAATTTGTTCAGTGCCATACACCACCAGCGCTGAAGGAGTCACAGACTTTGAAAAGCTCCTTGTTGGAACCTTGTTGAATGTGGTTGCTTAGGTCAAGAGGAAATGTAAAAATCGCCATTGTCGAGAGTAAAAGGTTTGTAATTAACTACATAAGGATGGAATTGTCGAGATTTTTCTTTTTTAAAACAAAAGCATGTTTCTTACCAGTTTTGTTACCGTCGAATTGACTAAGAAATTCGCTTGACAAGGTCACAGTGTCAAGCTTGGACACAGTGTTGTTACTGACCAACGTCCTTCGTCTCCTCTTCGCATCATCACGGCCACGGCCGACGAAGTGACCGACGAGATCTGAAAGTGAAATGTAATGACAAACTTACGATAGAAAACCAGGGTGAAAGTACATCAAACTGGCCGAACTGTTGTCCGAGTTTGCGTCAAAAGTAGAGTAAATTGTCACCTGCTGTTCCGAGGGCATGTAGTTCTCCTTTAGCCTGTCCATTATACGCCTTCGTGTGGAGGTATAAGTTTAAATATTTTGGTCAATTAAAACAAACTTGAAATGTGTAGTTCCTGAACGCGTCGTATGTAACAATTGAGCTTCGCTGAATTACGTTATTCAGCAAAGCCCAACTACGACGGCATAACAAGGGCGCCGTCATCCAACAAATGTCCACGCCAAGTTTTGGTTACCCAGACTGCTCTGCGGGGCTCTCGTTCGGGCGTTCTGAGGAGAACCCCACAGGGCGGGTTGGATCCCCAAGATTGTCCTTGACACTAACGGGAAATGTGTTCTCTGTACGGCGATAATATCCCCATGTGAACGCGTCAACTCATATATTTTTAGCTGAACAGTTTGTTTGCAGAAATCACGTGACGCAGTATTCTCAGGATACAACAACAGAAATGTCCCCTAAGAAACAGCAGAAGCGCAAATGTCGTATAATCTTTTCCCGAAGAGTGACAGCAACGCTTTTGCTTCAATTATGAGCATGCGTCGTCTACAGCTGTTTCCATATGCCTTATTTATTTATAGTTTAACTTTAATTTATCACCACCTTTATTTCATGATCACCTAATCTCTCAACTTACCGATATTCTTGCTTTGTAAAAAAAGGTTTTTGCCTGTCTTTACCATGTATGCAAAGACAGTACTTCCAAAATCTTCCATGGAGGACAGAATGGACACAGCGCAACCACTTGGACCGTAAGTCTGTCAAACAATGACGATTTAGATAATTATTCAAAAATTGATTGATTAGGTAATCAATAAGTCCATCAACGAATGGTTCAACAAATCGTCAGTCAGCGAACAAATTACTCAATCTCGCGTTTTTTGTAGCGGTCCGCAATTTTGTTGACCAACCAATGTGTGAACTAGGTTGGGGACAAAAGCCTGTATGTGTTACGCCTTAAATGGACTGTCTGTAATAAATTTGTTTCATCAAGGCTAAATTGCTGCCATACGATGAGTATAGTCGTACAAAAGACGTTTGCGTCTCCTCAGCGTGAAAGCTGTATACCAGTATTTCCATCATTATTCCATGAACAAAACGAGTTTGATAAAACTGAACTGAGGCACAGTCCTGTGACTGAGGTAAACCTTACTTCGTAGATATTCTTCCACTGTTCTTCAAGGCCCCTGTCAAGACTACGGTCGCTTGCCTCCAGAAATTGCTGAAGGGGAAAACGAATGCTATGAGAATGACACTTATTGGGATTGTGAACGTTTCGAATTTTGTCATGGTTGGTTACGACAATGTAGCTCTAACATCGAAGAAAGGCTGTCCATATATATTCTGAAGAACACTAAGGTAATGTTCGGCAACCTATAGGCACCTGACGGAGCTAGTGAACATGATCAGATATATACTGAAGACGTTCCCGTATTTCACTCTATGTAGTGTGTGCGCTTGTTTGTTGATTGACACTTTCGTTTTCTGTGGCAATATGACTTTGCCTCATTGTGATCAACACTGCCGCCAATATTCAGATATTTGTTACTGCAACATCAGAGATAAAGCGAACAAAAGACTAAATGCAAATGCGGAGCATGATGTAATGCATCCTTCGTTATGTAAAGTCTTTGGCATGTACAGCGCCACCAGTGGTACTTTGATACTTAGTGCACAGGGCGATGCCTACGTGTCCGTCCCTAGGGGTGGGTAGGTGTTTCGTTGTATTGCTAACAAAGATATATTCTACCAACCTTTGGTGTTTTGGTCTTAAACTTAGCACTGCCCTTGACAATCTTGCGTTAACTTTCTTGTTGGTCCGCGAATTAGACAGCACGCAGCCCTTTCTTCAGTTATACCTTGCTGGCGCGTTCGTTGTTGACTTTGTCAAATTTAATCCGATGATAATCTGCATGGTGACAGCGTCCACAGCTTAGTAATTTACCCTTGCTTACTTTGGCCAATTACTGCTACTTGGTAAACTCATCAGATAATAGATACAGCATGTTGATAAAACGTTAACGCAAGATTGTCAAGGGCAGTGCTAAGTTTAAGACCAAAAGACCAAAGGTTGGTAGAATATATCTTTATTAGCAACACAACGAAACACCTACCCACCCCTAGGGACGGACACGTAGGCATCGCCCTGTGCTTAGTGTGTATTCATTTAGTGTGTGTAAACAATATGGCGGATGCAGTGACACCATACGGCGTACGCTCTGTGCGAGTGAGGCACCAAGTCTCGAATCCAAGCCATCCGGCCTAAATTGATGTACTGCCATGAAGATATGTAACTAAAGCAATTCATGTTTCATTTTGGAACAAGTTTGTCAGTGTTTTAATAATTTATGGTCCATTGGAAGTCTTAGATGACTGTGTTCCATATAGTGCCATTGATGCCTGTTCATGCTGTGTTGCAACTCATGAAGAAGTGTCATTTAGTCTGGTAAATATAACTGAACTTATAACACAGTTGCAGTTTGTGACATACCGTCAATTCGAACGCTATGGTGCCGTCATTGACATTGTGAGACGTTTAGAAAGAGAGTAACTTTCTCTGTTTTGTGTTGTTTTGAGAAGTTGCCGAACACAAAGAAACGAGTATAAAACTCAGCCATGTGCATTATGCAAATTAGCAAAAGTTGAGAAACTTCTGTGACGAGTGTTTCCAGAACACTTTCGCTTGCTGTTGACTTTACTACTTGAGAATATAAATTCAAGTACTGTATCCTGTCATGTCAGTTCAAAGGAAGATTGCCGTGTATCTGAACATTAAGGTATGGAAATCGATCCCAGGGCCTAGGAGTGGCACATGTAAAACAGTGTGTATCTTTGCGTCAGAGGCGGAATAATCTATTTATCCAGGAAATCTTAATCCCGACTGCTATGTTTGTACGCACATAGAGCCAGTCGACGTTAGGGACACAAAAAACAACACGAGGAACAAACAGGCAGTGGTTTTGAACAAAATCAATGTACCCGGTACTTCACCGATGTCTGTAACTCAGTACATGAAAATATTCGTAGCTTGACGCACTTTGAACATAGCTCGTAACAAGTGAGAGCGGAAAGCCCACAGAACTACGTGTACAGCTATAACAGCCACTCATGTAGTTGGCGCTCAGTGAAGATTTTTCGATCAACAACTTTGACGGATGATGGACTGGTCTTTTCTACCGCAATTGTTATCTCCCTCGATTCAGCACAAAATTTTCGTATGGACTATTGATGCGGTGTTTACAGTTGTTACGTAGTGGTAAATCCTAGTCGTATTTACGAGTGCTGCGTAAACAGTCACTGAATAAATTTTGCACGCATTTACGAGCACTGGATATTACTACCGTTTTTATCGAAAACCGTCCGTATACGCACATGACAGTTGTGACAAAAACAACACAAAAAATCTGGCGTACATTGTTACTGCATTACTTTGACCAAAAAATCACCCAAATGCCGAACGGTGATCATACAGAACTCTCAGCAGGTTTCTGGACTAAACGACCCCAACCCGGCCGGGTCCCAGTCAACTGTGCCGGGCTCGACGTCTACTCTATCAGCGTCAACTCAAACTTTCACTCCAGAAAACTTTACCCCACAAACTGGAATATACTAAATTTACCTTGAAAAAATTTCAAACTTTGTATCGTATTGAAAAAATCTTACCGGGGCCACGGAGCAAATTAAAAAACCAACAAACCCCAACAGAAACAGTGGAATGATCATTAGTGTGCAAGGTCGCTGTATTATATGTCAGGGTGAAAAAATCTAGCTTTGAAATTTCTGGACGGTACAAACGGCGGGGCAGAATTAGACAAGATTACGACCAATGTGTTACCGCCGATGGTACATAACTTACTGTTGATAGCAGGTAGTTCGGTGTCCAGTGAGAACACGATTCCGAATGTATCACGGCTGTTGATTTGAGCTGCCTCCGATCGAAAATTTCAACACAAAGACATGATGTCAATAATTTTGTGAGATTATAAGTACCCGCTGTCTTCTCGCCAAATAGCTGCGATCAAGATCATTATGATAGAAGCAATTGACCGCCGAACACCTGCTTGCTGATCTTATACACAACGTGTAAAAATTGATTATTCCTGCTGAGAAATACGACAGCAAATATTGCAATGTGAATTTCTTACTATCTTCCTCGCAATGGTTTTGCGTCTGTGTTTATTTTATCACGGTCACTGGACCATTTCTGACGATTTTTACTAACAAAGAATCAGTTCACACTCATCGTGGGAACACATTGCAAAGACGTTCACAAAATTTTCATCACATTCAATCACATTACCGTAATCCCCATTTCATTTTGGCCCCGGTAAGATTTTTTCAATACGATACAAAGTTTGAATTTTTTTCAAGGTAAATTTAGTATATTTCCAGTTTGTGGGGTAAAGTTTTCTGGAGTGAAAGTTTGAGTTGACGCTGATAGAGTAGACGTCGAGCCCGGCACAGTTGACTGGGACCCGGCCGGTTTGGGGTCGTTTAGTCCAGAAACCTGCAGCAGAGTTCTGTATGATCACCGTTCGGCATTTGGGTGATTTTTGGTCAAAGTAATGCAGTAACAATGTACGCCAGATTTTTTGTGTTGTTTTTGTCACAACTGTCATGTGCGTATACGGACGGTTTTCGATTAAAAACGGTAGTAATATCCAGTGCTCGTAAATGCATGCAAAATTTATTCAGTGACTGTTTACGCAGCAGTCGTAAATACGACTAGGATTTACCACTACGTAACAACTGTAAACACCGCATCAATAGTCCATACGAAAATTTGTGCTGAATCGAGGGAGATAACAATTGCGGTAGAAAAGGTCAGTCCATCATCCGTCAAAGTTGTTGATCGAAAAATCTTCACTGAGCGCCAACTACATGAGCGGCTGTTATAGCTGTACACGTAGTTCTGTGGGCTTTCCGCTCTCACTTGTTACGAGCTATGTTCAAAGTGCGTCAAGCTACGAATATTTTCATGTACTGAGTTACAGACATCGGTGAAGTACCGGGTACATTGATTTTGTTCAAAACCACTGCCTGTTTGTTCCTCGTGTTGTTTTTTGTGTCCCTAACGTCGACTGGCTCTATGTGCGTACAAACATAGCAGTCGGGATTAAGATTTCCTGGATAAATAGATTTATTCCGCCTCTGACGCAAAGATACACACTGTTTACATGTGCCACTCCTAGGCCCTGGGATCGATTTCCATACCTTTAAAGCCATCGAGTACCAGCAGACGGAAGCCCATGCGCCCATACAAGTGCTGCATCGTTGAATTATCTGCTTGGATTCTGTCGACAGGTTTATGAAGCCTTTATATGATGACTCACATAAAATGCCTGTTATCAGTTTAGATATTTCTTTTTAGAAATTTGTGTCGAGTTGAACAGTAACTGTATTGTACGTGTATACAGCAAGTTTCAGGTTCTTTTGATTTGTATATCATTAATTTTACCATTTGCTTCAGAGTGGTATTTTATATTGATTACACAGCAACACCTAAGCGAGCAAAAAGCCCCTACGACCATGCACAAGTCAGAAAGCTCACAGTCCCAGTACTAAATTTAGTTATGAATTGTCATGATAGCAGTTTGCTTGTACGTATGGCTTACACAAATTATCAATTATTTATCTATTTATTTATTTCGAACTCCAACACAGAAATTGTAAAGAAGGCGCAAGTCTTTCAGTTTGCTCATAAGAGCAACATCTGTACCAAGTTCGTGAAATCGATAGTCATAATTAATGTAGGCCTATAGCGTCAATAAAACTATCACTAGCTATAACAATTCAAATGATAAAGATCAGTGGTCGAATCCTTCAAGATGCGTATCCTCCGATAGTAAAGGTTCATTAATTAAGGTAGTATGTGCTTAGAAAGTGAAAGACTAAAGTTTTGCCCTACTTTCCTTTAGCAAACTTGAAAAAAAATCTCGGGCCACCATGCAAAGTTAGATACCAGGGATACAAATTAGCCGACAATTACCGATATTTAAAATTCAAAATGGTTGCTATCCCTGTGTTATCTCTAGGGGTGATGGAATTCCCCATTTTCCCTAAGCCGCAAAGCAGGTGAAAATTCACTTTACTCCATAAGCTACAAATTAAGCACCTTTACAGGTGGTAGGCCAACGAACATGGGATATTTCGGCTGTCTTTCAAACTAACAGTAGTCTCTCTCTCTCTCTCTCTCTCTCTCTCTCATATATATATCGCAAATATTTCCTGTGCAAACTTGTTTCAGAAAATGGTACGACAGGAATTCATGCATGTATATGCTGTGTACGTTTCTACACGTCTTGATCAACAGTGAAGCAAGACACAAATTGAGATGGAAGACATACGATACTCGAAGTTGAAAGCATGAAAATGCTACCTTTCAGAGGTTGAAAGAATTGTATGATCATCCTCAAGCAATTTGCAAACGCTGAAAATGGCTCCTGTATGTTTAAATCGGAACCAAACATTTTCTCGTGAAACTCCAACTGAAGCGTTCATGCAAGCAGCAGTTGTGGCGGAAACAATAAACGCCCTCAATGTCCATACATTTGCAATTTTTTACTGTTTTCAATACCCAAAGTGCCAGCCAAGTCACCTCTGTTGCAATCAAAATTTACTTTCCCCCGCCTTCGCTCATCAACTATAGTTACTCAAATGGTAACAGAAGGGTGACATCAAACCAAACTCACTTCAGTGACTTGGAGAAGATCCTTTTCAGTTTTGCGTGGAAACAAAATACGCCCTCAGTGTCCATACATTTACAAGTTTTTTACTGACGTTTTCAATAACCAAAGTGCCAGCCAAGTCGCGCCTGTTTCAATCAAAATTTACTTGCCCTACTTCGCGCATCAACTAAAGTTACTCTAATTGTAACATAGAGGGACATCAAACCAAACTCACTTTAATCACTTGGAGAAGATCCTTTTCAGTTTTGCTTTCATCGTCATATTGTGAACTAGCAGCGACGGCAGCCAAAATATCCTTGGCCACAATAATATCACCACCATACATTGCCTCCTCACCGTCGAAGACGTCAAGCAACAGATCTAACATGAACGTAGAATTTAAGGTACCGTTCTGTTTAACCTGGAAGAAAGACATTTTCCATAAATAAGTTTGTGTTTCGTATCTACAACTGTTACGGATTTTTGCCTCCAAGTTCTTCATTAGGCAGGCTTTCTCAATGACATCGCCCACGCCTGTATGTTTTCGTCACCCAGTGTGGTGAAAGGGCCATTATTTGTAACTTTTGACCATTTTTACCTCGGAAAATTCCATGTTGGAGGCTCATATTTGTTGCAAAATGTTGTTTTACGAAGAAACAAACATGATTAGTGATGTTATAGCCACATAAAACTGCTAATTTTTGTTCAAACGTGTTGCCCTTCCGAGCTCGTTTGTTGACGTCTGGCATGCTCAGCGTGCTGGGGAGAACGCAGATATGGTGACGCCGCGATCACGCCAGATGTACAAGTTCACGTTTATTGCGGGATCAAAAACAACATTGCGTCAAGGATTGCCAGACATCTGGCTACGCAACGTGCTCGGACAATGGACTATGACGTAAGTGCCGGGCATAAGTAATGAATATTTATTTTGAAATTGCTGTGAATGGCTCGCGCAGGTGCAGAAGAATGTCTACTTTGCAATCCGCGTGTCAACAGAGTTTGTATTTCTGTCCGGACAAAAATTGAAATTTTCGTTGTAAAATCACATGTTATTAGTTGTAGGGCACGTAATGTTTCCGAATAACATGCGATTCTCTGTTATTTGAAAGGCTATTCAACATGAGCCAGTGATCATTTCAATCAAAACTAACGGAAAAATCGCAAGAAGATACAGCTAATGGAACTTTAAGCGTACGGGTGGGACAAAAATTTGTGCGCTGCGTTTAATCTGTTGTGTGATCAGAAGTTGTCACAAATGTTGACACCAGTATAAAATTTTGTGCTGATCTCTTACAGGTCTCAGCCAGGTATTTGAAATGATCAATCGATAATACTACAATTATTGATGACATCATAGTAAACAACACATGGACACGATAAATTGGCCTGAAGCGTGGAACAGCGCCCTCAGTACTCAATCGTGCTCTCTATGGATGCTTGGAAGTTGCATATCAGTACAGCTATAAATCACCTGAACGTTTAATTAGTCAGAAACAATATGAACTCAGCTTCATAATGTTGGTTTCACTTTTGCTGTTTCAGATCAAAGAAGCTGGCGACATGCTTTGATGGAATATTACCGAATTCAAATATTCTTTCTCGCTAGCCAGAGCATGGTTTCCTACCTAGGCAATAATCGATACCTCTTTACGGGTAGCGCCAAGCTGTTGCCGTAAAGGGGCGTGTTGTTTACGACGATGAAAATAATATATTCATTTTGAAACTATCTGACCGAAATCCAGCGGGGAGGTATTGGTGATGACGTACTTCATTTATGAATGACATCACTTACATGTAAATTCTTTTCCAGTTCTGCCATGGCCCCGCTCTTACACAAGGTTGTGTCTGGAGCAGCCCAGTTGCCATGCTCATCACAGTACCGTATCATAAAACCTTTTGATAAAATGAAAAATAGTTTATTTTTCGGAAATTATAGCAGATTTCCGTGGAGGCTTTCAAGATATCAGACTATGGACACTTGTAGATTGACTGTCATGAGATATGAAGATAAGGTGAAAACTACAATAGAATAAATAGGTGATGACGTAAAAATTATTACGTTTAACATATTTTTTAAAGCTATTAACAAAGTATTGCGTGTATGGTTGGCTAGGATTTCTTTTTCCGTAAGACTTTCGTAGGACTTTCTCAAACAATACATATTCACAGACTTGTTTAAAATGTCAGCGTTCTAAGTGTATCATGTTCAGGGCATTAGTATTTCAAGTCCCTCGATTACTCTACCACTTCTTGTGTTTCAAAATCAACTCATTGATTAACTACTGATATTGTTGTCAACTCATTGATTAACTACTGATATTGTTGTAAATGTTTTGGGTCACGACGATTTTTATTATTCTTTTTCATGAAATATGAAAAACATGATATTGACAATCATTTTCATTATTCATTGTGCTTCAACGATATAATCAACAACAATAACCAGATAAGCAGGCCTAGTACCTGGTGGTCTGTGATATACTGATATGTGCAAAAATGAGTTAAATCACTCAATAGTCCGCATACACTTTATTTTGTACGATACTTACCAAGGGCATGAGGACATGGTATCCATTCGGTGGATTGGGCGCTAGGTGTTCGGCTCCATTCGATATCAAAGTCCTCATCCTTTTCCGACTCACAAAAGAGCGTCTTGTCTGAAATTGTAGGAAATACACCTTAGTACCAGATTGACATTGTGATGATTTCACTCTTTAAACCGTGGCGAAGAGAGCTACAAACGATTGAAGTTTGGAAACTATGCAGAGCACAACGTTTCCGGTAAATGGCTTACTACTCTATTCTTCGACCAACTGGCGTTCACTGTTATTCTCCACGTGTTAAAGGCAGATTGCTCCTCGGGGACAGATATTCGGACTCGCAAACTTTTACATTACATTATTATTATTATTACTTTTGGCCTACCATTTATTTCGGTTCATTCTGAAGTTTGGGGAGTAAATAAGATTTTCATCGACTTAGGTTTTTGAAATCGGGAATTTTATTTTCTCCTGTAGAGATAACACAGGAATGCAGGCCAGTCTGAGTTTCAAGGTAAATATCGGGTAATTTGTTTCTCTAGAACCAAATTTTCCACAGTGACCCTCGGCTTTTATTCTTGATTTTCAAAAAAAGGTTGAAAGTGTAATCGCCGAAAGTTTGAGCAACAGTTTTAGTCTTGCACTTATGAGGCGCATACTACCTTTAAGCTCCATCAGGTGTAGATCCTTATGTCGTTTCAATTACTTTCTAGTTTTTATTCAATTAGTAAAACATAGTTTTTCTACTCTCAAAATCACATCGACATTCCCAGTGTGCATCTTATGAACGCAGTCTCTTTGTACTGTCACAGTCTAACCAACCCCATCCCTGACGACTGACTTGTAGTCCAAACAATTATTTTTATCAGCAATGATATTGCATATTTTGAACCATGCATTGTGTTTGCACGGCATATACACTAGCAAGAAGCAGGAAAACTGAGGTTGCTGTTTTTTTCCAACATAAATAATAAATTACATGTATTATAAACATAGTGTCCCTTTATGGCTTCGAAAATCGTGTAAGATGAGCTTTGTGCTATTTTATATTTTAGGATAAATTATTGGTAGATACCTTTTTGTTTATATTAATAAGATGAACGATATACATAATTAACATTCATTACTTATCAGAGGCTGGGAGAATGAATGTCTTAGTTTACCTTTGTGCAACTGTACACTGACGCCTGAACCTGAACGTGACTCGGGAACACAAAACCCGGATTGGGTCTCTTCAACAAAGCCACTGTCGCAGACACACTTGAAACTTCCCACGGTATTCAGGCACTGAGCGTTGCGAAGGTCACAGAGGTGTCTGGAAGTCTCGGTTTCACACTCGTTGATATCTGAAATGTCAAGTGTTTCTCACCTGTTCATATACACAGTTGTTTATGTAGATTAAGAATAATAACGATGCACATAAAAATGATATTACCGTACGAGAATTGTGATTGTGCTACACTGACTGCCTCGTGCTTCTTGTTTGTTGAACTTGACTTTTACGTTCAGAAGATAATGTATGTATACACAAACCATGAGAGCTAAATAAGGATACAGATACAAGATTAAATGTTGTTAAATTGCAACTTTTCTTTCCCATTATACTATCTGTTTGTCGGGGTTCACCACACGGTCAAAAATGGAAAATGTGGGGTTTTCCAAAAAGGGTGGAAGGGCAAGCACAAAAATGTCAGATATGCTGTGCCAGTGACCGAATGCTTTTCAATCTTAGGAACAATATTTTGAATTGTTCCGATCACATCATATATGCTTGCAATAACCGAACGCCTTCTCGCTGTCTATGGTGAGTCGCCGAAAATGTCAAAGAACAGTTATTTTTCATTCACCTTCACACTTGTATGATGACTGGGATGGAAACAACTGTCCATCATTGCAACTTATGCGATCGAAGTTGTGCCGAAAACCATCCCCACAGATTAATGAGATATCAGCGCCGTGCGATACTGTGACGTCCAACATTTCATGACCACCAATAGTTCCCCTATTCGGTTGGTGTTTCACATCATTTAAAACAAAGTTCAGAGAGCATTCCCGTGGTGAATATTCGCTCGGAAAGCTTTCTGAGTGCGACGAATATTCGCTCGGAGAGCTTTCTGTGTGCGGTGAATATTCGCTCGGAGAGCTTTCTGTGTGCGGTGAATATTCGCTCGGAGAGCTTTCTGTATGCGGTGAATATTCGCTCGGTGAGCTTTCTATGTGCGATGAGTATTCGCTCGGAGAACCTTCTGTGTGCGGTGAATATTCGCTCGGAGAACTTTCTGTGTGCGGTGAATATTCGCTCGGTGAGCTAGCTTCATCCCCGGTTACTGGTTCCGAGCTACCCGGTTCTGTTTCATCGGTGCCAGTTGACGTTGAGGGTTCTGAGAATGGAACTGAAACGGAAAGAGCGATCAGAATGACCGATAGCCAGAACTCTGGGTAAGTGCGAAATACATGATGCGTGGAGAGCTTTGGACGATTTTATTGGACACTGATTTAAAGTAGATTTCTTTTGCATTTGAAAAATAAATCAATTTAGATACAAAGAGGATATGGCCACGACAACTCCATCCACCATGTACCAGTATGTTTGTACGACTTTTGCCCCGACCAAAACATACCTGTTTCGGACCTATACTGCAACACATTTGTCACGCATACTATGGTTTATGCAATGCTAAAACAATTGAAATGCTATATCTGCAGTGTAACAATGAAAGTTTTTCTTTCATTGATAAAAATAACATCAAATTGTGATGACTAAATTGAATCTTTACAAATGGTTACAAGATAATACCATGTATCATACGAAAGGTGTATATCAGCCTAGGACTGTCTCCACCATGGCTTATTGTAAGAAAAAGGCGAGAGTAGTCAATTTTGATACAGGCCTAGCATGCCTGGCGCAGGTAGTGATGTTACCCACAATCATCCTTGATCTGTACATACTGAACAGCTTAGCCCATGGTTTAAATTTCTGACAGCATTGTTTTAATGATCATTTCTTTATTTCCCGCTTTGAATAATGAGAGGACCAACCCCTTTTCCACTGGAGGAGATAGCGATTTTGTAAATTTCATCAACAGATAGGTTTTTGACAGCCGTAAATAATATTTTCAAGGAAATTCAGGGATTAAGTTGCACTTACGCGGGCAAAAGAAAGGATATTGAATTTTGTAATGTTCATAAACAAGGAAATTTGCCTGTTTGACTGGTGGTATGATGAGACCATCTCAGTTGCCGATAACGTTCCCATGAAAAGTGTACAATTTTTAGCACTTACATCGATAAACATCGACTTCTTATTCAGTTTATTTTTGAATTTTAGACATAATAATTTTGAAGTATACTTTTGACAAATAATCTTGAAATTTAATTTTGTTTGATACTGTTTGAAAATTCCTAAAATTAAATTAGCCTTTAGGAGACAATATCCCCGTGCACAAGTAAAAGAGAATTGTGGATAATCTCACTTACTATGTGGCGCTTTTTCACAGATGAATCGATTCGACTCGCAATACACGTTGTACCACCGACATGACTCCGTTTCATTGTCCCTTCGTATGACAACACAGTTACCTTCAGGCCTATAGGAAGGTTGACCAATTGCCCAAGATGTTGAATTTCGTTCTGCGACTTCACCATTTGACCATTTCCATTGATTGTCCTGTCAAAAAGAAAACAATTTTATGGTCTGCATTAAGTGTGTCATTTTTAGAGACTGTTTGAAATGTGGCTGTCATATCAATGTCTTAAGGTTCCAAGACAAGGAATTGACCATTTTAAACCAACAATTCTCTAGTGTTTAAGAAGCTCAGAACCCTCGTAAATTGTATATTTTCGAAAAGCCTAGATATAGGGGAACAGTTTGGTTACCATAGTGTCACACATTGTTTACATAACTATCACGTGACAGGTAATTTGCATAATCTTTCAAAAATCGGTTTTCCCTATGTTTTGTTTCAATGCTTGAGATATGTGGCTGAAATTTGTGTGAGTGCAAGCTGTCCGAAGGGTCTTCAAAAGGGTGTCTCAGAAATTTTTTAAACCTTCTACAACAGTTTTTATGCCAGAAAAACTTACAGAGCAGTGAATTTAAGGGTTGTTGATTTCTTTAAAATTGTGCTCCAAAAACACTAAGCAAGATATAAAAAATCTGAGACACACTTTGGAAGAGCGTTGTGACAGCTTGCATTTCAGCAAGTTTGAGTCAGATATTTCGAAGTATTGAGACAAAACATAGGGAAAACCGTTTTTTGAAAGGTTATGCAAATTACCGTGTCACGTGATAGTTATGTAAACAATGGAGACACTGTGGTTACCAAAATGTTCCCGTATATCTAGACTTTCAGAAAATGTATACTTTACAGGGGTTCTGAGCTTATTAACCGTTAGAGAATTGTTAGATTAAAAAGGTCAAATTTCTTGTCTTGGAACCTTAAACCCGGAATTCGAATGGATCACCGTACAGACAAAACCACACGCATAAACGCGCATAGAAATACGTGTATTTCTATAAGCGTTTGTACACTTGAGTTTGCTTATAACCGCATCACGTGATCTCTTGGGCGTACAGAGTCTGCAGAACGCCATGGCTCGTCTGCGCACGATGGACGATTCCGGATTATCTGGACGCAATGGGGCTGTTCTATGGCCCTTCGATAAGCACACAGGGAAATGGTGCTCATTTTGTGGAGGGACCGTGTCATAAAGAACCTCATTTGAACAACGCCCTTTTTAATTATCTTCTCAGTGTATTCAATTTAGCCATATCGAACAACACATTATTTTGATTAATCTCGAACTGACCATAAAAAGACAAAAACAGACGAATGATAAAAAGGATTAGTCAACACCAAAGAGGAAGAGGCCGTCGAACACAACTGAAAGATGGCGCACTACAAACGCCTTAGTTTAGTTTAGTGAGGTAAGATCCCAATTTGTATTGCGTGCGTCAAAATCGCAATAAGGATTCTGCCATCACATAAAATCAAGCCAAATAACCATACCTTGAAACCATAACAGAAGAGCAAAAATAACAATACATACATCGGATACGTATTTTGTGTGTGGTTTTAAACGATTGTGTAGACTAAACTAAAATTGTTTATACGGCTCCGACATACTGAGTACTGACCCCACGTTCATAGAAAAAACATGGGACTAAAATTACAACAACCTAAAAATAAAAAAACAAACCATAATTTGAACAGTTATAGAAAAATACAGACTTTGAACAACATAATTTGAACTGTTTTAGAAGAATACAGACTACTTGGAACGTTGCAAAAGTGTAAACATAAAGTTTGTCTAGCCATAATCATATGTAAATTTTGCACAACATGAGCTTAACCCTTTGAGTGCTGTAATTTTCTCCTACCAAAATTTTTAGGTGCAAAATTTTACCAAGATTCATGAGTTTTTCTTTAATTTTTTTTGATAATTTTGGACCAAATGATCATAACATTTCATTGGCTACAGTTTGTTATCAAAATTTTGGCAAAAATCTAATAAAATTGACAGGAGTTTATTTTATAGAGGCGACAAAAATAGACTTTGGCGCCCAAAGGGTTAAAGAAAGGTCGGTGTTCTGCATACATTATAACAAACAGAGTTTTCCCAGAACCGAATTCGCTTTAACGAGTCTCATTTAGATGAGGAGGGGTTTGACACTAAGACGAAGGAATTGCGTTTCTCGTGCGCCGGTTGCTATGATCAACGACTCCTAAGATTTGAAACAATTGTAGCATTTGGTATAGAGCTGTGTTGTAAACTTCATTTGTATTTATCCAATCGTCGTGAAAGAAGACCCTTTCACAGTTTCCTACTCAAACCTTCAAAATTAGCCTTGGGGGCAATGCACGAGATGATTGACAATGCTCCACGGTATGGTTTCACGGTGAATATTATATCACAGGACAAGAAATTTCATTAGGAAGGGAATTCCTTCTAAAAGCGATGGCGATTAAAAGTATATTGCCATCACAATAGAAATACCCCAGTACACATATAGTAGATTGCCAGAAACCGAGTGTTCTGCGTCACCATGCCTCTGGGTGCCATTTGCTGTCAGTGAGTATTTCCGTATTGATTTGATGCTAAAAGGAAGTTCTGCATATGACGAGCATTTTGATGAAGTTCATGTAAAAAAATTTCTTCCCCTATGTTGTTTCTGATTTTTAGAAGATTTCGCTAGTTACTCGGGTTCATTGTTTGCACTTTGAAATTTGGTGCCAGCACAATGCTGGAAAACCATTTGATAGCAAACTTACGTTTTGTCCAGTAACTTTTAATCCGATGAACCACTCGCCCGTTTTATTTTTATTCCTAACAACTGCTGCAAGCTCATTGGTTCTATTGTCACTGTCTAATATCACCAATGATGATGACATATTACTGCAAAATTGTCTAGCATAGCTGTGTTGTTCACTGTCGTTACTGAAGAAATAACATGTGCCATTTCCACCAGCCAAGAATCCTTCTCCTGTACAGTCTAGAAGAAAACATCGATTATTTCAACTACAAAGTAAAAACCTCTAACTATCATTTATCCGTACCCATATCTCTCATCCTGGTGACGTTTACCGTAAAATACCAGCTGTGATATTTAAGGTGAGCGTCGAGATAAACAAGATAAACGTCTGAAGTCTTGGAGTGTCCCGACCTACATTTGCCTTTTGATAATAAACAAAGCAAACAAACAAAATGGCTGCCGCCGCGTCTCCGCTGACCATGCGATAATTCCGACTTAAACAGTTGAAGGGTTTTGAGGAACAAGGATATTTCTGGTAGCTAAAGTATGGACCATTTGATACTGGGGGGGGGGGGGGGGCTTGGAGATTGACTCTGGAGTATTTTTGTTTTCTTCCTGCTTCACCTGAAAATATGGTTTTAATTGCGTATTATAGCATCTTTTTTCTACTTCGCCTCAGAAATTTTTTTTCGCGCACATGCACGCACTGAAATGCCATATTTGCTGTTCTTTTGTTTAGACACTTTTTTTCATATGACATGACAAAAGTTTGCATGAATAATGGGCAAGCAGCATCTGTTTCAGAATGCTGGAAAGTTTGAAAGAAAACAGAAATATCCTTCAGCAAATTACTGATGGAGGCAAATAAGACGTTATTTGAGGTCTCAATATGTAGAAACCACTGCCATTACTGTCAGTGATTAAAGCTACATAAGCTGTATCTTATGGCTATTTAATAATAATAATAATAATTTATTGTTTAAAGACCACTGCACACCTTGTCTCAGTGGTCTGTACATTACAGAAAATTACTGGAAGAACTAAAATAAACGCAGAAAATACAAAATAACTCACAGAGGAAAGAGTGTAAGTAAAAACAATCGATAAAATAAAGCAAGCTAAAATCTAGACTAAGGATCCTACCTAAAACAGCAAAGAAAGTAATTTGAAAAATTTCACTAAAAATGATAAAAAATAAATAAACTATAAAACATGCAGGTAAAAATTATATCCAAGTCAACAGTAGCATTGACGAAAAATAATGGTTTTAAGAGACTTCTTAAAAAGAGCGAATTTCTTTATCATCCTAAGTTCGGGTGGCAAACTATTCCACAGTTTAGGGGCATACACGCTAAAAGCTCTGTCACCATATGTTCTAGAAAGTTGTTTCCCGTGATCTTTGACAGAAAAGGGATTCAATCTTACACCGACACTCCTTCTGGTATTATGTACCGGGATATCAATTGTTACTAGTTCTGATAAGTAATTTGGAACGAATTCATCTTGATGGACAATTTTAAAAACCAAACAAAGAATTTTAAAACGGATTCGTTCCTCTACTGGGAGCCAATGTAAGTCCTTGAGTATAGATGTCATAACAATGTGACGGCCCATCTTCCGTCCAGTTACCAAACGAGCAGCAGAGTTCTGAATGTGTTGAAGCTTGCTCAATTTATATGCAGGTAGGCCAAAAAGTAGACTGTTATAATAATCTAACTTCGATGTGACAAAAGCGTGAACCAATTTTTCAGCACTGGCTGGTCTAACAATGTTTCTAATTTTACTTATCCGCCAAAGTGAATGAGATGCCACCCTACAAACATAGCGAATATGCTCGTCCATGAGACCGAACGAGTCAAGCATTACACTAAGGTCACGTACAACAGTGGATGGCGAAATCGTGGCCTCACCTATTCGTACATTCATAGAACCAAATTGTGAACCAACCGTACAATTTCGGGGTGTAAACCAGACAACCTCTGTCTTCCCGTCATTAAGTGCCAACTTATTGGACATCATCCAATTACGAATTTCATCGACGCATGCTTCTATACGCTGAACAATAGTGGAGCTGGTAAGGATGTCACAAGCAATGTACAATCCAGAATCATCTGCATATATAACAGAATTTAAGCCATGACGTGTGATGATATCCTCAATCGGAGTCATGTACAAAGCAAACAAGACAGGACCCAATACTGAACCCTGAGGTACACCATACTTTAAAATGCATTTGTTAGATAACATCGACTTGACAGAGACCTGTTGTGTTCTACCTTTCAGAAAGGATTCAAACCATTTTAGAGCAACCCCTTGAATACCAAAACGAGAGCGTAACCAACCCAGTAGAATGTTATGATCAATTGTGTCAAATGCCGCTGACAAATCCAAAAGAACCAGGACGACATGATGGTGTTTATCGAGAGCGAGCATGACATCGTTAACATGCGTATAAGTGCAGTTTCGGTGCCGTGCCCCTCGCGATAAGCAGACTGAAAACGACCGTACAGAGAATTTTCGGACAGATAGCGATTTAAACGAAAAAAGGCCACACTTCTCCAAAAACTTGTCCAGAAAACTACAATTTGATACAGGACGATAGTTTTTCATTGTATTACAATCAAGTCCACTTTTCTTAATGAGTGGACGAACAATGGCTGTTTTGCAATCAGTTGGAAAAACACCAGACGAAAAAGAAGAATTTACAATACGGAGCAGTAATGGGGCTAGTTCATTTACACATGCTTTAACCAGCTGTGTGGGCATTGGATCTAGTTGACACGATTTAGAAGGCATCTTACTAACAATAGAAATTACATCATCAATACATAAAGGTTCAAGAATGGAGAGCGAGTTCTGATACAAGAATGGTTCAATACTAAGAGGACTAGCATTTTGAAGTTTTTTGCGAATGTCTACTATTTTCTGTTCAAAAAACGTTGCAAAGGCAGCTGGTAGTTGAGATAGTTCATGATTATTTGGAGAATGTCGACGTCGGAAGCAGATTTCTTTGCACCGGAAATTTGTTCAGAACTTTTTGTTTTGTGGTTTCCCTATACTTCCTGCATTGAATCCTTAAACTGTAATTTAATACCAAGTATTTAGCATATCAACACAACCTATATGAGTATAATCTCCATTGTTATTGTTAAAAACAGTATTCAAGTTCGGACTAGAATTCATTTGTAAACAATAACAATGATCACAACACACATACAAGCTGTTTTAAACGAAAAGAATACTCGAAATTTCAGCATGACAAACGGATTAGGGTCGGACACGGCAGTTGATATACAGAAGCAGAATACTGAAAAACTTGCCACAACTTACAGTTATGTCCCTTTAAGTTTGTTCTACGTAGTAGGCTAAAAGAATGTGGCACAAACCGACTTAGGATTTGAAAGACTACAAATACATAGAGGTAGTTGAATACTGAAGTGACACAATAATCCAATTATTCGGGGTTGGTTAGGAAGGGCGTGCACTCCTGATACAGAAAAGTTTTAATCTGATATATTATAATGGGGTTATTTGGCGGTCATTTACAGTGTTTTTGACAGAATTTGTAGAAGACTCAAAATTTACTACACATGAAATGATTTCCAATGATGACCTTGTCAACAGAGACAAGTGAATACCCCGATAGGAAAAATCATTATTTTTTCACTTAATGCAAAGAAATTAAATGCTGCTTCTAAATAATTGTATATGCTACAGAAGTGCTTGGGATTTTTAATATTTCAAAAGTTTATGTAATACATTGATTGAAATTCAGGGTATAGCTATTCATTTTGGAATGCAGCTTCCATTTGCATATTAACAGGTGTAGCTTATAAAATGCTTTCAAAGACAAAGTAAATCACAAATTAAGGATATTATTAGGACATTTATAAGTAGGTCTATTTCATGGCAATCCTTGCAACTTGTAAAACCCCAGTCACTTTGCTTTGCAAATGTTATGCTAGTACTAGTAGTTCTAGAAACATTCGATATTGCTGTGAGTGCGGGAATCACTTTATGTACACAACAAATACTTTTGTTAGCAAGTCATGATAAGCCTGTTACATCATTATAAAGAACATCAATGGACACAGGTTATAATGTGAAGGCTATTTGGATAAGCTGAATCGCGTATTCAAGATTTTTAAGGTGCATAGATGAGAAACTGTAGCCTAAGCATAACAATGAATAACGCTACTTAATGTTTCAAATGAAACACTAGGTTTATGTAAGGTGTGAGTTAAAATAGTAATCAAATCAGGGCATGAATGAAGCGAAATGTAATAAAATTGAGATGTTTTGAAAATGTCGTGGCCAATTGGTACGCCGAAAATGAAAGATGTTATGGCACGCTGACATTGAAAAATATTATAACCAGATATGAATTGTGTGCCTGAAGGGCACGCCACAAATTAAAGATGTTATAAATGGGGCGCCCGGAGGAGCTTCCAAAATGTACAGGGGAAGTTCACCAAGGCTGATTTGACATATGTGCTAGCTTTCGGCACAGGGGCGGTTAGGCGCCTTCCCCTGACCAGTCCGTAAGCTGTTAGATACTATCTTCAACAGCAGAAGAACAAGCAAGCGGCAGGAAATCATAAAAAAGTCTTTTATTTCTGGAAAGAAGTACATATTTCTTTTTACCAGGTATAGTGAAATAGCAAGTATAAGCCTTTAACCCTTTCCCTGCCAAACATATTTCACCATCAAGTCAAGTTGGTTAAAACTAGTAAAGCAAAACGTGTCCTATATGGTGCGTTTTAACAACGACTTGAAGATTTCAAGGTCCCTGAAGACCGAGATACTGTAAACATGATTTTTTTCAGACTAAAGCTGCCATAATATACCAAGCCAAGTGGATGAAAATACATATGGTTTTTGGCTCAATACCGCTTTTTTACTGACTTGGCAGACGGGAAAGTGATACAGAACTGTCTGGCAGGTAAGGGGTTAATACTAACACAACGCATAGTATATGATATGCGATGTTATTGTTGATAAATGAATACCTTCACGGCCTTAAATTCTGTTGTTAACAATGACATTGAACAGAACGCACATACGGGCTGCGTGTATAAGTTGTGCGCAGAGATATTGATATTATTTTATAGTCAGAACGAGAAATCGTATTGTGCAGACAGAGCAAAATTAGCCAAAATGAACCAACGTTACCTCTATGAGTAGAACGAAAGATCCGTTGCTTAGGACGCTATCTACGCTCCCCTCCTCTTAAGAGAGAGAGAGAGAGAGAGAGAGGGAGAGAGAGAGAGAGAGAGAGAGAGATAGAGAGAGAGAGAGAGAGAGAGAGAGATATGAGTGCCGTCACTTATCGATATGAGCTTAAACACCTCCCCGTCTGCGCTCCGAAAGAATTTTAGTTCGTTTGAATTTCGGTGACATTCCGATACCGTCTCTTGAATTTTGAAAGTTCTTCCAGCAGTCAGGAATTAAGGAATACGTCTTCAAAGTAAATTCCGTACTTACTTGACGCCCGCTTCTCACATATAAATTTGCGTGATGTTCCACATCCACCATTGTAAAATCGGTACTTGACGCTTCCATTGGTGCGCACAAAGGCACAGATTCCATCAAGGACGTAAGAAGGTTGATTTTCCCCCCAGTTTGGCGACGACTTATTTTCAAACGTTCCAGTGCTAAGCCATTTCCATGCACGTAAGCGATGCTGCAATAGAATGATATCCTTATTTATAATGTGCTATACGTTTCTGCTAAAAGTATACGTTTTTATTCGTTCATATTTTATTTATTTGGGCGAAGGCCCAATTACAGAATGAAGTACCACAACCCATTATCCAAAGAAGCAATGAGGAGTAAAGAGCCTTGCTCAAGGGCACTTACACTGTAAGAGTCTCGAACTCACCGTCTTCCGACAATGAGTCCGTTACTCTGGACTTATCGGGTCTCGAACTCCTCATCCTCTGATAGTGAGACCGGCACCCTAACCAGCACTCCATGGTGCATCTACTTCTCTATGCTAAAGGAATATTTAGGCTTCCATGGCCCTGGGAATCCTAGTACGCGTTGTAGACTAGCTTAATATCTTATCATGCAAATATCTGTAAGGTTAAGGTCCAAAGTTAACTTTTGTTCATATTCCTCAAGGAAACTTTCAACCATTTTCTTTCAAAATCAGGAAAACATGAAGTTTGTGCACGTTGCTAATTTTGACACCAGAGTAACAAATTATCTGACTTGTACCAATAAGCTTATTTGAAAATTCTAAATGGCCGTCAATCCCGTGTTAACTCAATGGGGCAAAATAATTTTAATGCGAAAGTATTATTTACTCAAAGAGCTTCAAATAAGCCCACACAAGCGATAGATCAGAAGAGTACTGTGAGCGTCCGAATATCTGTCCCCGGAGCGCATTTTACATTCAACATTAATTTCTTCACCGGCATGAACCAGTACAGAACCAAAAATAACATCAACACAGACAGTGGCATATAAGTTTAGTCCTAAGAAGATTCCCTTAACACATAAAGTCTACAGCATTCTGCTTCTACAATATCACAAAGACGCTCATGTACGGCGTATATTGTGTCAGGTGTCTGTTATCTAAAACCCGTAATTTAAATAAAAGGAGGCTAGCTAAGCACTGTCCATGAACCCGGTATTGGATTTACACATAATAATCTCATCAGTGTAGTCACTTCATGTCTTTTGGACATGATTAAAAGTGAATATGAAGACTGACAAGGAGTCCACTAAACACGTATCGCGGTGTAATTAACTCCGTTGCAACGTAAAACCTAAACATTTTAGATGAATGAAGCACTGTATATGAAACAAGTATGTTAATATGAGGTTATTACGAAAATACCGCAAAGGATGCACGAGGACATTGGCGCAGCGTATCGCCCGACGCGAAGCGGAGGGCGATGCGCGGCGCCAATGTCTGAGTGCATCCTTTGCGGTATTTTCGTAATAACCTTATTATTATACATCTTACATTCCTGATCGGGGCATCAAAATGTCGGAGTAGTGACCGTTTTCGTGCAATGTCAACAATTTTTCTTCCGATTTTATCGCGCCAGTGTGGAACGCTACCTCGGACGCGCTTCTGCAAGTTTCCGAGTGTGTGTGCTACACACATACGTACGTCAGAGCGTGCGCGAGACTTGTTCTGGCACTCGTCCAAGGGGTCCCTTGAAACCGTTCTACAGCATGTACAGTGAACGCGCAGATCACAGGGTGTTGTCTAAATGTCCTTCCCCAGGGTGGGTAGGTGTTTCGTTGTATCGCTAATAAAGATATATTCTACTAACCTCTCTGGTGTTTCGGTCTTAACTTAGCACTGCCCTGACAATCTTGCGTAAACGTTTTATCAACATGCTGCGTCTATTATCTGATGAATTTGAGTGCCTAATTAGCCAAAGTAATCAAGGGTAAATTACTAATCTGTGGACGCTCTCACCAGATTATCACCGGATTAAATTTGACATAGTCAATAACGAACGCACCAGCAAGGTATAACTGAAGAGTATACCTTGCTGGTGCGTTCGTTATTGACTTTGTCAAATTTAATCCGGTGATAATCTGGTGAGAGCGTCCACAGATTAGTAATTTACCCTTGATTACTTTGGCTAATTAGGCACTCAAACTCATCAGATAATAGACTAAATTACCACCTTGCTTGCTTTGGCGAATTAGGCAATCAAACTGGTCAGATAATAGATGCAGCATGTTGATAAAACCACAGTCCCTCCACCTGGAGGGACTGTGATAAAACGTATACGCAAGATTGTCAGGGCAGTGCTAAGTTAAGACCGAAACACCAAAGATTGGTAGAATATATCTTTATTAGCGATACAACGAAACACCTACACACCGCTGGGGACGGACATTTAGACAACACCCTGTGCGCAGATACAGCCGCAGGGAATGTGGCGCCTTGAAACCGTGCCGTACGGAACGGGCGCGAGTTCCGTACGGCTTTTTTAGCGCACGCTAAATTCTATTGTTCTCGATGGTAGATGTATAATAACAAAGCATACGCAATTATAGCTTGGCGATATTTAGTAAAATAATACAATTCTAAGACATTCTGTGGACTGTTTCACCCTCACTTGATTTTTTTACTTTCCCTAGGTCATCATTTTTAGCCCGTTCTCGCTTTCATACACATAAAGTTAACCGAAACACTCCATCAAAAATACCTTCCAGGTGAAAATTGAAAACAATGCTCTGTATAGCATGAATATTGAAAACAGTGGCTACACATTCCATAGACGGTAAGAATTTTTATCTGAGGGCCTGAAATATCTATAGGGGCTCCTTTAAGCAGCTGACAAGTTCTCACTTTTCACTGACTTGTAGGGCATGCCTACGTCATTATTAGAAAACTTAGGCATATTTGCAGTGTTGTCTCAGGAAATTTGCAATGAGAATTGAAAAGCAAGTTTCGAACAGTTATATGACAAACATATAAAGATTGAAATCATGAGAAGGAAAAATAAACTTACTTTGTAGTATAAATTGATGAACCATTCCCCCATCTTGGTCTCATTTTTCATGACGTCTTCAAGTTTTCTTTGTTTTGAAGGGGTGTCTAAGGTTATCAAAGTTGACGAAGCATTCTTGCAAAAGATGTGTGCTATCTTAGTTTTCATGGTCTGATTACTAAAGAAATAACATCTGTCTCCAGAGCTCGCCAGTAGCCATCCATCTGGACAAGCTAGTAAAAAGAAAAGCCGTCTCGAGAAATCAACAAATATTATCGGACGGAAAATGTGCGCGATGCATTTCAGATGTGAGCAAAGGCATTTTTCCGGCATATCTTGCTAACTGAAAACACTGTGTTGTCATAAATGGACACAAACCAGACTCTGTGCCACTTTCACCACCACAGTTTTCACTGTGCCTTAATGACATGCCTCTGCTTACATCTGAATTTGAAGAAGAGATGTTTGCTGATGACACTACAATACACATCGCCAAAGACTACGGTCGAATTAGAATATAAATTGTATAGTGACATTGAACATTATATTAATTGGTGTTTACGTAACAAAGTGTGCCTAAATACAGAGAAATCAAATGCGTGTTGGTTACTACTCGGCTTAAAAGGTCTCACTCGGCTACCCATATGCTTAATGTCAAAATCGGAGATAGTGACATTGAAAATGTGGAATCTGAAAAACTCAGGCTGCTTTGTGGTTATATTCAAAACACGTTATCCTCGTCATCTAATGTCGATAATATTGCGTAAAGAAGAACATTTACGTAAACTATTTCTCTAAGCCACAGTAAGGGATTCGTACCAACTTCAGCAAGACAGTCTTATAACTGTTTTATTTTACCTTCTTTGGGGTGTTGTCGTCTTAAGGATATGGTCCGATTGGTATTGGATTGTGTGACGTTGGTACATCTTCTATTGAAATGTTTACAATATTAAAATAGTGTCCTATATTCTATCGTTATCAGTTTAACCTGGTTGTGTCTACTCATTGGGCTATTTTGTCCTGATGTGTAACGCACAGAGATGTTTCAGATCTGTTTGTAATAAATTTCTACAAGTACCTTTTGCGATTGCTAAACTGTTAAGGTAGAATACACCTCGAAAGTGAAAGATTTAAACATTTACTCAAACGTTCCTTAATTCTCTCACCAAAGCAACAATAAAAATCGGGGTTCACCGTGCAAATGTAAGTACTGGAGAAACAAATTACCATAGATTTCCCGATATTTGGAATTCAAAATGGCCGCCATCCCAGTGTTAGCCCTATCACAGAGTAACATAGACAGAGTGGCAACGGATATTGTTTAAGGCGTGAAGCGGTTACGTAAGCAATCCATGTTTGCCTCGCCTCACGAAGCTCTTGGTTCTCTTTTCCGAAGAGTGCCGACCATGCACCCTTCGGTAATTTTCGGATTTTCACCAATTGTTAAGCGAAAGTATGTTCGATAAAGTTTGTTTTGTTGTTGTCGTGTGGTGCTGATCGGAATTGATGTGCTGGCGAAAACGGGAGTGTTTTTAGCTTCAGGAAAGTGACTTTTACCGTTTTAAAAATTCCTCTCATATTTTTATGAATATATAATGAGTGTGTTTGAACCAAATTTGAAAGTCTTTTATCGATACTGTCTGGTTTTATTCAATGGTTTACGGTCAGTCATACCGTCTTTTACACGTGCGTCAAGAAAGGACATGTTTATGAAACTGCTGGCGTGTTATGTTTTGATTGGCGTGAAGCAGTGTTTTCTGGCCTTAGAGCTCAAAAAGTAACTATGGTTGCTACGCGACTGCAGTAAGATGCCATCTCGTCGTATGTTTTGCATAATCTCGTGTAATTATCAACCACAACAAAGCCTCCAAAAAGTTTTAACACCTTTGAAGCTCATTTTAATATGAAAAGCCAATAGTCTACCGAGACGACCATGGACAAAAGGCATGCAAGTGTTGCCTCTCTGTCTATGTTACTCTGTGGCCCTATGGAGAAAAATAAAATTTTCGAAAATTTTCGAGTTTAGAGATTAAAAGTGAAATTTTTTTTCATCAAGAGCTTTACACAAGAGCCCCCACAAGTGGTAGACCAGAAGAGAATTGATAAAATTTGAGAGCCCGAATTTCTTTCTCCGAGGCGCGTTCTACCTTAACACGGTCTTTAAGAGTAACTGCTCATAACCTGTACAATTAGTTCCCTATTGCAATAAGGAATTGTGCATGTCTCGGTGTTTTTAAGCACGCTACCATAAAGAAATATATCTTCAAAGTTTAAGGAGAATTCTTACGAATTGTTCTGGAAGTCTACACTTTGTTGTGAGTTTCATTGCAAACGTGTGCATTTTTTATTGCAAACCCGCTCGACCTTTTGAATTAACATTAGGCCAAAATAAAACCTGTGCAAGCGATTTTTAAATTAAATTTGCGTGTACTGTTTACGATTGGCTATCTGCCGGTTCTCCGAACAGGATGTCCGAATAATATTGTCCATAAAGAAGCGAAGCGACAAACTACGGTCAACTGTATTAGAAGATTAGGTGTGTTCAGTACGTGCTTCAAGTATGCGTGATAAGCAGCGCGAAAACAGTGGCTCGACCACAGTCACCCGTGATCTGTTCAGCTCTGGGACTATTCGCCTATAGACGTGTGTATATATGCCTGGCATATGTACACACGTCTATAGGCGAATAGTCCCAGAGCTGAATAGATCACGGGTGACTGTGGCCCGACGTACATCGCCTTGTCAAAGCAGCAGGTTTATTAGGGACCATCGATAATTAAACAAGCAGAAAAATAAACAAAACTTATTGGTTCAGGAACTTGGAATTGTGAGGGGGAGGTTTGGCTTGTCTCGATGAAAACTGTTTGTATGCGTGATATTCAACCAAATTGAAGATTTTGTTTTTATATTTGTTGTTAAAACCCCACAAGCAGTTTAAACTTAAAATGGCGGTGAACGAATCGTTTCGTCGTTTGATTTCCGCTCTTTCACACTTTCGTTTAGTTGGAGGCTTTTATATCAATGGCGATTAGCTTCATTTACCTCCACGTTCCCTTACAAGACGGCTTAACAATCGACACTAAGTCTTATTTATTCGAATTCATTATTTTGCCGCTATTTTTAAATTTAAACAAACAAACAAACAAACAAACTAACAAACAAACAAACAAATTTCAATGTCATTTTCGTTCGACCTCAATATGAGATTACAGGATTGGAGACTGACTGGAAAAAATATGGAACCTGTATCGGATATAACACTATTTTTAATTTATATTCCAGGTGTTGAGAGAAGGTGCGAATACAGTTTCCCATTTTGCAGGGAAAACTTCTGTATACAGTTGCACTATATGTCCTGCCTGCAGAAATCCAAGAGAGAGAAATTTATCCCAGCTAAACTTGAGTTGAGGCCCAGGTTCAATTTTTCAACCGACAGTGTAAAAAAAACGTGCACCTTTGTTTTTCGGCAGTTTTCTGTGGTGAGCACGATAGGCCAGCTTGCCTCCCGGGCACGCGACTGTACTTATTGAGATAAAATATCAAAAGAAACTCACCCTTCTCACTTTCTGATTCCGACGGACAGATCAGCACAGACAACAGAAATAGGATAATGCACTTCATGTCTAGCTTTCTAGGCTAACATACTCCTAGGCCCTGTTAAAACCGAGCCAGTGGCAACTCAACTGAAATAAAAACCCGTTAACATTCGATAGTGACGCTGTGCATAATTATGTTTTAATCGTGTTTCCAGGCACAAACCTACTTTCTCGATGACAATATGTCCGGTCGAGCGAAACTATATATGTAAATGTTATTAAAACGTGCTTATGGTGAATAATATTGCCTGACGAATGAGCATTTATCTGTTGCAAAAGATGTTTTCGAAAAGTCTCCCCTGAGACATGGACGAAAACGTGAGGATCACGCGCGAAGGTCGAGTATATTTCCGACTAAGACACTTACTTCGAGCAAGACTCACTGAAGTCCTCAACATGTATCATGATATCATGGCAATCCTATATTTTAATCATTTCAAATCCATTAGGGTAGTGCGCGCCCAGAATATGACAGACTTTAACTTTTTTCAGACTTCCCCCAGAGAAACTCTCAACCATTCTTCCAAAGTCGACTCGACGATAAAATAAGGGGTCGCCGAGCAAAGTTTTGTACTGGAGAAACAGATGGCCTGAATTTGCCAATATTTGAAATTGAAGATGGCAAACATTCATGTGTTAACTCTGTTTAATTTTCGAAAAAAATTGAGAAGGGGAAAAATATTCCTTACTCCAAGAGTTTTAAAATGAGCCCCTACAAGCAGTAGACCAGAAAGGTATTGAAAAAGTTTAGATTCTGAATCGAGGCGCATTCGACCTCTAAAACTAACCGTACTTGGAAGAGAAAAGATGAAATCGTGCAAAGCAGACCAAATTAATCTGCTAATGGATCTTGATAATAGAGAAAGTGATGAATTGAATGCAACAATATCTTAACAGATGACTGAGGGAAATATTACTTTCATTTATAAATGCTGAATTGATAGATGAAAATAATTAACGTAACTAATGTAAGTGCCAATACATGTATAACCTGCAGTCATGCAGTGAAAACAAAATGACATTTTTATTCCGTGTTTTTTGTTATAGCACTGAAACAGTGGTGAGGGGAGGAGAATAGTGATAGGCCATTGGATGGACAATGCGTTGGCGCGACTCAGTCCATAAAGTGGTTACTATGACACCAAAGAAGCCATAATATATCATGTACTTCTAGATTCGTCATTTCAAATATTCAAATATGGAGTAAGCAAAGATACGACACAAGCAGTTTCAGAGAATTAATTGTTTTACTAAATATAACAATCTTTATTAAAAAAACACAATCTTGCTAATTTTGCCACAATTTGGTCAAATTATAATTTGGATATCCCAAGGAAACCGTGTAGTAAATGTGATACCTATCTTGCAAGCGGGTTCCGAGAAGATTATTAAAACAAAATTACAGTTGTATTGGTTATATCATCATAATTTGAACTCTGAATCTCGTCGCTCGTAAGGTCCTAAATACTAAACAAGTCTGCTAAATGGTGAGCGGTTACGGAGAGAATTTTAACATTTTCGCGCTTTTTCAGCGCCTCATTTGTATATTTTCGCCTGCAAAGACAAAAAATAAAAATCCGTCCCAAATCTCCTTACACAATCTTCATACGAATATCCAAAGCAACATACGCGCAGTTCTGAAGTTATTAGAAATACGTACCTACACGTACATATACAAACATACATTACATACATACTACATATACATACATACATACATACATACATACATACATACATACATACATACATACATACATGCGTACATGCATACATACATCTACATACATACATACATACATACATACATACATACATACATACATACATACATACATACATACATACATACATACATACATACATACATACATACATACATACATACATATACATACATTGAAATATACATGTACACATCTGCAATTATAAAAAAATAATGCTATCCTCCTGATGATGGTCTGTAAAGGACTGTGTTGTTCTGCAAGTTGTAATAGATTAGCTTTTGTTGAGATAACTGTATAACTGCTTCTAATGAAATATAAAGTGGCCGTAGGCCTAATTCTTGGTATAATATGACACTATACATTCTCGGTACGTTTCCAAAGGACAAGTTCACGTGAATATAAAAAAAAGCCCATGCAAATATAAAGGAGTAATAAACTCCGCATCTCAACGGGCTGACATAGAACTGAGGACACGAGCCAGTGGTGAGTGCAAAACAGAATTTCCCCGACAAGTGTGAGATATTCCATCTCTTACGGTATATGGGATTTTTCCGTCCCTTCAATATTCACAAAAATTGCAGTTATCTTATATTTTGTAGAAACTACAATTGTAATGAATAAATTAATGAATGTTATATATGTCGACGACAGGGGAATATTACGTTTCACTTGAATTGTGTCGTCTGCCCAAGTTGTAGGTAACGGTTCTACAGTACGCGTCCTTCTATTCGTCAATTCAAGTGATACGTACACTAATTGACACGGAGACAGCGAATGACAATGAGTTTTCGCCAAAGGAAAACACATTTTACTCGCGCGATGAGAACAAATTCTAGACTGGTGATCTCACACTTTTAGTTTGACGGGGACATAGCAAGGAAAGATTCATAAGAAATGGAGTTCAAAAAAGTATCCAGGTTCGCCGAGTTGTGATAAAAGTAAGTTCAAGTATACTAACAGGCGTATCCTAACTCATCAACGTTGTAGTCCACGTTTTAGAATACCACGTCGCGTCGTCTAACTTAAAGCGCGGGAGGTGGTGCTTTGTGCCCGCTTGGCCTTTCCACCTCGAGAAGTATGATTATACAGACACCGAAATTACCCATAAGAAATTACATGTAACTAGATCCCATTGGTGACATTCATTGCACAAGATGAATTCTATATCATATATTTCTCTATATTCAACACCTGGTATCAGGACCGGGGTATCAAGCAATCGCCTGGGCATCGTTCAGCTGCTGGCCAAACATTTCAGACCAACATGATCAGATCATACTGAGGTCGTGCATTCTGTAAAATGGAGTAGAGAGTGCTCCATCAGAAACATTTAAACGTTTCTTGTTGTTCGGAAGGCTACTGTTTGCATTCAGTATATAAAATAAAGAAAACATTCTTTGATTAATTGGATTTCCACTTCAATTACTTGATTAAAATGTTTACAAAGAATTATCATTGAAGGACCATCAAATTAAGACAATGAGTTCCTGTTGTTCTTGTTGAAGGACAGTCACTCATTTTGATACTTCGAATAACATGTAAGCTTAGGACCGGACCATTAGATCTTGGGAGGGGGTGGTCAAAAACAGAAAAAAAAAATTTTCAGAGCAGAAAGAGTTAGGAAAAAAAAAATCTTCAAACTAGTTTGCAAAATAAAAAAAAAATAAATAAGAAGACAAAGGCGTAAAAAAAAATCTGCAAAAGTCTTTAAAATTTTGATTTTTTTTTAGATTTTACCGACAGTAAGCAACTTTCTGTATTTTTATACATCTCCCGGCACATTTTTAATTTTAATTTATACATTTAGAGTGACTGTATCCCTTATACTGGAAGTTGTGATTATCTTATCTTTTCAGGACTTTTGTATTCTGATCACTTGAAAATTATGAAATTATAGAGCCTGTTTTCTACTTGTTTCCTGCGTACAAACCAAGCAGGTACACTAGGTAAAACTTGAAACTATGGTATGGTTGTCAAGACAGAAAGTTGTATTTGCCTTTTAAGATCAAGGTAAACAGATGCAGGCCACATCAGTTTCATTTTTTTCACAGCATTTTATTACAATGATGAATGCAAGAATGGGTGAACAAGTAGAAACACGTCAATAATGATAAAACAACATATCAAGTCATTATGTATTATTTTGCTTTTAAAAAGGCATTTTCAATTCTTTTTTCTCAAAAAACAGCCTCAAATAACAACAGCAACACATGTTTTAACATTCAACAATACACTACGTAGAATGCCATCTATCCAACAAATCCCAACACAAAAACACATAAAAGGGTTGAACTTTGAAAGTTTCTCGATAGCAAATACTGAATAAATCTGCATGGTTAATCGTTTTGTGTGTAGCAAATTTCAAAGAAATTGGACAAGCCCTTTCAGAGAATACAGATTTTTTGACCATGAATGGCATAAATTGCCCAAAAAGACAAATATTGAAATTTCAACACATCTATACACATCCAATCAATTTGGACATGCTGCTACAGAGAAATAGATGTTTTGATCAAAAAAGGGCAACAATTGCTCTAAAAACACAAATATGCAAATTTCACTATATTATTTAGCTTATTTTAGCTTCTCAGCTTGTCAAAATCAATTGTAAATCATGAGATATGCATGATGTTTGGTGGGGTGAATGTAGGCATTTCACCACGCAGTAGAAAGGGAAGCCAGGAACCAAAATAGTCAATTTTCAAAACTATAGGAAGCTACTGAGGAGCAAGAAGACCATGTTTCAGAGGAAGATGTGTAATCCGAAAAAATGCTCCCAAAGTGCCACCAAATAACACCATTTTTATCTCTATTTTTCAAAAGCTCCAACAGCAGGAGGGGGGACACCCCCTCCTGACCTCCCCCAGCAAAAATACTCCCCAAGTGCCACCAAATAACACCATTTTAATCTCTATTTTTCAAAAGCTCCAACGGCAGGAGGGGGACACCCCCTCCTGACCACCCCCCGCAAAAATACTCCCAAGTGCCACCAAATAACACCATTTTAATCTCTATTTTTCAAAAGCTCCAACAGCAGGAGGGGAACACCCCCTCCTGACCTCCCCCCGCAGAAATACTCCCCAAGTGCCACCAAATAACACCATTTAATCTCTATTTTTCAAAAGCTCCAACAGCAGCAGGGGGATACCCCTCTCCTGACCTCCCCTCCCGTGACCGCTTGCGTGGCCACTTGTGGTGCTTGGCACCACATGTTTATCTTCAGACAGCGACGAACGAAAAAAAAATTATAAATCTGAAAATTTACTCCGGAAAAAAAATTTGCACAGCTAATCTCAATTGGAAAAAAAAAATTTCAGAAATTTACAATATAAAAAAAAAATTTTCACAATTTCATTGTGACCACCCCCCCTCCCAAGGTCTAATGGTCCATCCTTAAACGGCCATCTGAACATTACGTTCAGATAGTACACACCTCGAAATTGAAAGACAAACTGTCGCTCAAATTTTGTTCAAGGAATATTTAAACCATTATTTCTAAATTAAAGAATAAAAATCGGGGGGACACTATGTTAAATTGATTATCAGAGAAACAAATTACCGATATATTCTGATAAAGAACTTCATTTTCTCATCATGTTCCAAAATTAGTCAGCACGAGCAGTGTACAAAAGTACTGTAAAAATTTCAGAATTTATTCTGCCTAAAATGCACACCCTTGTGCAATATGAGGTTTGAATTTTGCAAGAGTAGCATGCTAGCTCACTAATTTTTGTAGTTACCTCATAAATTATGATGCCACTGCTTTTGTCCGAATTGTTTCATTTAATGTTATATTTGGGGCAAAACTGTATTTTTGATGCAGAAAGGCCCTTGAGATGCATTTTTGGCATGGTTTTCATAAACTTTACTTTTGAATTCAGGGTTTTCTCTCGACTGCGCATTTGTGCAAATTGCGCATTTCGAGCTATTGTCTGCCCTGAAAAAGTCACTGACTGCGCGGAAATCGCTCACATAAAACAGCAAGCAAAGACGTCCCATATATTAGGGTGTCCCAAGAGCATAGTGTAGCGACCTGTGAATTTACTGTTGTTTCTAGTCATAATACTCCCTCGGAAATGACAAAATATCGCCTGCCATCCAGCTTTGGTGACGTGCATGACGTGGAGTGTACGCATCGACTAGTACAGCCAACGACCTAGTTGCGGTTCAGTCTCCTTGGATACAAGTGCCATTCAATTTTCGTATTTTGATAGAGATAGAGTTTTAAAGGAGAACTTGAAGCATTGTATCAATGATTGAATTATGGAAAATTCTAGCATTATGAAGGCACGCTGCAGTGACGATCGATCTTGATCACAATGAAACACAATCGTTTAATCGGCGCTCGGGAGGAGTAAGCTTAGGCCTAATCCTGATATTTTAATACGGGGGTGTGCCGCCTAAGTCGAAAACATAAGTCCATGTATATTCCAAAAATATCACCCTTTGGTAGGGATTTGCTTGAAAAATTTGGGGAAATTTTCCCTTTGTTCTGTTGCATGTGAAGGTTTTCCTGAAGCTTGGAGCTTTTTTTGCAATTGAACCATGCTTAGGGTTTTTTCGGATAAAAAATCGACCCATGTTTAGGGATTTTTTTCTGGAAAAAGTGACCATATTTTCATGATTTGAACCTCCAAAGTCGGAAAAAACGTGTCCAAGGGAACAAATACGTCAAATTCTGAGTCGAGAAAACCTGTGGCTGACAAATTGATGGAAGATGGAGAGCAGCAGAGCTTATCAAAGTTGACAAATATATGTTAGTAAGGATGCTGCATGCGACATAGACAACGCAACTGCTCTGGGTGATGATCGTAATGATATCGGGGAAGCCCTTCTTAGGAAGACTAAATTAACATCAACAGTAACTGCCCCCTAAAATGTCAAGTCTGCCCCCTAATTTTGATGAGTGCCCCTTTTAATGAACATGCAGAGAAGTACTGTTTAAACTAAAAATGTTTCCATATATATAGCCACTGAAGGCTGCCCATAAAAAAATTATCAACTAGTGATTGGGATTTGGGATTGCGTGAAAGATTTCACAACATAAATTATAAACAAGTTACCGGTCCAATGATAGTACTATTTCCTTTAAAACAATGTCTGATCTAAATCTAACCCCTACAAATCTGACAAAGATATACAAATGAGATTAACTGTGGGCCAGCTATTGTCAGGTTTGTGGCAGCTCATTACATCTCTGTATACTACACTGCCCTGTTTTTAGCAATTGACAAGTGCTGGTCAGTTGCTTTCTGGGAGAATGTCTGTAGACAGAAAAAATATACATCTGTGCATACACACAGATATGCCAATTTATACATACATGAAAAGAAATACAGACAGATAGATGGACAGACATATGTAAACGTATTGACAGCAGTTCATGCCATACATGTGCATAACAAATAGAAGGCTGACAAAAGTTTACAGTGTGTACGAGTTATCGGAACACCAAATTAGGTAATTACCCAGAAACTTAGCTGAACACTTTGCTATATGACCTGGCATTTACCTAAACAAGAGTCTGTTTTATTTGGCCTGTTCAGATTGACGACTTTGCGTCGGTCTAGGTCCGGACCTGGGCCGGGGCCAACGTAAAAAACCAATGTGGACACGCTGAGTCGGCCCTGGGCCGACACAGTTTGGTCCCGGTGAGAGGGGGGGGGGAGAGGGGGGGTTCAGGTCCGACGCAGGGCCGACGCAAAATTTGGTCCGACGCAAATTGTCTGAAGACTGATAAGAAATCCATCAAACTCAGCAGGTAGCTGCCACTGAGTAAACTGATATTCTTACACTGGAACAACCCATTGTCAACTGGCAGTTAGTTCAAATATTTATTTGTATCAAATAATTATTGGGTAAGTTGGATTGGAATGTAAACTTTGCAGTTACATGGATTACTAGTGCCATATACAGGTATTTGAAAATTTATCTGACTTAGGAGGCCACAGACAGTGTGTATTAAAATATTGGTTTACTCACAGGTGGTCAGCACATTTCTGGGATAATAATCATATTGAATATGTAGAATGTCTATATGACTTGTTTATTCAATAAAGACTCACGGTACATGATATTAATGTATGTCGGCTAGCATAAACTAGTTGCTATGGCTGTAAGACTTGGGCCAGGCGAACATGCTGCAGCACATTGTCAGCGTAGTCCAGAGTGGACTGCACTATCTACAGTAATAACATGTACAGTGATTCTTTATTGAGTACACAAGTCATATAGACATTCTACACATTAAATATGATTATCCCAGAAATGTGCCAAGCGCCTGTGGGTTTCTTGGTGTTTTAGTTAAATTGAAATTTTACCAGCTTGTTGCCATAGAACGTACTCTTCATTAGTTTAATGGAACACATGTCAATATTCTTGCACATCAATTAATCACTATGCTTCATTGACAATATTATTACTCTTAAACAAAATACAAGTCTCCTGTACTGTGGAAGATATGTCTCTCCTATAACGAAAAATAATGACTTCAGTATTGGACAAGACTTACCCAACGTCTGTAAGTATAAAATGAAGCATAGGGAAGCCAGGATAAAAAAAACAAACAAACAAAAACAAAATCCAAAATCATCAAACAAAATACATTTTGGTTTGAATTAGTCCATTCAAGAAATATTTAAACCAGAAAAACAAGAATGACAGAAGTAAACAAGGTCTGAAACTTTAGGTACTGGAGGTCAACTTTAGCAACATGGATAGCAGAGGAATCTTTCAACACAGTCCCTCTTAGTTTGAGCAGGTCTGCCAATATGTAACACTTCATTAACAATGACAGGAAACGACCTATAAGCTGTTTCAGTTACTGCCACCACTCCTACACATAATAGGCACACTGCATACAAATGCATGTAGGTCAGAGATCATAGAAGCTCAGACTCAGATGTGTGGGCTGTTTCAGTTACTACCTCCACTCCTGCACATTTGCAGGATTTACCCTTTTCTTTCCTCATTTGCATATTTTTGACACTGACATGTTCATTTGAACAACGTCACATCTTATCCCCGGGGGTCTACCTATACACCAAATACTAAGATGGTAGTTGTGGCGGTTTGGGAGCTTTTGCGTGTGGCGGACATACATCTGCACATACATACAGACATACAGATGCCACCGACTCACCATATAAGTTCTTTTTGGTATTTGTATACATACCAAATATGAGCTAAAAAACCAAATAAACAGAGCCAATCAACTAGAAACAAACAACAAAACAAATAAACATTACCCATTCAAAACAAACAAAATTTACAAATACACAAATAAACCGACAACATCCAAAACAAGTATAAATGAATGAATACATAAATAAATAAATAAATAAATAAATAAATAAATAAATAAAACAATAAATTGAATAAGAGATTAAACAAGTGACCTAGTGGCCGATACCGCTCGCTGTGTTATGTAGAGAATAACTATTTTTGACACGTGTTGATGAAGGGGTTGATAGCTCATTTCAGTGGCCAGACAAAAAATGACAAAAATAGCTGCAAAATACACAATTCAAGATTTCATCATAATTTGAACATGTCTTAAGATCATCCCTAAGAACATGTCAACCAAAGCTATCAGATGAGTAGTTTTTTGAGTATCAAATTTTTTGACCAAAAATGGTAAAAATTGCCTCAAAAATACAAAATTGCAGATTTCATCATAATTTCAATATACCACATTTAGTTCATCTGTAGAAACCCGTATACAAAATATCAAAGCTATCAGACCAATACTTTTTGAGAAACATTTTTTGACCAAAAATGGCAAAAATTGCCTCAAAAATACAAAATTGCACATTTCATGATAATTGTAATATGTAACATTCATTTCATCTGTAGGAACCTGCATACCACATTTCAAAGCTATCAAATGACTAGTTTTTAAGAAACACATTTTAAACCAAAAATGGAAAAAATTGCCACTGCCCCAAAAATACAAAATTATAGATTTCATCATAATTTGAATATATCACATTTTGCTTATCCCTATAAATCTGTATACCAAATATCAAAGCTGTCAGACAAGTGCTTTGGTGTAACAATTTTTATGACCAAAAATGACAAAAATTTCCTTAAATTTACAAATTTGTATATTTCTGCACAATTGGAACAAATCTGAAATAGATCATCCCTAGTGACCTATGTTCTAAATATCAAAGCTATGTGACCTGTCCTTTTGAATAAGATTTTTTAGATCATTCGACTAAAAATGGCGAAAATTGCCTTAAAAATACAAACATGCAAATTTCACCATGATTTGAACAAATCTGACTGAAGTCACCCTAAGTAAACTGTATGTCAAATTTGAAAGCAATAGGACATGCGGATTTAGAGATTTTTTTACCAAAAACAGCAAAAAATGCCCCCAAAATACAAATTTCACCACGAAACTTAAGTGAAGTTACTCCAAGTGAACTGCATATGAAATTTCAAAGCAATCGGACTTGCGGTTACAAAGAAAACAATTGTTGATGTACGATGATCACAAATCAGCCAATTTTGATAAGCTCTGGTTGCTGACTGAACAACACAAGCAACATAATTCAGTATCACTACCCACTTTGTGTAGTGGGTAGATATTGATGTTTCATGTATGTATTACTTGGTCAATTATCTGCATTCTTATTCAGTTTCTTGCTTTCTCGTGCATTAATTAATTAATTTGTTTTGGTTTTGTTTATTTGACATTAAGTTCTTACTTGTGTTTTTGTTTGATTGGTTGGTTGGTTGTTGGATTTTGTTAGTTTGTTTGTTCGTTATGGTTGTGTTTTGCTTGGTTGATTTTGGATTTTGGTTCTTGTTTATCCTGGCTTCCCTATGATTACAGGAGCAAAGTCATGCAAACTCTGTGCCACTGATGGTGGTGCAATTACAAAACTGAAACTGCATCACTGAAATTTTGATTATTTATGATTGTCCCCCTCTCTCAGAACCAAAGTCCACCAGAGTTTCGAGCAGAGATTCCCCCTTGTGCGAGATAGCTTGAGAAAACACTGCTTTGTGTGCACTCCCCCTCCCCCACCACGGCCGCAAATACAAAGGTGCTTATAAAATCTTGATATTGTCTGTCTACTCACTGAATTGACCCAAAAACTGCACTGTAAAATGACCCTTCTATGATCACTGCACATCACTGAAATGAGGTTTATTTCAAGCAGCAATTATGTAATGAAAGCAAAGTAGTTCTCATGGGGAACCCTTAAAACGGCTGTAAGAATTCAAATTTGCTAATCTTTTTATATGACTGCTCAGTCAGTGTGGGGTTAACATGTGAATTCTGAGGTAGGACTGATATTCCTAAATACCGAGCAACTGTAACTTCCAGCCGTTGAGAGTAAAATTGGATTGTACCTTGTGAAAGGGAAAATGCTTACACATGCTGATAGTGGGGATTAAAAGGAGATTGGGCTTTAAAAATGATGTTGAATATGTGGCAGTGGTATATGGCAATGTTATGAAGGCAGGCAATGCCTTCAAAGCAAGGCTATTTAAATTAATGATATTACTGTATGCAAAAATAACTCCACACCTTTGGTTACACATAATAATGTATGAAACCAACATTAAATATTTTATTTTGAAGGTTAAGAATCTCAATAGCAACTTCACAGTGCAGTGACCCTTATGAAAGCTATGGTCTCCTTTGTCAACAAAACATTGTTTTTGCTGGAACGAAACATCAGCAAACAAAATAAAACCCTGGGTATAGCTGCTGTGGATTGGTATGTACAATGCCAGAATGAGAGCCTATGAAATGAGTTCATTCCAGGATATTAATCAAGCCTTCAGATAAGTGGATGCAAATAAGCGTCGCGAATTGCACAGTCGTTCAGTTGATGTTGAGCAGAGTACAATGATAGACCTCTAGGAATGAAAAATGTAGCATCATCTACTGTAGGTCCATATATGTACAGTATCTTATCTAGCTATCATGATAATCACCTTACCCTTTGAGTGCCAAAGTTGATTTTTGTCCGTTTTTATGAATATACCAAGTCAGTTTTTTTCAGATTTTTGCCAATGATAAAAAACTGTAGCCAATGAAATGTGATGTCAATTTGGTCCAAAATTATCAAAAAAATTGCAGAAAAATTCATAAAAATTGGTAAAATGTTGTACTAAAATTTTGGTTGGAAATTAAATTACAACACTCATAGGGTTAAAGGGCTCAAATGCATAATACTACAAAACTCAAGTCCACAGTGTAAATGGATATGCAAAGCAAAGTAAACTTTCTTTAAAGTTGACCCATGTTCTGACATCTGATTTACTGGCAAGCAATGGGTTCACTGTGCTTGGTAAAATTCTATCTTCATCAAATGAGGGATGAAGAACAAACCTACTATGATGATTTGCCCTTCACTGGGTGTCGAGTGTCGAGCTATCACCAGCTGACTGGATTTACTCAATCCGGAAGACAAGTGACACTATTCTCTCATCTACCCACTCTTCAGCAACTTATATTTGACTTCCAATTAGATTGCTACTTCAATGAAATAAGTATACAGGGAATATGATTTGCACCACAGTTACGGTGCTGTCCTTCGCAGGTGACGATTTGTGACAGACCTCTTCCATTGATGATTCATAAAATAATCGCAATCATACCAATCCATAATCCAATAACACTAGTCAAAATTTGTAAGACAATAGTTGTAAACATAGACACAAAACAGCACAGAACAGACAGTAAAATAGACGGTACACAAACAAAGTCAAATTCATGAAAGAAAGATATATACCTCTGGCCAAAAGACCAAGAAGTGATGTCAGGTGTTTCGAAAATAGTAAGTGCATCCTGCCCCACATGTTGCACCCGCCATATATCAATCTGTAAGTCAGATAGGTAGTGGTCACTAACTAAGGCCCCATGTCACTGATGCCATCAGTGATCATTTGTCGAAGAGAGATATTGTATTTATCAACCAGCTTGCGATACCTGCCAAAAAAGCGTTTGAATGTAGAGACAAGTCTTGCTCATAAATCAACTTGCTGTTGTAAAATTTTCAAGATATCATGCCACTTACTATGAAGATGACCTTCACAAATGTAAAAGTCAGAATTCATTTACAAAACATAGGGCCAAAGTCCCTGAAGCTACCATAGACATGGATACAAAATTTAAGTATTTCCTGACTGTATGAAATTATCTCACTAAGGTCATCCTAGGGACTTGTAAACCAGTAAGTTCTGTTGAATAAGTTGAGACTGTACGTACTCAGAGAAAGCACACTGAAGACAAATGTTTGAAACTTAAGAAGTTCAAGGTCATCAAAAGCATTATAAGGAATCATGTTACACTTTCATTGCACTGTTTACACAGATTGCATAATTGCTATAAATAGCACATGAGGAATCTTACAGCCAAGCTTTACCATAAAAACCATATCACTTTGACCACTCTTTTAATTGACCACTCTATTTTTTTCCTGAAAAAGTAATCTTATTTTATCCTTACCAAGTCAACCATAAATGGAAATTAGAACTTTCTCTATCTCTATTTATTTGACCACCCTATCATGACTAACTATTATGAGCAATTTCTTTTAGATAACATAAATGGTGGTTCAGAATATCAAAGTTGGGATTCAGGAAAGTTGCCTTTACATGTTTTAATCCTCCAAGATGGTAAGCATTTCACTATGAACTGTCAAAAAAAGTTGAACTTTCTGATAATTCCACACTAAAATTATTTTGGCTTTGATGATTTCCTAATTATTCAATTATTTAAAATCTTATTAATTATTTTTTCTGGGTGAATTGATAGGGTTTATACAGTACAAGAATTACATACAATGTAAGTCAAATTTTGACCAAAAATGACAAAAAAATTCCTTAAAAATACACATTTGCATATTTCATCACAATTTGAACAAATCTAAGTTGGGTTATCCCTAGGGACCTGTACACCAAATAACAAAGCTGTCTGACCAGCGGTTATGAAGAAGAAGATTTTTTACCAAAAACACCTTTTTTGGCATTAATTTGCCTATTTTCAACAATATCAAAAATTAAAAAAAAATAGTTTCTCAAAATCATATTTTTCATCTACACAACAAATATCAAATCAGTAAGTACTGCGGTTCTCAAGATATTTGAGTGGACGGACGCCTCACAAACGGACATACATACATACATACATACATACATACAGACTGACGACGGACGCCGGACGGATACCCATCCCAATAGCTTCTATAGACTATAGTCTATAGTAGCTAAAATGAACTGAGGTAGTTTGTGCCTAGAAAATGAAAGTAACTTGTGGCAAGTTTTTCTGCTTCTGTATATCAACTACCGTGCCTAACCCTAATCCATTTGTGATGCTGAAATTTTGAGTATTCTTTTTGTCAACACAGCTTGTATGTGTGTAGTGATCATTGTTTATTGTTTACAAATGAATTCTAGTCCGGACTTGAATACAATTTTCAACAATAACAATGTAGATTATACTCATATAGGTTGTGTTGATATGCTAAATACTTGGCATTAAATTACAGTTTAGGGATTCAATGCAGAAAGTGTAGGGAAACCACAAAACAAAAGTTCTGAGAAAATAGCCAAAAGATACAGCTTCTGGAGCTTTAAACTTTTGACCGTTCTTTTTAAAAATCAAGAATAAATATTGGGTGGGTCATCATGCAAATTTTGGTACTATTTGTATTGGTACTATTTGGTACAAAGTCCCCGATTTACCAATATTTGAAATTCAAAATGGCTGCCATCCCAGAGTATCTCTGTGGGGCAAAATGAAATTTCCAATTTTCACAAAACTAAGACAGTGAAAACTTTCTTTACACCAGAAGCTTTAAAAATGAACCCTAACAAGTAGTAGACTAAAATAAATTTGTAAAGTTTGGGAGTCCAAAGTATGTACCAATAACAACTTTTTCAAACACTTCCATTCCATTACTATTTATAAATAGATTTAAAAGTTATAACATTACATTTTATTTCTATTGGCACAAATCTCAGCAAAAATATTAAGCAATGCACTAACCACAGGTAAGCATGGATTTTGCAAATCACTGTTATTTATGAGATTTTGGCTGAAATTCATAAAAAGTTGAACATGAAATTTATGAAGTGGGCACTCTGTATTTTAGAACAAAGATTTACCAAGACTGCTATCAAAACCCATGAGTTTGGTTCAAGGAAAGTATCTGTGTATAATATTCTTGGATTGAACAAGCCTCAACTTATTGGCTTTAGTAGGATGTTGTACTTGATGCTTGCAGCTGCATATCTGTATGACACGATGTATTTATAAACATGTACATTTGCTTCCTGATAAACTGACAAAAATCCTCAGTTTTGAGGATATTACACATTGATTGTTGTGATTTTATTTGTAAGAGAATACAAGGTTTTGAAAAGGTGTGGTTGCCGCTCACAGATTATATAACATTATGGAAATGCAATACCGGTAAATATAGCAACATTTATTAAAGCTCCATAAGCTGTATCTTTTGGCTATTTTTTCAGAACTTTTGTTTTGTGGTTTCCCTACACTTTCTGCATTGAATCCCTAAACTGTAATTTAATGCCAAGTATTTAGCATATCAACACAACCTATATGAGTATAATCTCAATTGTTATTGTTGAAAATTGTATTCAAGTCCGGACTAGAATTCATTTGTAAACAATAAACAATGATCACTACATACATACAAGCTGTGTGACGAAAAGAATGCTCGAAATTTCAACATGACAAACGGATTAGGGTCAGACACGGTCGTTGATATACAGAAGCAGAATACTGAAAAACTTGCCACAAGTTACAGCTTATGTCCCTTAAGTGACATGAAATTTAGTTAAAAACACCTCAATTCTAGGAGTTTGTACATGAACTACTCTTCCATGTGTCTTAGCATGAACTACGGACTTAGGTAGGCTGTCCAAAGAGATCCGTTTTGCATGGGCACATATCCACTCCATGAAATCCTCTAATTTGCATAGATTTTTCAAAAATCAATGCTTACCAGTGTTCTTCAAGGAGGTGCCCATAAGCTTTATGCAAGTAAAATCAAATCAACCAATTTTTTACATTTTAAAGTGTGCAAATGCTATTAAAGTGCGTGAAAGCTATATGATAACCAACATTTATGAATTTACCATAGTATGTGCCTCAAAAGCAAAAGACTTTAACTTCTCCTCAATCTTTCCTCAATGAGACTTCCAACCCTCCTCTGACCAAATTGAGAATTAAAATCAGGGTTGGTTCATCGTGTTTTGCACAAGAGAAACAAATTACAAAATTCAAAATGGCTGCCATCTGTGTGTTAACTCTATGGCGAAAATAAAATTTTGGTTTTCATAAAACAAAGGCAATGACAAGTTTTCTTTCTCTAAGAACTTCAAAGTAAGCCCCGACAAGTGGTAGACCAGAAAAGTTCTTTGCAAATTTAAGAGTCCAAATATCTTTCCCCGAGATGCATGCTACCTTATATCAATGTACAAGAATGCATTTTGGCAACAATGCCAACATTTCTCTCTGTGCTAATGTTCTGTGCTAATGTTTATTCCTTCATTATTGCTGTAACAACAAACAGCCAGCATTCGGAAAGCAAAGCTTCATCTGTACTATACAAAAAATGTATTTAACAGACCCTGTTGTAGCAGCCTTAAAAAAAAACTGGCTGCACTCAGTATGTACAGTGGGTTTCATATTTTGAGGTGGTCCCTAGGTAAAGTTTCCATCGGAGACATGTTGATGAGTGGCTGATAGTAGCATGGCTGCTGCAGACCTCACTTCTTCATCTGTGGCATTTTCCTGGAGTGTAACGCTGGCCATCACTGGCAGCCTGTCACCCTGTGTGCTAAAATTGGGAACTTGAACCTGGGAAGCCCTGTTGGTAGTAATAAACAGAACGTCAACTCAAAAAAGCAACAACTCTACTGTGACCTGGTTACTCCAGATTATTTTACAGGACTTATGACCTCTGCGGCATTTGAAGATGCAGAAATTTACATTGCATCAGAGGTTGTGTTTCTATTGGCATTATCTTTGTAGCTACTAATAATTTTCAATCACAAATTTCATAACAGGTGCATACAGTAAGTAACACGCCACTCTTCATTGGCACAGCAGTACATGTCATTAGCATACAGCTGTGAGTTTACACTGAAAACCACGTTTCAGAAAATTATCAGTTTTCCAAATACTCATACCGTTTAGAGTAAAGGAAAATTGCGACAAGCCAGACTTTCTCAAAGGCCCCTTTTCAGTTGCACTTAGATCCTCTTGTACCCTGATTTTAACTTTAGCATAGTCTAGCTCAGTGAGCTGGCATACATACACACACACACATATATATATATATATTATATATATATATATATATATATATATATATATATATATATATATATATATATATATATATATATAGCCAGTATGGTTTCACTATGAATTTACCTTTTGTCTGGCCTAGCTAGACCACTAAGGGCTCATCACTGCTGGGCAGAGATTAGAAGTAGCATATCAAACCAGGGGCTGTCAGAGTGTAGAAATTGGCATCCCTTGCAAGGAGTATGTGTGTTCACACTTAGAGACTTACTTTTAGAAGTCTGATAAAACCACTACAGCATTTCACAGACATAACATTCAGAGATATGCTGTGAAAACATATTTTACATTTCCACTGAAGTGGTCATGTACATGTATCAATTGACACTGCAATGCTGTTAGAAGAACAAAATTCAAATTCAAGAAGGGGATCACTCTGCTAATTTACCTGTTCTTGATGTAGAAAGTAAATATTTCATAAATATGACCATGTTAGAAATTCTATTTACTCAGCATGAACTCTAGCAAATCAAAACACTTCATGTCAATACTAATAAAAATATAAGTGTACAGTACTGATAGTCTGACATGCACATCTTTGGCAGTACTCTTTAAAGCATTTGCAGAGTTACAACTTGCATACATGCACTTTTGATGTACATCTAAAGAAATGATTGCAATCAGTATGAGCGTATTTGACTATTAACTCACCATGACGGTAGAGGCACTGATGGATCTACATGAAGCACATACGTCGTAGTAGTGGCAGCAACCTCAGTGGCAGTTGTTGGAATAATAACCTGTTCATCTTTCTGTGTGGTGAGAACAACCACACTGTGGAAGTCGCTCTGGTGCCTTTTCAGATCAGCTGCTGATTTGCATATCCTGTCACACTGGTCACAGCGGTACTCCTTCACCTCTCTATTGTGGATTTTCATGTGACAACGCAAGTTATCCGATCGGCTGAATTTCTTCCCGCATTCCTGGCACGCAAATGGTTTTTCCCCTGTGTGCGTCCGCTCATGTTTGATGAGAAGGGACTTGGAATGGAATCCCCTCGAGCAGTGGCTGCAGACAAACTGTTTGGGATCATCAGAGTGGATTTTTTTGTGATAATACAGGGTTTTAGAGTCTGCGAAATCCTTGCCACATGTGTCACAGAGGTAAGGTCTAAGTTTGAGGTGATACTTGCTGTGGTGGAGTTTCAAGTGGCATGGCATCGTAAACGCTTTGTCGCACAGCTCGCAGGGGTAAGGCAACTTGTCCTCATGCATGGCCTTGTGGCATTTCAGTTTGAAAGCAGAATTGAAGGCTTTATCGCACAGGGTGCATTTGTACGGCTTCTCCCCAGTATGCGACATTATGTGGGTCCTCAGCCCGTTAGCCTGTGCAAAGGCCTTCCCGCAGTAGCTACACTGGTACGGTTTCTCACCGGTGTGCAGTCGCATGTGAGAATGCAGGCTACCCCTCTGAGTGAACCCCTTGAGGCACACTTTGCACTTGTGAGGGCGCTCATTGGTGTGCGTTTTCATGTGATCATTCAGCGTGTTCGCGAGCGCGAAGGTTTTATTACACTGATCGCAAGCAAACGGCTTCTCTCCAGTGTGGGTTAGTTTGTGAACTCGGAGGCTGTTGTAGTGCAGGAATTTTTTCTCACAAATATCGCAGCTGTGAGGTTTCACACCGGAGTGCTTGTTGAAATGTGTCTGCAGGTTGGCCACAGATGTAAACGACTGGTTGCATTCCTTGCAAACATACATATGCTTTCTTGTTTTAGCGCTCTGCGTTGCTTTTAATTCTTCTCCTTCGTCAAGCATTGTAAGAACATGCTTTCGTGGACGTCCCCGCTTTTTGGGTTTCACACGATCTACTGTATCTGCAACGTTGTCTTGGCATGCTGCAGACTCATCTTTTTCTATGTTGACTTCCACAACACAGTCTGGGTATTTCCTCGGCCTGCCCCTGCCACGACCTGTCCTCTTTGCAGTTACAGGGGCTTCTTCCGCATTATCAACAACATACCTCATCGGTCTCTTTGTCCTTCTCCTTCCTCTGGCATTATCAGTAGCCTTTCCCGGAATCAACTCCTGGTCACCGACAGGATCATCATCTTCTTTATCCATTTCCTCCTTGACGGATACTTCCTCCTCCTTTTTCACAGCTTGCTCCGCCTCTGCCCTTCCCTCCTCTGTGGATGGCATGCATTTCATGACTGCCATGACAGCTGTCATCAGTTCGTTGGGTTTCGTCTCCTCATGACCAGACGTCGACCCCTGAAGCGTCCTCTGGAGGCTGGTCAGAGCCGTAGAAAGATCCGCCTCCGTGTTTGAACCTGCGGAAACAGGCGTCTCGGTGGCTGACATGACTTGAGAGGGCTGATGATCTTGACGGATAGTCTTGCCATCTTTGTCTGGAAGGCAGTCTCCATGTTTCAGTTGAAGCACACTAGATTGAACAGGTTCCACTGGGGCTGCGTGAAAAGCACGAAATTTGTGTTAATGGCAACTTACTTGAAAACAGCACACAACTTTACAAATGCCAAATATTTAGGCTTGGCATTGACCTTAATATGTTTCCTGCCAAGTTCATATTTCACCATCAAGTCAAGTTGGTTAAACCTAGTGAAGTGAAACATGTCCCATATGGTGTATGTTTACAAAATTATGAAGATTTGAAGGTCCCTGAAGACAGAGATAATGTAAACATGATTTTACAGACTAAATCTACTGTAAAATACCAAGCCAAGTGGATGAAAATACATATGATTTTGGCTCAATACCGCTTTTTACTGACTTGGCAGATAGGGAAGTGATACTGTCAGGCAGGCAAAGTGTTAAAAGCTTTAATAGCTGTCACTTTTGATGTACTGCTCAGTATTCATGTTCTTCACTGTAATTCTTGTCATACACCCACAGTTTCTTGATCTGCGCCAAAACTTGTGACAATACCCACAGTATTCTACTTGTGAACATAGCCTCTATATGAGTAATGTCCACGTTACATGTATTTTTGACAACTCAATTCTGGTATGAACTAGAATTCATTGTCACGAAGTACAGGATGCATTCTGTTAGCATGGCTAACACTTCATATTTTAATATAAATTTACGAGTAGAAGGAAATACACTTGTTTTCTACAAAGAAAATGATGACAATATTGCTGATCATTACAGCTATTGTCCCCTAAACAAAGACAAGTCACACCTTGACAAACAATAGCCTGAAATGTGGACATTTACTATTGAGTAAATAACAAAATACTTTCCAATCTTGGTTGTTTTTGAGCTTTACAAAAAAAAAATGTTTTTTGAGATACTATGGCAAAACTGAAATTTAACAAATTCAGTTTGGTGAAAAGAAGATTAAGTTATTTACTTAAAAGTCTTTTCACTGCCTTTGCCAGTGTTTTTGCTAAGGTTGGGGAATATCAGTAATTGATTTGGGAACCCAGGTAACATTTCTGCTGTCCCCTAATCTGATTGCATTGATATCCCAAGGGGAACCCCGGTAAAATGACTGGGGAACCCCAGTAACATTTACTGGGGTACCGGCCTTAACAAAAACACTGCTTTTTCATCATTGGCCTATTTACGTAAATGCAAGATCTCAAAGACCAACAACCGCTGGATTTCACCAAAGTTTCCTTAGGAATTAAATTGTTACTGAAAGCAATGACAAGAGTAAAGACTTCAACTCAATCATCACTGACCAATATCCGTTGGCTTCTCCCGTGCACTTTTCAACTCCTCCAGCTCTTGCACAATTGCTTCCTGCTCCGACAGCATCACAGCAACTCGGTCACCATTCATGTCCACTTCACACTCTCCTTGCTCCAGCTGCAGACCACTTTGCCGGTATTTTTCCGTCAGGTCTACGGTGCCATAGAACTCTCCGGGCTGATTCGGTGACACTACCTTTACAAAGACACTCCATCCTATGGAATCAGCCAGCTTCTTTGCCTGCAATATTGTAAACATTGGTGTTTAATCAGTAAGCATGACAATATTCCAGTACATCTTTGTCCTATGGATATATACATGTAGCTAGAACAACTGGTCACATCTTCCTTGTATAGTAATGTACACAGATGCCTATCATTATGTAGATTTAGCACACTCTAACAGTAATGTTCAATTATCAGAACATGTAAGCATGATCCTTGCGCATGTACATGTATTACAAAGTTTTGCCATTTGTTTCTTTTGCTGTTACTATAGGACTGGTGTTTATGTCGTCCTCGCACGATATGCACCTGTGTATGTTATGTTGAAAAACTATCTCGTTTATCTGGAAAACACCAAAGTAGTGAAAGCCCATTCAATTTCTTACTTCAACCCTCCGGGAAAACATTTTCAGCTATGTCAAAAATTGCAAGGAAATTCTGGACTATTGCAGAAGATTGGTCAATTTGCTCCAACCCTTTAGCTACCAGAATCACTGGACTATTCAGAATGATTTCATGATCAAGAAAGGCATAACTTTTTCTCCAATGGCTCACTTTAATGGACTTTCCTCTGAACTACGCTTTCTGAAAAGCTTTACAACTATGATAAACAGATGAAGTGTTTAGGTACAGCACGGTAAATATATTTGATAAATCACACCAAAGTATATTTAAGCAAATGTCAATGCAATCAATCTTCTAGCTGACTTGCCACTATGTGGGGTCTACCAAGCAAACACTTACAATTTCCATTTCAACAAGTTGTTTTGATCATGATACACAAAGGACTAAACAAGAATGTAAATGTTTATGTTTACCGTACATGCAAGGTTGTTCAATGGTTACAACAACAGCCTCTTCCCCTAGTATTGCAAGGGCAACCCTTTGAATGCCTGAGTCAATTTTTGTCTCTCTATAAAATATAACCTAGCCAATTTTTTTCAGACCCAGACAATTTTTGTAGTACCGGTAGATTTTTCACAAATTTTTGATCAAATACTGTAGCCCATGAAAAGTTATGTCAGTGTGGTCCAAAATTATCAAAAAGTTGCAGAAAAATTCATAAAAATTGGTAAAATGTTGTGCTAAAATTTTGGTTAGAAAAGTTACAGCACTCAAAGGGTTAAAGTGTATGTCCCGCATAAATTCAAAGTTAATTTTGCTTAAAATGAGCCATGCTAAACGATTTTGCCACCCCTACTTTATCAAATAAATGCATCACCCCAATGAAACGACGCGGTTAAATATTATTAAAATGCAATATGTTGTGCGACTTTGAAGTTAGCTGCCATTCGGGTCGTTTCGGAATTCGCGGGCATTGCCACCGGAAATGACGTAACTAATAGAATGTACGAGTGAGTGTGTTCACCTCGGCCATAGCGAATGCTTACCGCTGTGGCTTTAACATGGTGAGATGTTACGCCTTTGTTGGCTGAAGTAACTGCAGCCATTGTCAGTTTATTGCATTTTAGGATGATGTATTAGCCGCATTTGACAAAATTACAAGAAAGGGTCGGAAAAGAGGCATTCAGACAAGCGTTTTCTGCGGTGCACATTTTCGAGTGCCGTGACTTAGAATAAACACGGTTCGGAAGCCAGATGTACGGTAAGATAGACTTTAATTCCTGGAGTTACTACATCGATTATGTAATCGCAATGCCGTACCAGTACGACCATTGTCACCAGAAAGCTTCGCGTGTATCATCATCAACTGTGGACAAGAGCGAGAACAGCAGCAAGACTGCGACAGGTTGCCCAAAACATGTCAAGGATGCGGGGGCCGCGGAGAAGTATGGCCGTGTTTACATCCCCCAAGACTGATCGCCGATTCAGATGCTTCACGAAAGTGATTGTAAATAAATACCGCACTCGTCCGAGTATAAGCCCCTGCTCGTGTATAAGCCCCCCTACTGATATCAGAGGATTTCAGAAATGCATTACATCCGTGTATAAGCCCCTACCCTAGTGTAACTAAACTACAGAAAGGTTTGGAGAGTATATTTGGTCATTTAACTTGGTAAAATTACTTTTAGATAATAAAGAAACAATAAAAGATGTTATAAAACAATGGGAAACTGGAGTTCCCCTGACAGTATCGTAAGGAAAATGACACGTTTTCCCAGTACTATCTTGATTCTTTGACCCTGCTCACCCCGTCGCCTAAATAGAATAGTCTCACTCACGTCCGCCATTGTTTATTTTCATTCACGGCCACGATGTTTTCACGCTTGAAACATGCAGTTTCTTTTGTTTGAAGCAATTATCCTTTCATTTGTGAAGACCTTCCTGGTGACTATTACAATTTTTACTGCTATGTTGTTGTTTTCACAAGATGTAGACAGTTTGGTACTGGAATATTGAGTTGCCTTTCCGTGTAGACAATGCATGCCTGTTCACATTACTGTTGATCAGCAGCATACATGACGTCTTTGTTTCAAGTTTGGGGTTTGTTTTCGACGCTGAAATTTCACCAAAATGTCACTTCTGTATCCAGAGATTGTACAATCAATTTCCTTGGATGTGTAAGTCCATTTTGAAAGTGATAGAAAGATCGAGTGGTGTTGAAAAAAATCGTGCATAAAATTAGCATAAATTAAGCGTCCATGCCAGATAACATGGGGTTGCTCGAGTATAAGCCCCTCCCTAGTTTTAACGCTGTTTAGTGATGCCGAACCGGGGGCTTATACTCGGACAAGTACGGTAAATCAATACAAGTACTAGATCTCATGCATGTGTGACTCTATAATTAGTAACGTTAGGAGATATCTAATTTTATATTCCTAAAAAGTTTATGTAGTGATTGACTGACTCTTTGCGAGACTGAACGATAGGTTGTGTATAATACAGTACGGCACTGCCAGTAACAGTGACACAACGTGTAGCATGCAAAGAAGTTTATACTGTTGACGAAGCAGTCGCGTTGTCGTCATCTGTTCCCTTCTGCTCGACTAAGTCTCCCCTAAAATATTTTAGCTTCTTTGAGAATTTCGCAGTCATGAAACAATGAACACTGTGCTTTATATCGCTGACACTTAATCAAAAAAAAAACTGCGGAAGCGCAGCTGATCACTCCATCACAGAAATGGCCGGCTGAGCCGCCCGGCCTCGGGTGCCAGTGTGCCCGATATTTACATCATGTCAATTTTAATTTATCTCTTCCCGAGAATTTGGCTAGACATGTCTTTACGGTCACATATTTTTAAAAGTGCCAATGTTCATGTGAGGTTTTATAACGCCAAATTGAAGATTTTTCGGCGAGAATACTACCTTTGGTGTTTATGCTAACATGACCCTCAGCCTGTTCCACTTCCAGCTGTTGATAGGAAAGATGTGTGTTCTGAACGGTGGACAATTTTCAACTTGATCTCTACTTTATCTACAAGCGTCATGGTGTAATTCAAATTTTTATATACAGATTTTGAATGAGGCAATTTGTGTTGAGAAGTAATAATAAGGTGGGATGGCAACTCCATATTTATATTTTGTCAGCTTGCAGTTGTGTGTACGGTAGTGCACTGGTGTGTTTGACTGTGGTCACGGTGGGCTTGTCACTGACGCGACGGTCAACAAGAGTTCTGCTCTGGTTCTCGTTTAGGTTAAGGTTCCGACTGTTAAAATTTGCAGGCCTGTAAATTCTGAACAGCTTTGTCATATCTTCTGTGACGATGATATTCTCAGTTGCACTGCTTTCACTCATGAAATTATCACTATCTCCATAGTCAATGCACGAAGTCACCATCACCCATTCTATTAGTGACGTCACAGCTACTTGCGCGAAAACGGGGCGAGCTCGGCAATTTCCGGAAAATGTCGCCATGATGGAAATCGAAAAGTGCAACTTTTCCCGTGTTTTCGTCGAAATAACATAATACAACCGTCTAAAAACCGCTCAAATAAGCTTCAGTTTGTGTGTAAATGTTTGTTTTATTAATACCAATTTCATTGACAACCAGAACTATAGTATATGCCCCAAGTCAAACGAAAAAGTCTCAAAATGTGGCAGGACTCACACTCAAAGGGTTAATGATAAACTGAATCAAACAGATTTACATGTACACGTCTTTACCTTTTGAAATAGGTCTTTGGTAACTGCTTGCAAGTTTGCCATCCTGGCCAACCTCCTCTTGCTAATATATGTTATTGATCTGTTGTTTGATGTACCGCATTCACACTTGACTGTTAGACCTGTATGGAGTGAAGGCAAAATCAAGATGTTTTTATGTCAAGAAACAAATGCCAACTGATCTAGCGTGTCTACATGTACATTGAAACTACTGCAATAAGTATAAAATGCCATCTACGGGTAATTAAGGTACAATATTTTTATCACATGCAAATGTGCGCAAATGTTAAAATTTTGCCAATTTTTGTTGTTACCCTGTTAGACTGGCTGTTGTGAGCAAAAGCACACTGTGTAATTTGCATTGTGTTGTGTAGAATTACAACGTACATCCACATACCGAACGTAAAGTTGTAATTACTCTACAACATCGCATTCACTATTAATTTGTATTCACTGACTTGTAAGTCATCTAGTGTAATCCATAACTGCACCATTTCCTCAGCTGTACTGACTTTTATTGTAGGGCTTCAATTTTTCAACTTCACGAACACCTGTTGACAGCTGAGCGACAGACCCATCATAGAGTGATTTATGTGTTCTCATCCATTATAATAATTATTATTTTGTCTCTGACTCTTCCCTTTCAACACTTTACTTTAAATTTGTACGTTTATGAATGAAATGTATATACAAGTATACTGCAACTATGTGAAATCTGAATGGCCATGGCTCACGTAGAAATGTGAAAAAAAATGAATCATCATGTTATGGGTAAAGTTCGTTCCAACCAAGGTGGTGACTTATTCAAGGCCATTAACAGCAAAGTCTGGTTAGTTGGAGGAAAACAAAATTGAGCAGTACTAGGTCATTTTGCACAGGTAGGTGAACAGACATCTCCTGTTCTGGTTCATAAAGATATGTATTTCTTTGAGGATAAACCGCTAAATTTGGGTCCAAAGTCTTTGGGTGAAGGGTTAGTGTTCTTCATGTATCGTAAAAATCATAGCTCATTTGAGTCCCCGGTTGAAGGGGGGATGATTGAGAGAGCGTGTTCTGAAAGAGTCTCTCCGAAAATTTGTAGAGGTTGTGGATCTAAAACTCACGTATTAACATCACCCCTGCCTAAAGAATCACAGGTAAACATAGATATTAGAAGCTCGTTGACATTCCTGTTGCTCTTGACATTCTGTGTATGGTAGCCCTGAGTATAAGGTCTATGTTTCACCATGGAGCTACTAAAGGTAGCTCCATGGTTTCACTCCCTTGCACCAGAGCACTGGAGAGTCCCTTGGTCCCTTACAATAAGTTGTACCTTGGAAGTCTTTTTTGTACCTCCATTGTTGTACGGGATTGACTATTCAGTTCCCTAGCTAGATCATAGACCCTCGAGAAAACATATGTAGTCCCATTTCGCCGGCGGCCAGAAGTGACCTCTACAGGGCAACTTCCGCTATACAAACAGAACGGTAGATTTATATCCCGGTTTACAAGTTGAGGGTGTTTCTGAGTTTATGCATGTACTTTGTTGTTATACATGAGAGTGGTACAGGAAGTGCGGTCTATACTGAACCATGGACGTAATAACACAGACTTCTTTTCCATTATAATCCTATAAATATGTCGAAACTAAATTGATTTCAAGGATCTTGGATGTCCACACGCTGACATTCTGGCCCCATTATCCCACTCAGTCGGTGACACGACATTGGGTTTATCTATAAAACATAGCAAGTTAAGTCCAGTAACAAACACAAATTTCAGATGAATTTTTAGGGTTGTTCGAACCATGAGGGGATGTGCCACCTACATATTCAAAATGACGAGCTGAACATGTCACGCTAGTATCATGGAAAGTAAAAAGGGTCTCCGCTACATGTACTACATATACCTCCGTGTCTCGCTGTGGAGCCTCCGTGGAACCAAAACAGTGTGACACTGATTTATTGGAAGTGCGATAACCAAATGGTCATACTCATGTGAAGATACAAATTAAAGTTTTACAAACTCACCAAACTATTTTTAACCGACCAACAAGTGACAATAGTACCGGAGTTTGGCTTGAAAACACGCACGGAGTGTGTGTTTCTGTGTAAGACCGCCGCCATTTCTATCGCAGTGCAGTATGGGTACACCGGTAACAAGGGTCACATTGACCTTCCTATTAGGGGAGACCCATTTTATTTCGGGGGGGGGGGGGGTTATGGAGGAAGTGGGTATGGGAGCAATTTTTTTCCAGTCAGAGTGACAGCAATTTTTTTCTATTGTTAGACCTGCATCAATTTCTTTTTCAAATGGAGTAAGCTGTGCAATTTTTTTAATAGCGCTGTTCACGGTTACAGGTTTGTTACTAAATATAGCTGTACGCGCGCGACATCGGACACGCAGCTTGAAATGCGGACAAATTTTATCAATGTTGCATGCGTGGCTGTTTTTGCAGCTTGTACTCTGAGTCATGAATATGTTTTTTAGTATTCACTGTTGCACTAGCAGTCGCCCACTGAGATGTATTTTCGTCGTTCTTGCATGCGTAATTTTCAAAAGCGTAATCTAAAAATGCAGACAAATATTTACTTTTGCATATTAATGAGAGAACAGTGACGTAAACTGTGAACGGCCCTATTGATATTGTAGCGCTATTTAAAAGTCAAGACGATAGAGGGAAAGTATTCATCTCATTGAATCACAAAAGAGCTATGGAATCTGTTTCTTTTCAGCTAGGAAACCTTTACCTTCAAGGCCCATGTTTCAATCCCACCACGTTGCATTCGTGCTATCTTGTCAGTGGAGGCACATGGATTAGAGTGGATTATTTTTCATCTTTTCAACTTCTTTATTGCTTTTAAACTTCAAAACACATACAAAGACAAAACAAGAAAACCACACTATACAGACACTAGAGTGGCATTAAAGATCCTTTGAAGTAGAAAAGTACAGTCAGCTTTAAGATACAAATCAAAAATCAGAAGGGAAAAATATTTTCTTTTTCGTGAAAAAGTTTTCGTGGCTGTAGTTTAATACTCACTTTTTTATTTTAATTTTACTGAGATTCATCAGTGTCTTGATGAGAAAGCCAGTGTTTCACATATCACAGGATGGTTCTATATATTCATTTTAAATTGCAACAAATGAAAACAAAATGGAAATTCTAGTAAATTTACAACTTTAAATTATAGAACACTTTTCTGGGAAAATCAACTCTGATTAGTACTATACCTGCTTTTCTTTAAAACAGTCAATTCCTGTTTCTTTCTTTGGGAAGATGTTATCTTTTGTGGTCAGAGAAACAAGGCTAACACATTGTATTTCATTATATTTGTTGTTCCTCAATTTTTCATTGTCAACTTGTAATCTTTCTAACATATTTAAGCTTATATTGAGAGAATAATGTATTGGTTTTAACACTAGTTTATTGACTCCTGTCTTGTGTTTTAAATTTTCACAATTTACAGAAGTCAAATAGTCCCCTTTAGATAGTGCCAATGCCATTGAGATATCGCGACAGAAATCTTAAAGTATGATTTCTTGGGTCATAATAGGGAAGGAAAACATTGAGTGCACTGAGGTGTAAAGTAGACCTATGTAGTGCATGCTTATAAAGTGCTAGAGAAAAACAAACCCATAAGAATTGCTTGTGATAAAAACATTTGCGCCGCCTATGGCGGCACGCCGGCAAAGAATACATGAGAATAAGGTTTCCAAATTCTGCTCATTTCCGGTGCATTGTGAAAATGTTTTTCTTTTTACTTCTGTCTGTTATGACAATTTTTTTCTCAAGCCATGCATTACGTGATCATTTTTTTCTTCTATTTTACCTGGTTACAATTGATGAGGGGTCAACGATTTGGTATGGGAAAGGGGCTATCGGAAATGCTAATCGATATAATAGCATTTTTTTTGACCACACAGCAATTTTTTCCTAATTCGACTCTAAAGCAACTTTTGTTCAAGCCGACTTTTGAGCACTGAAAAACAGAGCGCAATATCAGAAAACAAAATAACACGATAAAAGGCTTAATTTTATTATTTAAGCATTTACATTTGCATGTTACTGAACACAAACTACAAGCTACAATACAAGTTTCAATTATCAGATTAGTTCAGAAATGCTGGGAGTTAATATCACTGTTTTACTTTTCCTATACAAGAATACAAGAATTTGACTAGCAAAACTCATGAGGGCGTTGACTAGTCCATGCACTGCATGAAGTGAAAGTTGCAGCCTTTTCGTTTTGAAAATTTGTTTGCGATGTGTGATAGTATGTGAGTGCTTCATGAACTCCACAGTGTGTGGAGAGGCCGCAGTCAGAATAGGCCTAATTGTACCTCGGTAATTGAGCCACTCTTTTTAAGGGTAGGGATTTGGCCGAGGGGTTTTTGACCACAGTCACCTGTGGTCTATTCCGCTCTGCGTCTATGCGCCCCACAGACGTGTGTACATATATGCCTCTTCTTCTCAGGCATATGTACACACGTCTATGGGGCGCATAGACGCAGAGCGGAATAGACCACAGGTGACTGTGTTTTTGACTGTGATATATCAGCTATAGGTGACTGGGTGCCGTACGTTGTGAGTTCAATCGTAAATTTACTGAATTTAATTAGTCAAAATTAACTATAACATGTAAAGTATCACTATCAACAAATACAACTGAAGAATTTAGTCTCGGCAACATGAGAAATGAGTAGCTAGCAGTGTCACAATACATGATGAAATATGAGGCATAGTAGTTCTGATTTTATCATTAAAATATTTTACCCTTAACGGATTAGGAACAGGTTGCTTATTACAGCTTGATAAATATGTCCAATACTTGGACTTTGTAAACACTAAGTGTCAATAAACTAAAACAAGGGCGTGGAATTGAGAATTGCAGGATCGATCAGGAAGACTTGCTCACAATTGCAGGCGGCTCCTGAAACAAATAAGCTTTCTTTAATAGGTCTATTGGTAGAATGCGCCTCGGGGACAGATATTCGGACCCTCAAACTTTCACAATCAGTTTCTGATATACCACTCGTTGGAATTCATTTTAAAGGTCTTGGTGTAAGAAAACTTTTAACCGGCTTAGTTTTTCGAAATTCGAAAATTTTATTTTTTCTCCATGAGATAACACAGGGTGGCGGCCATTTTGAATTTCAAATATCGTTAAATCTTGGGTTGTTTCTCTACTACTAAAATTTGCACAGTGACCACCGATTTTTATTCTTAATTTTGAAAGAGAATGGTTGAAAGATTTCTTGAGGAAAGCTTGAGCAAAAGTTTACAACTCTTTCACTTTCGAGGCGCGAACTACCTTAATGTTAACAGTGGTCGCAAGAACCTTAGCAATTTCCCGCTACCGATACAGTTTTTACAACTGTATTAAGGCTAGTGCTTTTTCTGAAAATCGTTCAGCTCCCCTCTCAGATACCAAATGGTTTACGGCTCCCCCAACAACGCCGTGGATACGCATCCTGAGAGAGAGAGAGAGAGAGAGAGAGAGAGAGAGAGAGAGAGAGAGAGAGAGAGAGAGAGAGATTCAAAAGCTAGGAAAGTAATCATTTACCATGTTATACCTTGTCAACGCATTACCACAACCATTTAAAGTTTGAATCGGGGAGGGGAGGGGGCTGTATGATCGATGATCGACGTCAGGGATTGTAAGACTATTCACTTTGTCCTTTTTAAAATCCAAGTTCCGCATCCAAGCATTTCACAGTTTTTGGGAAAAGCTGCGCGGGGTGTATCTCTCCCCGTTTTCATCTCTTGCTAAATCTGGCTTCATTTTGATGATGGAGTCAGTTGTGAATTTCTCCACTGAACTCTTCCAAGTCTCTCGGCTCAAGATATCTTATGTGGCCCACTCAGATACGCTGTAAAGCATAAGGGACATAAGGGAGCTTTCAGTAATGATGGCCAGGGTGGGCCAGTAAATTTTTCTTTTCCCTCCTGGTGAAACCCCACTCCCATTCCCAAATATCTTGATGACCTCATGAAAAGAGTATATATATATATATATATATATATATATATATATATATATATATATATATATATATATATAATATATATATATATATATATATATATCCCAAATCTTGATGACCTCATGAAAATACTCTCTCTCTCCCTCCTCCTCTCTCTCTCTCTCTCTCTCCTCTCTCTCTATATATATACATTTCCGAGCACCTGCGACACCATGCATCGAGCGGGAGATCTCAGTAATTTCCGACGATCAAATTAAAATCGAAAACCTACAGGCGCTGCTCTGAGGGGAAAGCAATTTCGTCTATTGCCATATTGCTGTCGTGGTTTTCACGTCACTATAGGTTACAGCTATGGAGAACTAAAACAGAAGAGTTTACACGTATGTTAACATCTGCAACATCAACCATAGATCATCTCCTTCCCCCGGGGGAACCATACGATGAGACGACTGACTCGGTAATTTGATGCAGTTTTAGTACTAGGAAGATTCCGCAGTTAATAGTAAAGTGCGCAATAACGGTCATATCAACCTGTCGTATGTAGCCGTTGATACTTAACATAACTTTTATGTGCAGAAATCGAGTCTCGAGGATGCAGCTATACTGCCCTCTTTGCTGACCAAATATCCCCTAGAGACTGCAGAGCAGTCGGCAGTCTGCACAGCCACAACAGAGTTTGTAAGGCGTGTCCGTTATGCAATTTAGATATGGCTGCTGCAGTAGAGTCCATTGACGCTTTAGGCTGCACTTGTTTTTTGAGTAATACGTAGACAGGCTTCAATTAACAATCTAGAGTGATACTTTCACTTTCTCTGTTTCTGTGACGTCATCGACGCAAACATTGCCATTATAAGCACCTTGCGCCACAGGCTCTATAGCTCCAGGGTCAATATTCCATACATTTGTTGATTGTTATCACTTTTGTTCTAGTTCTTGCGCAACGGGATAATTACTCGCTCAATTTGTGAGCTTACAACTTCAACAACCAAAGGTCATCTCCATTATGTTGTTGTTGTTGTTTGTCACCGTCAAAACTAAAACCACCTTGACGTTCGTTTCAGTGTTGAAACGTTAAAAATAAACCGTTTTGCCAACCAGTAGGCCTATTTCGCAAAAGACTGTGTCTCGCATTACATGTATTATTGCAAACCCATCAAAGACGAAGGGCGGGTGTAGAGCCAGGTTACTTTTTACATACTAACGTAGACAAAAACAATCTCAGAGTCTTTTAATTGCATGTTGAAAGACTACATAAAAACGGGGATCACATATTGCTGGATAATTCTGGATTATTTTTTATGATTATTGGTTGATATATACGCAAATTCGTCACCTTTGACAATATAAGAGTTCCCTAAAAGGTTCAGGATCGGTCGTTTTGAACATTTTACTTAGTACATTACTCATACTTGGGGCACTTTTCCTGGGCAATGTGCATACATGCATACATACATACATACATACGATGTAGGCTACATACACCGAGCACTGACCATCGATCGCATAACTAGTGTTAAGCTACGATATGTTTATATTTATCTCTGTAAATTATGCGACAATGTTTGGTTTGGAATCTATAGAAGAACTCCGAACCCTGTCAGCCAAACTTACTTGCAACCCTGGATGATCACCCTGAACAAAACGCGCCGCCGCGTTGTTTCCGTATCCTTGTTTCCGGGAAGTCATTTTGGACAATATTTTTTTCAGTCTTCCCAGAGATTTGCCAGGTTTTCCTTCGACACAAAAGAAATTGGTAGATTGAAAGACCGTGATCGTTCAGTGTCCTCAATATCAGTGGACTTTGGATGTAGATATTTAAAAGGTGTCATATACATCGTCATATACATCGATACCCTATCTCCAAGAGACATCATAATTGAGAAAGTGTATTTATGTGTGTCAAGAGATGTGACGTACGAGAGAGAGAGAGAGAGAGAGAGAGAGAGAGAGAGAGAGAGAGAGAGAGAGAGAGATTCTTAACATTTTTATGAATATTTCATTACGTTCATTAATATCCACGTGCACATGTCCTCAAACCCGAAGGTCGTTCAACAAAGTAGCGGCGAACTAATCGATTGTTTGAAAATTGAGACGACAAGATAAATCTGTTCCGAGAACAATAATTACTTTGCACTTGCCGATTGCAAGTGCCAGGTTTTGTTGTTCTTGTGGGGTTTTATTTATCACCCAATATCAAACTGACCTTTACACACATGGGACAGCCAACGGATGAAAGGCGGCCGTCAGCTGAACCGCTAGAGTACGCCCGGCAAAAGTACCAGTAGTCATTAATTATGCATGTGCGATTGTATGCAATGACCGCTCTATGCAGCGCTGTACACATACCACACCTACATTGTCTACGGGAACGACTGTTCGTTACAGCCCGCTTATACTGCGACACCCTTAATTCGAACAGTCTTTTGCAGTCGCCTAGGACTTGCCGGGCGGAAAATGACTCTTACAGCGCTACACCCTACACCCCAGGAGCGAGCAAGGCTGAGGTAAGCCCGATACGGCTCTCCAGGAAGCATTTTCTCAAAATTGCGGCTCATTTCGACGAGTTGAATTTTCAGCGGGGCGTATTGTTTATTTGTATTGCGGCAGGTGTGAGCCTCGGACAAAGGCAAGGTCCGTCATGGAGTGGCGGGCAGATGCCTAACTTGTCAATATTTCACTTGCAGATACTTCTTCGGCTGTCTGCTTTTTGCAGACTTGTTCAATGGTCGATGACTAACAACTGTCCCCACAATGAGATGTAATATTGATAGAATTCCACAGCGTATACAAAGCTATACACGCATTTGCTCTCAACGTCAAGACGGAACTGTGATTCAGTGGGTGGGGTGTAACTATTCAAGAACAAGCTATTCTCTAGATAGGTCAAGAAAGAAGTTTTTAATCCCATCTCATCTGTAAATATCACATTAACCATGATTCACTATCATTTCATCTGCCCGGAGCGAGCTACTTCACGCGATCATGAGAATAGGGGACATGATCGGTTGCTACCATGCCTTGGGCGTGGTCACAGTTTGAGATACCACGGTAAACAACTCTCGGTTTCTGCCCAGTGGAGTTATACTTCAGATACTTTGATAGAGATTGCAAGGCAAGGATCGCAGGAACGGCCTCGGGTGCCTTTGTCATCAGAGAAAATCTTTAATAGCGCGAAAGTTCTGGGGAATCTGACTGAACACGTGCCAACTGGGTGACGAGCATAATCTATGATGCGGCGCCTCAGCTGCTAAAAATGTAGTTATTCCGATTCCATGGAAACAGAATGCTGATTTTCCCCAACCTGTATTTCATTCATAGTGCGACTTCGTTTTTGTCCGATGTCAAACATCTATAGGAATCTAATACGGTGTACAAGTAGAATAATGTTTGGAAATGCAATATCAAGTCTTCACGTTAATCACTGAGCGGAACTGGCACAAAAACTTACTGAGCCGTACAGTCGTGGGATGGTAGTTCGGAAAGCTGACAATCCGAAATGAAAGGGAGCCCTCTTTCAACGATGTGCGTAAACAAATGCTACATTCGTTTCTCACTTGCCTGATGCTGGCGCCCGTGATCCGGAAGTCCTTTGGGAGGGCTCTGCGTTGGCACTATACGAGCATAGACCCTAAAAAAAGACACAGCACTAGTGATTATATTAGAAGAAACCGGGCGAACTTCAGGATTTTGTTGGCTGTATGTAGGGTACCACTGAGATACACAGGCACATCTGCAAACAAGTCGTATGGAGGTCAAAGCCCACGATCAAACTATAATCACGGGACTGGTCATAGGAATAATTTATGTTCTGTGCTATTTTGTACGCCAAGGCAAAATACACAGATATATGAAGTAAAATTACTTGGCCCATATGCTGATATCATTTAACTTACGGATAAGTGTTTTTTATGCCAACACGTTTTATGTTTATTCAAAGCAAGCATATTACGTCGCAAGGAAAGGGATACGTGCCTGCGGGTTCATCGCTGCTCTCGGTGAAGGCCAGTGCCAGAAGTTCGGTGATTGACCTCGGCTTAGATTGAAACCGAGCGACCGTGGCCCGATCACCTCAACGCCACGCCGTTTACATTGCAACTGTTACACTAGACAGCCACCATTCTAGAACAGCGAGCTTGATGATTTGGAAACAAACTGTCACAATTCGAATAAAAACAGGATACCTTGCGTCGCCCCAGGAAACAGAAAATTAATCACTTCACAAGAAAACTTATCTCAGGTTCACACAGTCCCCTGTGCTCGAATAAGGAAGTTGAAACTTCGCTATAAGTGGAATTTTGAACCCCGACAAACAAAAACCTCGATAAATATAGAAGATCAAAATAGATTATGTATTCTTCTCATGTCTTTGTATAAGCAATCTTGATCTTTGGGTAACAAGATGATTCTGCATGCTTGGATGGCGGGGCTAGGATTGCTTTCAAAACCTTAAACTAGTTTTAAAAATACTGTGCACGGAAAATCTTTCAATTTTGCTTGAATTTATAAATAAATAAGTCAATCGGTTTCTTAGTTTGATTTCCAAGTGGATTTTTGCATAAATATTTGATAAAATCACTGATGAGTTTTCTCCTGTGAAGAGACTTCAACACAGTGGTGTTTACAATGTGACTCATTGACGGCCGAATGAGAGTTGTAATCGCCATCGCTGCACGGCTTTATATAGGGAGCTAAAAATAGCACTACTTATTAACATTCCGCTCTACCATATATGGCAAGGCCCGTAAAGTGGACTAGACCAATCATAGTTAGTCTTTGCTGGCTGTAGTAAACAGAGCACTTCATCGGATGCGTAAGATGTATTGTGATTCGCTTGGAGGCCGTCAGTGGTAATTTGCATGCTTAACTAATCCGATCATTGGTTAGTTTTCGAAATGTGGGGCCGTCCACTGCCGAAGCGCTATTTACATGTCAGAATCCGGGGTTACTCTAACCCGTGATCGGCGATATCGGCCTAGCTGTCTGCAGTCATCGAACACAACCTGTCGTGTTATTTTGGCCCTATACAGACAGTCAACATTTCCAGATTTTCTTCAGCCTTTTGGCTTTCCAGAGTATCGGAGATGGATATTTTGCCGAGTTCGGGAATATTCAATGAGCTTGAAGTGGTCCACAACACGGGCTATTTTTCTGCGCTCCCCTCGCTCGAAGAACATTGGCATCAAGTAAGCATAAAATCGTATATAAAATTTCATTTTTTTAAGTATTTCTGCGAAGTGGACACTGCTTTGGTCGAAACAAAATTTGCAAGGCCATGCGCACCATATTTGGTAATATGGAAGGGAACTGTCAAGATTTCAGATAGGATATTCGATGTAATCACATGATTTTGACTCACATCCGTGGCACGGTTTACAATTGCAGAATACGCAGTGCTGCATAAATTCAAGCAACGTTGGTCGTTTGGGACGTGCTTGGCGCTAGGGAAACAGTACTGAGAGCAGCAGCGTTTAAGTTTTGTTATTTTATGTTTGTGGACGTAGCATGTAGACGGAAAGGTTTACCTTCCCCAGCGCATCTGCATGCTCTAATGAGCCCGTTTTCAGACCTACTTGTTATGGCATGGGAAGTAAACGCGGAACCGTATCGCATTTGCTGTATGGCTTCCTCATTGGCTAGACCTGGCATTCATTGACTTCGCAGACATTGAATTATTCGTTACAGCGTTGCAAATGTTTTATTAATTACGATCGATCAAACCGGAGGTCTACGTGTGGGGAATTTGCAAAACCAGTTCGTGTAGCTCTCGCCGAGGGGTTATGCACGTTCGTCGGAGTGCATGAAATAGCGAGCTCGATTGGTGCAGTCTGTTTTGGTCGAAGTCAAGAGACGTTGGGAGACAGTTGGAAGACTGTCAGTGCCATGTGTGCGACCGCAAAGTGTCACCCGGAAGCGGACGATGCTAATTTGTTGCTGAATAATGTTTTGGATTTTGAAACACAATTGTTCTACAACATGAAGGGGAAATGAAAGTCACTGCTAGCTGTTGACCTGTAATGTATTTGTAAACATACAAAACTTCCTATCGATGTATTGCAACGATTTCAATGAAAAGTGTATGGACGCTGTGCGGTTGTACTAGCTTGTGTTGTGATCGGCTGAGTGCCCCAACAGCCAGCTCATTGACCCTGTATACAAATACCCATATATGGTAACAGAGGTCATTATATCAACTCTCATGTGAATATTTGTAAATGTCTCACTTGTAGATCCCATGCACTGATCACAAGGGGGCCATTCCACGTCTGTCCAAGCGTTGATACTGGTAACAAGATAAACGACATGGCACTACAAGCCAGTGGTCTTCGCTCTTGAGATTTTTGTCCGCTCCGACGTGGGTGTCGCGTTTACGTTCCCACATTACCTATTAATCGTTTTGCAGCCCCGCATGCCAAGCATGCATTGATTCCTTTGTGTTCGCCTGACAAAAGGCTCTTGTTCTGCTTTCAGCGCCTTGCAAATGCCGAAATCACATTCCTTCACTTTCAAGCGGAATGCATACATTATGAATCGAGATCCGCTGGAGGAAGCAAGCCAACATTTCGCAAAGCTTTTTTTTTCCAAATTGATTCGGGAAAATGAAAAAAGCAAAATCGTACTTGCTATACCAACTGACGAACACGGTGGTAGTTCCCTGTGAACAACCATTCCTCGATCGATGGACCCCAGAGACAATTATTTTATCTTATTAAATATTTCAAAAACTCTGTTCTGCTGCTATCTGACATTCTGCTGCCATCTTGAATTGTTTCAGGTTTACCTTTATCTGAAAATAATACATTATAAATTGCCACCAGACAGCAGGTTGCAAAGTCAGTGATAGTATTTTGAACAGTGTAAGTTCTTTTATGAATGACCCACAGATTAGCATCTCTGAAGAGATTTCCCTGGTGTAGATTGAGCCTGCCATAATGAGAGGCAATCGCTTCTTAACAGCGCAGTGGTCGTCGCGCTGCGCATCCTCCTGAGGGGGTCCCCCTCTGTTGTAAACAAATCCAGAACGCCGCACATGTTACGGGTTGATTGTAATGTTTGCGATATTGCCGCTTGTTAAAATGGCGGCTGATCTGTCACAAGCATACCAACTAACCAAATGTAACACGCAATAAAAGGTCAATTAATCTAAGTTAAATATCTGCTGAATATTGAACAATAATTGCACGCTGGATTGAGATCACATTTGCTCATGATTTTCTTGAATCAGTTGAATGGGGCTCGGCTACTGTTATCGCTCGAGCCATAGAGCTAGACGTACGCATGTACGCATGTATACGCCAACAGACTATCAACGACCGGGCTCTAGTTTTCGACATCGCTAGCAAGGACGAGAGCTTTCATTTCAAGAGGCCCGACAGGAGTACAACAAGTTGTACACAGACAACAACTCAAACTACAGAAATCTACAGCTCGCAGAGCAATGCCCGCTGCAGCAAGAAGCATCTCTGCATCTGTTCCGTTCCGTGGTCTGTATGAACGTCCGTGTCAAACCGGGTATATGGCGCGCTACACTCGGCTGTGGAGAATCCAACTCAACTACAACAAAGTTTACCCCGTTTTGGGGTGCAAACGAGAATTCTGAGTACAGGTATCAAGTCAAGCGAAGGACCTTTCATAGGTCTTCTTGTTATGTGGGGGTTATCTCTTTTGAAAGAGGATTCAGACCTACCCGGCAATCAGGAGGTACAACAACGAAGTTTGCCCAGCACCTGTAGGCCTACACCATGCAGCTAGCGGTTGGATCACTGCCATGACCGTGCACAGGCCCGGGGCACAGGATCTCTCGATACGTCTATGCACGGTGTAGCCGTGCAATTTTCCTGCCAAATGCCGCGAAAACCCGCTCGTTTTGTCTATTGTTTCCTGACATTTACTATTTCTTACCACGTAATACTAGGAGAAGTAAGACATGGTGATCAACAGTTGGTTGTGGGCCAAGTCGTCGCGGGCCGGCCGGTACGTTGTGGGACCGGATTCTCTATATCCGTGTACGTCAACGCGGCGCGCGGTGACCGTCTCCCAACAACATCTCCCGTGTCCTGCTCAGGCTAGCCGATCATGGTCTTGAGTGTAATTTTTGTGTTAGGCATTGTGCTTGTTGCTGGTCTACATATATAGGCAATGTTGATCATTTTAGTTATGTATTTTCACTGTACTGTACATAGCATTGTGTATAACCAGCGTGATCGCGCGCGATCAAAGCTTTTTGTTCACTGTGTCTGCGTACAGTGAACTCAGCGACATAATGTGCTGAGTGTAGTGTCCCAATGTTCGTAGCTCTACACGAGTTTATACCACTGAAGTTCGTTTCCGATCTTAATATTTTACTATTGCATGATGTTGAGTCTTACAAAGGCCTTAACAAAGTGGGGGACTGCTCCCATCTCACTCCTATTGAAGTTGAGAAGACTTATGTTTACAAAAATTTATGTTTATCAACAAAAAAACCACGCAAGCGCGGCGCGACGACCACTGCGCTTTAACAAGATTGGGCATTTGAATGACAGAAGCAAATTCCTGTACAAGCCCATTTAAATTGTTTTCCATTCACACAGAGGGTTACTCTGTATTTTCCCAGAAACACTCTCCCCCCCCAAAAAAAAATTTCCCACAGTAGATTTGCAGATTAACTATTTTTGCAATGATGCTTCCCAAACCATTCATTAAAAATAAACCAAAGCTGCCACTGTCTTGCTCCTATTTTAAGAAGTCCACCAATGAAAAGACAAGGAAGTGTATGTGGCAAGCCCAACCACAGAGAGGTCACCACTCTGGGTTTTTGACAGTAGATTTGGGAAGAGAGTGCAAATTAACAGAATTAGAGGAAAGTATGATTTAATGTTTAACTCAAAAGCCCCAGGCAAGCATTGCATGTAGTGTCCAGGCTGTCTGGGAATTCAAGCAACGTGCGAGTCAAATATCAGTCCAATAAGTGAAGAAAAAGAGAGGGAGAGGACCTAAAAAAAATACGGCCAGGAGAAACATGGCAAAATGAGGAAATATCCTATTGTGAGAGTTGATTTATTATCGTCATCTGGGTTTAAGCAAGGCATGCCTTACAGAGGCCTTGAAATGGTTTACGGGAATAGTTTTTTGACAGCTTGGGCCAAGAGGGGACAGCTACTCACTGGAATGTGATGGATTGTGGCTAGTATCATCCAAGTCACAATCCTTGTATTCTGTGTAACGCTGGCTTAGCGAACAGTAAAATGTAATGCGATCATGTTGGGGGTCAGCATGTGACCATCCAGGCACTCTTCCACAGGTCTCATCTCAACGGACGTTGTAGCTGGCTTTCAAAACCTCAATGGTTGATTGTATTTCACGCAGTGTAATGGCAGGCCCAGCGCTCACATGTGACGTGCTATTTTATACTATAGGATAAAAAGTCGAAGCAACATTTAAAAAAAAACCATTTAACCTTGACTAGAGTTTCACTTTGGTGTGAAACAGAGGCATGCTGTTTCACACTTTTGGTCCCATCAGACTTTGATGTCAGATTACATGAAAACTGATTGACATCAAGACAGAGGAAGTGTCTTCTTACTTCCTCTATTCTGTTGTAATCGTGCGCCCAGCACCGTTCTATATGTGCAGACTAAAAAGGTCAAAGAAACTGGATGTATTGTGTGTCAAACACAGTGGAAGTATTAAAAAGTATTTTTTAAAACTGAGGCGAGGGAGCCATCAGGAGCTGAGACGGGGACTTGGGCGCACCAGGGCATATGATAACAGGTTGCATACTAGCACGTACCCTTGCGTTGTTCTATGGTCACTGGACAGGTAAGATATGGCCCATCAGGTACAGAGTAGATCTCTTGTCATGTTAATGAACGCTTGAAAAAAAATTTTTTGGCGTGACTCCAAGAATCAATCGGCGACTTAAATCACAATGCAATTAAAGCCATTCTGGACATACCTCAATGCGGAGGCGGTATTAAGAGAATGGCCACAGTACCATGGTAAATGGGCCATTGTTTCTCAGCTGCTACACCAGTGAATTCCAACACAATTAAAGGGACCAGGCTAATGAGGGGAGCAGAAAATTCAGGCCGTCCCGTGTATTGACCTAGGCAGTAATATATATACAACACTTTTGGTTTATAAAGTTTTCACCAGTATTAAACACATCCATAAATGCATGAATGACATTTACTATTCTTTGCATGGCTTCCATTTCACAGTAAAGTTTTTATTGCTGCACAACACGAGTTTGGCCTTGAGAATTTTTTTTCCATTTGAGTGGATGGCCTTTAGATACTGTTGACAGTTACAGAGCTATAAGCATGTTGCCCGCACATCTTGGAGAAGATAAGGGTGCAATTACTTGGTAGAAATTTAATGAGTTAGGAACACAGAAAGCACATCAGGTCAAGGTTGAATTTCAAATGAATGGAGGAGGAGAACCTTCACACAACAGGGAGAGGAGGTACGGTTTCAACAGTTGAATACCCCTGCTACATTGACAAATTGGCCATGAATCAGAGGTCTTTGCGGCTTTCAGAAACCTGACATCTGAAGTTCAAAGTACAGGAAATGCTTACCGTAAAAAGAATTGAAAAAAGAGGAGAGAATGAAACAGAAGTGCAATGGAGAGGTGGCACAGTGAAGAAAGATTGGACAGGTAGTAACATGAATATTGCCCTGAGGTAAAGAAACCCAGCAACGGCAACCCATTGGACAATGAGATATTCTTACTGATGTCTGTTATACATAAGTAAAGGGTTCTGTTGAATAGATTGGCAGTTACTGAACGATAAAGGGAGGGGGTGCTGGCAGTATAGGTAAACATTCAGATCAGTTAAGATTTCTGTGGCTGCATTGTCAACACTCTCCCCCTTTATTAATAGACTTGACCAGGCAAGTCTTGTTAGTTTTTCATTCTTTTCACATCTGTTTAGATCTTGAAAGAAACACCTTGGAGCACTTTTTGAACTCTTAGGTCTGGAGTTACAACACATGTGGCTTCCAGGCACAATTAGGACAAATTGCAAATTGCTATTATAACTAAGATGATTCGAAAGCAAATTACTGAGCATTCCCATTGCAGCAAATTTTCAAGCACTTTGTATCAGTAATTTCAACGTCAGCTTTCACTGAAATTTCACCTTACTTTGAAATCACAGCTAGCTAGCTAGCTGATAACAAGTCATTAGAACTGATTATACAATCATTTCAGAACCACTGTAACTCATTTAGATTTTCTAAAAACTGCATACAGGTTCAAAACTTTTCGTTGGACTATTTTGATTTATTCTCAAAAATCACATCCAACATCCCTGACCATTGTAAACCATGCCCAATTCATAAACTGTAGCTTTAATCTCATCCAGTGTGCAATGCAAAACCTATCCTTGTTTTAGGATAGACTGCTTATTCACCGAACTGCATAATGAGCTTGGATTTTAGCTTGTGTTCACATAATTTAGTCGGATCAGATTCTTATCTTAAGTGTGGGAATCAAAGCATATTGTACCCAGCTTTGGAAGTTATATTTGGTTAGTTGTAAAATATCAAGTGATACATATACTGTGGATCTGTCAGAAAAGTCGGGTGCCAAGGCAACTATTGCTAACAACAAAATACTGTAATCCTCCTTGGTGAATACACAGGGTGATTTGTCTTGTTACTGCAACTTGGAAACAAGATTTTTGATGTGTTTCTGGGCTTCAAGAAGAAGAAAATGTTTAGATTCTTTATATACTGTACGGTACTAAGTAGATATGTATGTACTTATCTAAAATCCAAGTGAAGCGCTTTTTGTAAAGGACAATCTCAAAAAAATCGTCTCTTGAAAATTAATTACACTTTTGACACTTTTACTTTGATATAATGTGATTGATAGTTTTTCTCTCTATTGATTGCAGACATGCCTGGAAATGGAAAGATACTTGAAACCGGAGCCCAAACAATTATACTGCCATCAGAAAATAGATGAGCCTGAAAACCCCTGGAACAAATTTATTTTGCCTTGTCAGTATGGGGAGGATGAGAAATTACAGAGCCTTAGTGATAGTGACAGTAATGATAAACCGCTAGACACGCTCAGTTTGAGTTCAACATCAAGTGTTGTATCGTGGGATAGCTCAGGTGAACTGTCACCTTCCACTCCTGTGACCTCTGACCCTTTCAAATCAGCATTTAAAAGCCACAAAGTCTCAGAGGTGGCTTTGACCCCGCCGTCGTCGCCAGAAAACATGAAAGCTGCACTGCCACAGGGGACAAAGCTCCCTCTGACCGGGTCATCAGCAGGTGCGACATCACCATCGTCGTCGACAACGCGCACACAGCGGGGAAGAAATGTGACGCAGGCGAGACCATTTGGAAAGCGATCTGAGTCACCGGATAACAAACGGAGGATCCATCGCTGCCAGTTTAACGGCTGTCGAAAAGTATACACCAAAAGCTCCCACTTGAAAGCACATCAGAGAACACACACAGGTCAGTGAATGATGTGAATCATGTTTGTAAACACAGACCAGCTTATTATGAATAATGTTGGCATGGTGCCAAAACAACATCAAAAGAATTTGTATCGCATGCGCTCGTGATGATAATAATATTAGTCATATTCTATACATAGTCCAAAGGCTGGTTTTCAAGGGTCGTATTGGTACATCTGTGCGAACAATATTCTCTGGTGACCTTTCATGGAAAATCTAATAATTATAAAGCTCCCTGTATAATTCTGTTAATCATAATTTTTGCCAAGGTTAACCTTTATGATATTCTCTTGTGTAGATATTATTTTTAAAAAAGGAGATTCTGGAAAATCATAATAATGCTATTTTTATTGTAAGATAATCAGACTAAATATTTTAATACTTTGAATTTATAGCAAGCATCTAACTGGTTGCAAAAAATGTAGAATAAACTGAAAAATTAAATTTGATGGTAAGAGGTGCTGTTGAATATATTGTGTGTGTGTTTCACAGGAATTAGATATTGTCAACAGAGAGAGTTTGTTCTCTGGGACAAATAAAAACCTTTTACTGCCATAAATCACCAGAGAAGGACACTTTTAATATGTGTTAAATGATTGTAAGTGGCAAAAATAATGATAGAGAAAAAAAAAAACCTGGGCATTTTGTTTTGAAATTAGGAGGCAAATGCACATTTTGAAAATTTGCTCCATGAGTCAGCAGACAGTTAATGCGTGGGCAATAAATTTTCAGCTTATCATACAGGGTTGCTTCTCATGAAATAAAAATACAATGGGGAGTGAAACAAAACCTGACTGAAACTAAAACCAGCAAATTATAAATCAGTCCATTTAAATGTATTTTTAAAGAAATGTAAACAATTCAAGAGGATATCGCATAGTGACCTCCTTACATAAGTCCTAAACTGCTCTATCGAATCATTTTCCTTTTATTCACACATTCTGGGAGAGGATGTAATTGTTTATACAAGCCAAGCATTGCCATGGGTCAGCTAATTTAAGGTCATTAACATGGTGTAGGAATTTGCAAACTGCTTTATAAACCCACTTTTCTGTGGAAGCAAATCATGCAAAAGGCCTAGGCATTTTGACTTTTGTCCTTGTGGCCAACGTTGTTGGGGTTATAGGCATTCTTTTTCCCCCCTGCAAGCGATCTTGAAAAGGAATGTTTTTTTTCAAAGTCCTTCAGACGGATTGCAGGAGATTACATGGGAAGTAGTAATGTTGGAAATATTTCCTGTTGTGTATGTCTGTCTGTTGTGAGCCTGCTCTGAAAGGGATCCCTGTCTGTGCTAAAGTTGACATTCTGTTAAGGCTGGCTTGTAGTCTGATCTGCATATGGACCTTTTAGCTCACCAAATGGGACACAGATCCAGTGCGACAGCTCTTCATAATGGGAACCTTGTCTGTTTATTCAGTGGTTTATTTTGACCGAGCTAGGGTGTCATGCACCTGTTACCTTATGGCTGGGCTGCATCAACAGGTTGCTCAACATTCCAGGGTCACTGAAATGCAAAACAAACAAATTACTGGGGTATCATTTTATTCCGTGGAAAATATGCTGCAGAAGTACATTTCAACAGCACACTAAATATAAAAAAAACATTAAATAGTGAGAAGTAGAAAGAAATTAAATTATCGCAGAGTATTCAAAATTCACGGTTTTATCATGAGCCTGCTGACATTGAAAATACATTGTTACATTCAAGGCTGTAGCAATCCAGCTGTTCTTTAAATAAAACATACATTATAGTCTATAGAATTTATTCACCATTTGCTGTCTTTATCCCAAGGTTGTAAACTATCAGCATTGACCAATAACAAACACGAGGTCATAACTAAAAGTGTACTCAGGGATATTTGAGGACAGTTGTTGCATTCATTATAGATTTTGATGGTACAAAAACAAAATTGATGCGGCTGATGAAACCCAGCCCGTGCCTCGAATAGAATGTTGATGCAGTCAGCCTGTTTTGTTTTTGAACGGCTTTTTCCATCGCGACAGTTTCCCCGCAACTGGTGCAGTTGTTTCCTGCCTGAGCCTGCAGAGGTGTTATTTCCAATTTCCCATCTGCATTCTCTCAGAAATAAGTGTCTGTAATTATGCTCTGTAATTAACACTGTTGTGGGATAGACAATCAACCTAGCTACTAAACATGGTGGTAATTCCATGCCCTGTCAAGTTGCTACTACATAGACTGCGAAGCTGTCTCTTTAGTTTGTTCGGCGGTCATTCAACGTGCCTTGTGTTGACAATGAGGGAGACGGCAATCAGGTAGATTTGCAGACAGTCAAATGCACTATGAATATTACATTAGTAGGCTTTTCGCACAGTGACTGTCACGATGCGCACTGTAGTGAAAATTTATTTCGGGCGTCTGGTGATTCATTCTCTGCTCACCAGATTAAATATTCCCCCGAAGTACCCTGCAAATTCAGAGTAAAACTATCAACTGTAAACACTGTGTTAGTTAATTATGTTGTCACTTATTACTTATTCATGTCATAATCAACTGGCTGCGATGAATCATACGATACAAATCCTGTAATTATCAGTCTGATTCGATGTTTGTGGCAGACCTGCACTCTGATCCGAATCTTCTCGTAATTGAAATCAATGTCCAATTTGCTTTTCAAAATTGTTGGCTCTCCCTGAAGACAAACATCCCCATGTATTTTCCTAGATTAATTGAAATTTGGAGCATTGTGATTACTAATGGATGCGTTGTAGAGATTCAGATAAATCAGTTATACAATCTACAGGGGGCCTTGTGTGTGGATTTTATTCAACAGATTTACTGTTATAAAGAGCAGATTTCCACTCTGCAAAACCATTTTCAGTGCCTGTGTTGTCTTTTTTAATCAGTAACTGTTTGTGGAAAAAACTATGAAATTTTAAATGCATATTTCATGGATTAATTTCTAATACTAATAGATCTTTTCTGTATGTGCTGTTCTTTTGTTGAGCAGGTGAGAAACCATACAAGTGCTCATGGGAAGGATGCGAGTGGCGGTTCGCCAGGTCCGATGAACTGACTCGTCACTATCGTAAGCATACGGGTGCCAAGCCTTTTAAGTGCAATCACTGTGATCGATGTTTCTCGCGATCCGATCACCTGGCGCTGCACATGAAGAGACACCTCTAGAAACCGGCCCGTTGCCACAGCAACCGCGAAGGTACTGCTGCTGAGCCTCCGCACCACTTGTGTAATCTTCAAGCATATGCAGGTGACAGCCAAGGTGAAAGGTCAAATGCCAAAGGCCAGTATCCAGGAGATCAGTTATATTTGGTTGAGTAAAATGGCTGCTGGTGCTATGTTACAAAAAAAGACAAAAATGGTTCACTAAGATGAGGAGAGTTGCATTGTTTTAAAGATGTTATGTGATGTATGGTAAGGCAATGACTTTTCGTCTTGTTTTGTGTCTGATATTTCGATTTTCATGTTCAAAGTACTCTATGTCAATCTATATAGTGTTCTTTCTACACACAGAATTTATTGTGTGCCACACGTTCATCCGTGGAACGTCTGTATACCCAGTAAGTGTTGAGACACAAATGCAAGAAGAAAATTCATGGTCAGAAAGAAAAAAAAATGCAAAGAATATTGTAGTATTTGGTGAGGAAACGATATATTTGGTGTAAATGTCACAGTATGTATGAGTATTGTTTCATATTCAATGCATTTATAATGGACTTCATGTGTACAATAGGATTATAGGAAAAAGAATAATGGGAGATATCAATCCATGGACAGTCAGTTGTCATGGAAATGATATCCACTGATGCAGTTGCCATGGATAAAAACAGCTGCCAAAAAAAAAGACAAGGTATTTAAACGGTGGAAGGCAAGGATTGTATTATTGGATGAAAAAGGGATGGATATAAATTTTGGATTGGCTCTGAATAATATTTATTTGTTCTGGCAAGATTGTCAGTCATGTGATGTATGTATGTGTGTGGGCGTCAGTAAAGGTTTATGACAGGCAGTGAATAATTGGTTCACCGACGCTGATTATGCAGTTTCATTACATCACAAGACTACCAGTGTAGATGGGGGCCCTGGTATACAAGTGCATAGAGTGTAAGATGCACCCCATGAAATCTCATTTGACTTGTTAGTAGCTGTCAGGATCAAGTTCTTGACTTCACCAAACCCTGTCAAAATTATGCCGTCACTCAGAAACAGACAAGCATTGACACTATATGGCATCCCCAAAACCTGCGCAAGAAAAAAAACTAGAATTAGCTATTATTGCTAAATTAGCTATTATTGCTATATTGCTGCACTCATTTCTCACCAAAAAGTCAGTTATTTCAGTCTGCAGTGTTCTGGCATAAAATTCTGAAAATAAAAAAATAGTGTCATGAAACCTGTGTACACAATGCACGGAAGAAGCTGCAATTAAGTTGGTTTCGGTGCGTTATATATTCAATGAACATGTGAAACTGACTCATCCATGTATGGAGTACATGTAGTGCTTTTATTTTCTCTGATAGATGGTCTTTACACAAGTACAAAAGACAGAAGACATCTTTCAAATTTACCAGATTACCACAAGCTTATCTCCTAACGTATTTTGGCATTTTTTAGAATCATAATACCCAGAAATCTGGTGGCTGCCAATTGGTTGAATGGCTATTTCTCCCACCCCAGCAGAGAAATTCCAGAGTTTTCAAATGCAAATCAATAATTCCCTGTGATTAATGATGATAAAGTAGGTCAGCTGAGTGACGATGGGATGCAGGGGTTATTAAATGATAGCTTACGTAATAACTGAGCATAGCAGAGTTTTGTAATGCTAATATAGCCTATCTCGTCAAACCAGGTCCCCCCACACACAAATATACACAAAACAAGGTGAAAATATGTCAGCATTTGAGCAGAAGCGAGAAGCACACATCACAGTGAACTGTCTCAATGAAAATTAATCACGATTTTTCTTAGTGCCTTTTAATATTTGTCATTCTGACGTGAAAGAAAATTTTCATTGTTCAGACAGACAGTGTGATAGGCTGTATCAGTCACGAAAAGAGGGGAAAATATGTACATCCATCCTAAATTGAATTCTTTACGATCTCTTCAATCCTGCCCAAATCTGTCTCAATGCCTTCAATCACAAATATTAATGGTGAGAAAAGCCAGGAGACTGCTTTGGATGGTTTAAACGTCTTTTCAATTGTACAGTTTAATTCATGCTTCTGGAAAGCAGTTTTTTCATTTAATAAGCAAAAAAATTTCAATTTGCTGTCAAAAAAATTGTAATTATGTTCAAACTGCATTATTATGTATAGGAATTTACCAGTAATAATTATTATTTCAGGGGTGTAATTGAACAGAAAAAAATGTTGTCAGACCTATGCATTCCCGTAAATTGCAATATACAGACTCATTCTTATGAAGTTTTGGATTGGTAAAATTCAATTCAATCTTGCGATGGATTGGGTTTTAATATTCCCATGTGGTGCACATAGCAGAGGCTGTTTTCAGGTTTGTTTTTGATTGTGATTCATGCACAGGAAATGAATTTCCTGATTTCTGTGAATCCATAACAGTGCAAAAATCATCCATTTTTTTCCCTTTTGTTCAAGTCGTTACCAGCGCAGGTGAAACTAGAAAAATTTTGGCCAGATCAATAAAAAATTCATTTCGCATGTAGAAAGTGTCGTCCCTTTTATTTGCTTTGACACTGCCAGACTTTGCTATAATTGTTTATTTTTTTTTAAAAAAAGGGTCCCTTTCTATAAGATCACTTACAAAGTTTCATTATTTAGCACATGAACATTTGAATTTTCAGTTTAGCCAAGCTCTTTTGAGATCACCATTTTCATCTGCGAAAGCACTTAGATGCATCTTTTTACCCAGATACACAAACAACAAATACTTGACGATCTTTTATTTTTTCATACAAAACTTTTTACGGTGAATTTTTTGTGCATTATATGTTGAACGACACCCATCACAGCTGGTTTTGAACTCAGACTTACCTGTATCCACTAAAAAAATCAGTATGGAAATTGTTTGATGTTGGAAATTGTTTGAGAACCAAAAACAAGGGGATTTGTTTTAGCAACGAAATAATCCAGTTACAGTCCATAGGGTAATAGTCTCTGAAATCTGTGAAAAGATCATCATTGGAGGGGGTATTATCTCCATTTTTTTTTGCTTTGCTCTTCATCAATTTCAACAAAAAATCCTTTTCCTGTGAGAATCTCCTTGTGTGTAGGCTGGTATTAAAGTACATTCTGACCTCATGAATTCCGATACCCTGAGTAATGTTTTCCATTAACAAAGGGGTCGTGGCACCGTAGCTGATCATTTCAATGTCCATTGTTATTCAAAGTGGCGCCGCTAACGAACAGTGGTATTGAGCGAGCATGCATTTGCATGGAGCTGATTGAGAAGATTTGTGGTTGATTCAATCAAGCGTAACGTGGGACAGGTCTCTCCTTTGATGGAAAGTCTTTAGTGCTGGTTCAAAACCTGTTCATTTTTTTTTCAGCAGTTTGCTTTGTCTTGTTTTTGTTGGCATCAACATCACATGAGATATTTTTAAACACAGCCTCTGTTATGTAAATCTCACCACTTCTTTCCGGGATGTAACACTGTGAAAAAAAAATCGAACAGGATTGTGGAACGTTGTTAAGTTTTAACAGGCTATTTGCAGTTTGGAGAAAATGACCATTTTTGCAGAAGCATGATTTGAAATACTCATCAGTGAGCATTCGGTGCATAAATCATGTGAAAGATTCAGAAATTACAGTCAATAAATTGGCTGTCTGAAATTAAGTTATGTTCACAACATCATTGGTTCTTCACATGGTGTTGTTGATGTCCCGGAAAGAGCTTCAAGGAATTATGAGCAAGATTTTATGAAAAGGGGTTCAATCACACCTATATAGCGACAATCTTTGGTTTATTTTTCAAATGCAGCTGGCCTGCTTTCAATCCAATGAACTTTATGTTGGTTATTTTTTGCTTGTTTTTCACCAGAAGCAAATTTTTTTTTTATTTATCAGTATTACAGTATGGGTAGAAATGTATAAGTTTGTCTGTTCAGAGAATATCTGGACATACAGTGGTAAAGGCCAAGCACATTTTTGAAAAGTTTCATGAGTAAAAAGAGAGAGTGCGAGCATTTTGGTACAGTGAGTCAAATTCTATGTCTACAGAAATGTTATGTCCTGTTAAAATCAATTGTATTGTACACTTTATCAAAATTTTGATGTCAAAATTTGTACATTGTATGAAAGTATTTTGTGAAGATAATGTCTTATTGAATTTGTGAGAGACTGATAGCACCATTGTAACTCAAACTAATCTGGAGTTTGGTAAAAGTTTTGTAATTTACCGTCAGACATTTTATTTTGTTTCTCTATGAAAACCCTGAAGTGCTGCAAGGGAAATGGAAGTTTTGCAATAGTTATTTAAGAAGTACACAGACAAGGTGCTGCATCACCTAGCGGCAAAATGCAATATCCCTCCTCACTGAAGAATGGGTGAATCCATTCCCTCATAATAGGGGTGCTAAAACATCACCAGAGGGGAAACTAACACAAGTCAAGTTTTCTTTTATTGGGTAACGTAGAACAGACAAACTTTGCATGTATTAGTGTAACCAGTGCAATTTATTTAGAAACTTTCAAGACAGGTTAACAGTATCTATTATGAGACGGAATCTTTTGTTTTAATCACAGAACGATTCATTCCGCTTGTCGTTCAATAATTTCAACTCAAAAAAAAAATCATCATCATTCAAGAAACATATATTCAAACAAACATTGAGTTTAAAAATCAAGAGCATGTGAACTTCTTAAAAATTTCAAACAAAAAAAATTCTATTTTTGTTACTTTCCCAAAATATTTGCTTGATACAAAGGTAATTTTTTTCTATTATCAATTCGGGGAGCTTTTTCATAATAGTTAATTTAAATATGTAAAGTCCAACATTCCTGATGCTCATGGGAGAGAATGGATTTGAAGAGGGTAGCATTGTAATAGTTAAGTAGTTCTGTTAAGAGTCAGTCAGGCTGAACCCCAGCCCCTCTGCCTTGGGACATCTCTTGTTGAAAACAGCTTTACACAGGTAGAAATGACCAGTAAGAGTCTTTCTGTAGCAGGAATTTGGGAATCTACCCACCTATCAAATTCTTCAGGGCACCCACCACGTAAATAAATCTTTTGAAATTTTTCTGCTTCTTTTTCTACTGTGGTTTCAGGAGATTTGTAAAAGTTTTACAAAACTGTTGAATGGGAGTTGAACCAAGTAAAAGCACACTCTCCATTATACACGTTCAATAGACGTGGTTTAGTAGCTGTTTTGTATGTAAACCAGATTTTTTCAAACAGCTTTCACTCTGTGGTCCTAAATCGAGATTCTTGGCTCCGAAACTGAAATCAGCAATCTGTCCAGTGCACGCACTGGGTCAGGTGAAGTCTCTGCAGTCAATACCTGCAAAGTCCTCCCCCCTCCTTAAAGTCCTGCAGTAATAGTGAAAATATTCAACTAGCTTTCTGGTAGCAAAGTTTAAGTGGTATCAACGGGAATGTGGGAGATCAGCAGGTTCAAAAAAAAACATCAAAGTGCCTCAAACGGACCAAAGCCTTTTGCAACTGAAATCTCTTTGACAATATTTTGTATGTTTTCACAAAATTTTCATGTGTATAAAATGTGCGGTAAGAGATGTCCATTTATAGTCAGTGTATGAAAAAGAATAAAGAAATAAAATGTAGCCGTGATATAAAGTGTATTGGAATCTGTAAACTCAAAAAATCAAGGGGCTCATGAACCAGAGAGTAAAATGTCTATGTGAGACATTGAACCATGGAGAAATTGCCCAAACAGTTTCTGTGTTTTACAGTCTTTGGAGATGAGCACGACATAAAAAAAAATAAAAAAAAGTCACTTTAAACTGGTCGAACTCATAATCTTGTAAAATATTTGTACCATTTGTAGTTGAATTCATAGTGATGTAGTAATCTTTTGTATCATGATGCATGCTGTAAAGCTTACACAAGAAGATACAGAACAAAAAAAAACAGATAAGAAAGGAAGAGTACCCAATTGTCATGTTCATCATTTTCTCACTGACATCTTGTATATAAGTCTATGGTATTTTATGGTGTAAATACAAACTAAGTAAACATGAATAAAAATTCATTTCTCACATGTTAAAAGTACTCCGATGCTGTTGTGTGGTTTCTTTAAGTCTTAGGGTGCGAGAGTGTTATTTTATTTTTCAACTGTTTGAGAGAAAGGCTTGATGGAGAAATGGCATTCTGTGGAAAACTGCACTTGTTCTTCTTACCTTCAGAACTACATCAATGCAAGTGGTATGCGAAAGATATCAACTTTTTGGCAGTTCCTTCACATAGCATTAGCTATATGAAAATTCTCACCAATGGCTGTCGGGTTTGAGATCCCTGCCAATAGCAGAGTATTGGAGGCAGTGCAAACAGTTTTAAGAATTTGAGGTATTCAATATTGTTGTCAAACTGGGATGTTTGGTCCATTGCTGGATATGAAAATCAACAAAATTTTGAAATTTACACACAGGAAATTGATAATGATGATACACATATGGTCTTTGCGCCCCCTCCCCCCCCCCCCCCCCCCCAATATCAGATTGGATAAAAATGGATTGCATCAGTAAAAGCCAACGATGGTGGAAGGAAGTGTGAGGTATACATGATGACTCAACATTGTGCAGTTTTAAGACATACACATAATGGTGATGCCAATTACGAGCCAGCTATACTTTACCAACTTTGATGTTTCATACAAGCAAATTTTCTTGCCCAAAACATTGTATTGTTTGCTTTCTATATTGCATTTTCCGCTTCACTGCAACTGATGAGAATTAAAACCTGTTTGAAAGGAAAAAGAAGATGGCGTTACTTTTTTATAAAAATTAGAAACAAAAAGAGCTGAATGACTTCCTGTTTTATGTCACAAGCTTGTATTCAAGTGTGTATCAGATGTCTTTGCTTACATGAGATAGTCACGCGATCATTAATGACGATGAATGAAATGTGGTGAAGTGACCAACTGATAAAGAGAACAACAAATTATAGCACAATTTCCTCAATTTGCTCTGTATTTGATTAAGGACATGTCTTTGTAACATGATACATCTCTGGATTTTTACCTTCCTGAAGAGCTCTGTTCTAACACTTGGTGTGTTTTGCGTCAGCTTTCCCAAGGCACCCGGTGGCATGCATAAACGCAACAAAATTAATTCTAAATTAATTCTAAATGTGGTGAAGTGAAGTGACACAGAACACCACATTATAGCACAATTTGCCTCAAATTAGCTCTGTATTGGATTATGGACACATCTTTGTAACATGATATGTCTCTCGATTTTACCTGTCTGAAGCTGTTCTGACACTTGGTGTGTGCACCTTTTGCGTCAGCTCTCCCAAGGCACCCTGTGGCATGCATAAACACAAAATTTATTGTAATTCATATCTGGTGGTCACCCAGGGTGACACATATTCTGAAAGCCGAATCAACAACAGTCAGCAAAGCACATTCCTACAATAACTTAGATAAACTTTCCGTACCAATTTACAAAAGTCTGAATTTCACACAATAAGTAAATTACACATGAAGATATTACAGCAAACATTCCCGCATTCCAACATTCCTGCATATACAGTCTCTATATAAACAAACTTTGTTAGGAAAGACAATAAAAATATCGCATTTATGAATGGAAAGAAATTGTGGCAAGTACGCGTATGCAAATTAATGGCAAATGTTCTGATGTATCCATTTGAATGTTTAGTTAATTAAACTAAAAAGGTACAACAGCTGTAAATTTGAAAAGTCATTTTTCTTGTTTAAGCAAACAAATACAGTTTCTCATTATTGTTTTTGAATATGGAAATATTAAAGTGTCAGCCTTGCCATTGCAAACAGTGTCAATATTCATGTACTGTATACAATTAGCACTATTATAGTTGTGAATTCAACTCCATACTAAAATTCTGCTTTCATCAATATTGGGCATTGTATCAATGTTAGTTGAACACTTATATGCAGTCAACATTTAAAAAGAAAAACTATAGTACCGTTATTGTATGGGCAGTGAGTGCAGATAAAACAGAAAAGGCATCAAAGTTAGTTGCGGCTTACAGAAGTATAAACAGAGTTTAATTTGAAATTTAAGATTCTGCTCAGGCATCAGTGTTGCCTTGAAAACATCGTAACAGCTTAAAACCTACCAGCTCGCGGTGAAATCAATATTTCAAATCATGTGTAATTTTAAATCTGTCAAGCTTGCATGACCTAGTCCTTCAGTCTGCTTGTCATGAATGAAACAAACTCTGGATGTGGCTGCTGCAATCCATCAGCCAAGGCAAAAAAGCTTCACCATTGGAAGGAAATCCTATTCGGGACAGAAAGCATATCTTGGGGATTACGTATATTCATGTATCAGATGAGCTTGCTATGGTAGCATGTCCTTGTGCATAACAAATACCACAAATATGAAAACACCACAGGTACACTGTGAAATCTACAGCTTTTAAACCATATACTATTTCATGTTCGATTCTCATTTCATATTATATTTCCCTGAGATGCAGTAACAAGTTCAATTGATAGCACTCTAAACCATGCCTGCTAGTTATACTTTCAAATATTTTACATTTTTGTAAAGACGATAATTACAAATTTTTGATACTGACATTCTCATTTTGCACCAGGGGCTTAATATTACAGAATGAATGTGAAGCAGAACAGCTGGACAAACTCCATCATTAAAAGCAAAATTAATGCAACTTGTGATCCATCGAGCGTCTACAACCTTGATAACTTGTATCAAATAAGGGACTGGTCAGTTTCTTCAGCCGGGGGGGGGGGCGGGGGGCGGTGGAATATTTTTTGCCGATGTCAAAAAGTGGCTGACCCCCCTATTCCAATTTTGAAAACAGGGTGACCCCCCCCATTCCAATTTTGAAACAGGGTGACCCCCCCCCCCCCGCACGCGACAACTGTAATATGTAATAATATAATACTGTAATATATATATATATATATATATATATATATATATATGACCTTTTCGTGTAACATGATATTTGTGCATGTTGCTTTCTCATACTGATTCTCATAGAGAGAACAGAAAAGTATCAGGAATTTGTCATGCTTTTCATATGAAATGCAGATTTCATAATAGTACACTTTCACTTAGCAAACATCAAGATATCTCTGGCATATATCTCTGATTTATTAAAGTATAGCGCCCGAAGGGCGCTGAGAAAAATATGAAACATCCTGATATCTCTGATATATATTTCTTGTATATTAAAGTAATGCACAGGAAGGGTGTGCTGAAAAATGTCTGATATATTAAAGTAATGCGCTCGAAGAGCACGCTGAATAATATTGAACATACATATATCTCTGATATATGTATGCCTGATATTTTAAAGTTGGGCGTGCTGAAAAATATGTCTGATTATTAAAGTTACGCGCCCGAAGGTTGCGCCGAAAAATGCAACTGGATGAAATTTGTGGCTGACATGATGCATTTTAGGCAATGATGAGCCTGTGTCGAAATTCAAAACACACTGACCCCCCTGTTGGGCATTTCAAAAACATGGTGACCCCCCATCACCAAAGTCAAAAACAGGGTGACCCCCCCCCCATGAATCCACCGCCCCCCCCCCCCCCCCCCCCCCCCGGCCGAAGAAACTGACCAGTCCCTAATCCTACTGGTTGAATGTTGGGAAAACTGGCAAGAAAGTGCAATAAGCCGCTGTGTATACTTCTGAGGCTTGTAATTATTACAGTGGATTTACAACCATCTCATCACTCACAAACTTACTCTCTGCATTCAACATGCATCGACTTACCTTGAAAGCAAATGAATTGCGTTGTACATAAACGTGTTCCAACAGATCTAAACAAAAGCATGACATGCAATTATTATTATTTAAATTTGAATTACATTACCTTATCATAGAACACACAGGCAGAATAGAAAATGAAGATGTTATCTAAACTTTCATAATAGACAACTACCACAATACTGAATATGTATACTTCACACAGATATGGCAATTATTCTTTTCAGTTATAAACAATACTTAAAAAGCTTGCCCCTTTCAAAGAATTTTTTTATTCTTTTATTCTTTTTACATGAAACAGATGAATGTGTGCAATTTACTCAAAAAAATAAATTTCTTGTAAAGACTCATTCCAGCGTATCATATCAGCATAGTTGTTGCACCAGGAAGTTCAAAGGTCAGGATTGAAGACTGCAGACCAAGAAACTTTCAGTTAAAGGAACAAAGTCAGCCATTTTTCATGAATTTTGTTTGATACGAGATACTACTTATATTGTTTGACATGTTGAAAGATAGTGAATGAATGGGTGACCATGCATATATTTGACCCCAGTTTTAGACAAATTAAATTAAACCATCGTGAAAATGAATTAATGGTCATGACCATTAATTCAATTTCGCGATGGTTTCATGTATCGTGTCTAAAACCGGGGTTGAATATATGACTGGTCACCCATTTATTCAGTAGCTTTCAACATGTCAAACAATATAAGTAGGATCTTGCATCAAACAAAATTCATGAAAAATGGCAGACTTTGTCCCTTTAAGTTTGAACTGAGTATGAAGTGACTGTACTGATTAAAGTGTCCTAGTGACACACAGACACAAAACACAAAACACCAATGCAAATTCTGTCTCGTCTCCCTCTAAGTTTGTTCTATCATTCTGCTGCTGGAATGAAATATACATGCAAACGTTATAAATCTCAGAACACCCACAATAAGCCACTTATAGTACCTGAGACCATAAAACAGTCAAAATTACAGTGCACGGTCACACACAATACTCACATGCACTGACCGTCAATGGAGGTTTTGTTTCAAACACAGGGACCAACAAGACCCAATTCAAACATGAATAAGGTCTATTGTATTTATCTCCCAGGTGAGTTCTGTAGCTGTAACTATGGTTTCCATGTCCCAATAACTGACTGCAACTTTTGGGTGATTCTAAGCCAGTATTTTATTATTACTGTAATATATTACTTTTTGCATCAAATTATGCTCATATATTTGGGAATTTCTCAAAGAATTATGGATTTAAACTTAAAAAGACAAAAGGGACACATAAAAGTCAATCGATTTGCAAAAACATACTTTGGCCTGAAAATGTTGCAGTAGTTGTCATAAAATGTTACTGAATTCGAATCATACAAACATTTTGAAACACTTTGTGACATATGTCAATTTGACATAACTGAAAAAATGCATGATGTGTGAAAATGATAGATTCACAGCATTTTATCCAACCAAATACTGAGTGTAGAGCATGCAGTGTCAACTACTCAAAGGCTAAATGTAGGGATTAGAGTTTGGTCTTTAAAGAGCAAGCATATGAGAATTACACGGATAAGCCATAATGTCACGCACGATCTATGACTTCTTTTCCTGCACCTAACACATGCACAAGCAGTTCTGATGGCTGATGTGTCTACTGGGTAAATTACCATAGGTTGTGAGTTCAAATCAGATTGATAATTTACTGAAGTGCGTACTTATCTCTCAAAATTCCAGACGAACATCATCAAACCAGTAAAGATAGCCTCTGTTGGCTAATAACTAACCTTTTACCGATATGCTAAGGTCCAAATCTTTAGTCTATCACACTTGTGAGGGTGGGCATTAAGCAACCTTTTAATCTCGTTTGGGTATACAAGTACAAAATTCTGACTGTTTAGGTTACTGTGTCATCAGAATACTTGCTGTGAAAGCATCGACATCAAACACTCTTCCAAATCCGGGATTTTGTGGAGCATTTCAGAATCAAGCAGTAGCCAAATCACTCTAGAATAATAAAAAAAAGCATGCATACATAAAATGTTTTGCAGCTATCACTACGTAAAATTTCAAATTCAATTTAGTGTCTTAAAAAAAATAACACCTTCGTCTTCGACCCTTAATTGGCACAATATAATGATAATGGCCATGAAATATTTGGCATGAACATAATATCAGAAAATAATTAAAAAAATTCTCACAACAATATCACTATATATTTCTGTAGTTTCTACTATATTTTTACAGAATCTGACTCTTTGAAACATGTTTGTATGTCTGCCATCAAGAGCAATGGAATTTTACAAGTGCTAGAGAAACTGTAGAGAAAGCCTTGTCGGTAAGTTTTGACTGTTTCAAGGCACCCCAAGACACCTGCTTTTGTATATGCTGTTTCTGTGTATTCACTTTCAACACTTTGAAAGCCCCCCCATTGGATGATTTCTAAATTGTCTCATGTCCTATTATAAGCCGTCAGGTGCTTGTCTCAATTGTAGTTCATATTAGCATTCTAAAGCAGAGTAAAACTTGTTGCCTTGTATGGAAATAGTCATGGCCCTTTTGTAAGATACACTATAATGAGGTTCACAGTGCACATCATTCTCCACTTAATCTCCCCATGGACACTTTGCAACATTTCACAATAACCTCACATTATTTATAGTATATTCCTTTATATATTCATTTATTTCGGTAAACCAACGGGCTAGAGGCCCATTTACAAACACCTTAAAAATCAACTTTTAAAAAGTTAAAAGCAAACAAAGTACAAAGAACAAAGTAAAACAAAAACAACAAGGACAAAATTAGCAATGTTTGTTTATTAAGACTATAAGTTTCTGTACACATTTCAAAATACCTTCTGAAACTAAATAATGCTGTCATTAAGGTAGTATGTGCCTCGAAAGTGAAACACTTAAACTTTTGCTCAAACCTTCCTCAATGAATCTTTTAACCATACTCTTTCAATATCAAGAATATAAATCAGGGGTCATCCTACAAAATTTGGTACTAGAGAAACAAATTACCCAAAATTTATTGATATTTGAAATTCAAATGGGACCGCTATCCCTGTGTTAACTCACGGTCCCTCCTTGTGGAGGGACCGTGGTTAACTCTATATAGAAAAATAAAATTTTTGATTTTTGAAAAACTAAGATGGTTAAAAATTTGCTTACACCAAGAGCTTCAAAATGAGCCCCATAACTACTCCATCAGAAAAAAGTTGTAAAAGCTTAAGAGTCCGAATATCTGTCCAAGAGGTGTATTCTACCTTAACAATTCTTTACTTTGCTGAAAATTTCTGTCCACATAGCATTATCTTGTAGGATGAAATAACACAACTAGATTCCATTATTAATATTTCTGTACTTTGCCAAAGGTTTCTTTTCTGAAGAGATAATTTGAAAAGAGAGAAATTAATAACACTGATTGACGTTTATTTTTGGTGTGAGAAACATTACAATATGCGCATTTAGGGCACCAGGAAATGTTGGTAATGGCTTAAAATAGAAACACAGGTACAGTCGATATCTTAACATAGGTATGTCAGATATATCTGTGATTATCTCCTCAATCTTTATCAAAATGTCAGCAGTTTTGTGGAAACAAGATAAACTCTTTAAATCAATACAATAATCTCTATCAAATTAGACATCAATCTTCCCCTGGAAAAGGAATGTCGAAACATTGGGTGGCGTTTTGTTTTTGGTTCCGGAGTGACTCCTTGTTTCTAAGAAGAAGCAAAAATCCCCAACTTACAGCAATTTATGTTTTAAAAAATTGATCAAAACTGATTTTGTATGGTTATTTTCTACGGAAATAATCACTTAAGGCTATGGCCAGATACTTACGTTGTGAGGCAGGATCTCTGAACTGTAACTCAAGAGAAAAGGGACAAAATTGGAAAAAAGCTAATATATATAATAATAAGGTAGATGACAAACCATTTTTGCATATATAAATATTATAAATTGATCAGATATAACTCACAAATATGTTTTCTTTTCAGTTTATATTGACGGAAGAGCGATCCTTGATCCGTATCCTTGGTTGGCAGCCATGACGTCATTGATGACCTGGGATGAACAATGGACAATGAATGGCAGGTAAACAGCTACATGTTGATCATAATGAAGTTGGTACAGTGTAAACTTTACCAAATGTACTGAGCTGAGCAGTCCTGAAAGATGCTGGCACATATAAAAACAAGTTCTGGAAAGATCTAAAATTGCACTCCTCTCTCTTCTTGGTGAGCTATTGTTAAAAAACAAATGAATTATTAAACACGATAATATTGAAAACAAATTGAAATATTAAATCATGATTAATAGTTAAGCGCATTATATACTGTTGTAAGCGCGAGCTCGACATTGTGTGACTGGTACAAAAAGGATTGTTACGGAAAATGATATCAAACCATGGTCACCAACAGACTGTTACAGACTCATTCTATTTCCAAAACAACACATAGGGGCTTCTCAGCAAAAAGTTACATGATGGAAATGTTGCACCTTTATTTGAAAAATTTTGATATGCTGTCGTTGAGATACAACTTCATTGTGAGTAGATGGTAGGTCTGCCACTTTGGTTTTTGTTTATCCAGGACAGGGAAGCAATTGATTGTAAGATAAAAATTGAAAATTTTTTATTAATGGTCGTTTTACCATGACAAACTTACTGGTCGTTAAATATTGATACAGATTGAATCGTATCATTCAAGAGATACAAAAAAGGTCAGAATTTCTTTGAAGTGGTGGGGTACAAAACAATCAAACTGGCAAAATCAAATGATGCTCATGATGATGCACTTGGCAATGAATTCATATCTAGGGCATTTTGATCAAACTATACTGATCGGCATTCATGGGTATACACTTAAGGTTAAGATAGAATTGTATTGAGACGCAGATAGATGTCACCAGTTTGATATCATGTTTAATCTTCCCCCTTAATACATTGTACCATCATTATAAGATTACCTTTTATTAAAAATGAAATATCTATCTCCAATAATGCAACAGATTGTCATCACATATGTCTTCAAATTTTTGCTACATTCTCCTAAGTTTTTTTTTTTTTTAGGGGGAGGGGTGCCAATAATAGCACCATTTGCAAAATATAGCGTGGGAATTCTAACTTCTTTTCTGTCTTCTCTGCGTCACTTGCCTATTATGTACCTGTCTGCGTATGCTGTTTGGTCACTTTCGTCTCCTCCCCTCTGCCCTGAACTCGGAGATGGATGTATAGGTTCGTCTGGATGACCTTTCCCTGGCGTTGTTTACATGATTGGTTCTTTTGGTGCCGATGCAGTCATGTGTGACAAACTCTTAAAAAAAAACTCCCAGAAGTGTTGACTTTAAGTATTGACAAACTATTGACTGCACATACCATCAAGGGGTGTTTGACTACCAGTAACTGTTGTGGAATTTTCTAAGTTTTGTGTGAAGGACTTCCACAGGTATGTGCCTAGTACGCACGGCCCTCACGATGTGTGCCATGCATGCATGCACGTCCTCCAATGATAAAAGTTGCAAGGTCATTGGTAGAAATGTGAAAATAAGTGACACATGAGGAGATCAGCGATCTTTGTGAATTTTCACCGCAGTGAAAAGTGAGCAGTCTTATTGTGACTGTGCTAGCTGGCATAATAGATGTAGACGCACTTATTTGAAGCTCTATGAAGAAAGTTTCACCAGTGATTGCTACAGTTTCACACAGGTCCATCACCTTTTCACCTCTCACCCTACACAGTCTGGTCATTTTGATTCATTCACCATGATAATCAATAGCTTCAACTATAGGCTTTGGTAAACAGGGTTTGGAGTATGATATAATACAGCTACACAGACTCAATTATCATTTCAAAGGATATGAAACGAAGTAAATTGTAGTTTGGCAGCTATAAAAACAAGCTCGATTTTTCTGGCTCAGTATAAATTGCTCTCAAGGGGCAAATCTGTTTTTGTGCAATTATCACTGTCAACGATGGACCCTCTGCAAAGTGTTACAAGTTTTGCTGAGATTTGAGCTAATTAACTTGCATGAATGCTTCTAACAGAGTGGGAAATTCTGCCAGATTTATATATTCCCGCTGTCCCTTACCATGGCAACAAAGTAACACAGCCAAAAGTTACCATAGCAACAAAGCACCAACTTAGACAAGTTAGTGTAGATCCTACATCAGTTTCAACTTATTATTGGTCGACTGGACTGAGTCTAGGCTGCAATATTGATTACTCCATGGATTAATTGTTCCATAGGGGTGCACCCCTCCTTTGTGGATTGTTCCATATGGAGGCACCCCTCTGGCCGTGTAAAATTAGTGGGCACCTTTCTTGAATTGGTTAACAAGAGAATTGATTTGTTTGTCTTGCAGTGTGTGACATAAGTCAGGTATAGCCATGACCTGGGGCATACCCGACAGGTAAATGCTTTTTGTACTCACCCCTATGATGCAACGCCTACGGCGATTCATTGCTGTGATTGTGCTGGGTCAATGGCCCTTGCAAGGACACTTTAAGTGGGGGCTATCTTCTTCCCCTTTTATGTCGCAACACTGATATTAAACCGCAAACCTGAACAACTTCCATTTTGCCTGGAACTCTTAATCCGAACATAATTCACAATTCATTTGACGGCAATTAGAATGACTAGTGCTTGGGATCTGCCAAGAGCTGCACAACTTTGAATTTCGTCTTTCAGAGATACTTGAATCTGCAGCAGACATATTACAGCTTATTCCATGCAGCTATGCATTTGAGCTGGTGTAAACTAGCTGCTACAGCTCTGAAACCAGTCTGTGACGAGTGCAAATCTGCACGTTTGGTATAGGGATGTACTTGGGAGCAATTACAATGCACTAGCTGTCAACTTGAAACCATTATAGTCAGGTAAAATTTTACCACGATTTATATAATTCATTATGCGAGTAAATTCTATGAGATATGACAAACAGAAATAAAAAGTCAGTACTTGTTTGCTATCCTGTATTTCAAAATTTTCAGATGACACTCTTCAATTGACTCATTTTAGCAATTGTTCTGAAACTTGTCCGACAACGTGATATCATTATGTCACAAGTTGTGATTACTTCCTATAAACCTCAAAAAAATGCCAGTTTTCTGATTTTGATCCCACTGATTTTGATTATGGTGCAACGTTTCTACATCACAAACTTTAATAATGATCCTTACATACGAGACGAGCAGTAATGTAGAATAGTCAATTATGCAAAACCGGTGAGTGATATCGATAACAGGATAATGCCACCAGACAGGGTTGATCTTTACACCAGACAATAGTGTTACAGTGTGTGGCAAATTTGTACTTCTCCATTCTTTGTCTGTCTGTCAGTAATAGCTATTTGTGGTTTACCAGGAGGAAATGTGTCGTCAGCAGCTGTCAGTGTCCGCCTTCAGCACCCATGTTAGTTAAATAGATACACAGTACACAGGTATTTATAACCAGGTTCTGCAATCAGACATTGGGAATCATTATGTCCAACTTCTTCTATGCAGCTTAAATATTTGATCGCTGACAACAATGTTGGATTAATTCAAACAAAATGATATGAAACTTACAGCCATTCTTTAACCAACCAGTAAATTTCTTACTTATCAATACGAAAAAAATTCAAATTTTAGAACAGGGATTTTGACTGAGTACATCTTCCATTGATCAACTTTTTGAAATAATAAAAAGCCAAAGCAACGCCACATTGTAGTACTTGTACTATTTTACACTGGATGTGTGCATTCACATGCTGGCTTTTGAAAGTTCCAAGTGTCGATCTGAACGGTACAATAAAGACATTTAATTGTCAGTGTTCCTGTATGATGAGACTATATGAATAAGAGTTGGAATGTTTTGACTATTTTGTTCCACAGTTCATTTACCGTGGGAAAAAGGGAACAGAATTGATTTTACAGTTGGATGGTGGATATGTCGTACTTGCAACATTAAAGATGACTTTTTCTGCCATGCAGATTAATGGATGAAGATGATACCAGAGCTATGCTTGAAACATTCAAGAATGCATTTTCCATTGCGCAGATGATTTTTGTCAGCTTATTATACACAGTACTATAGTTTTAATGAGATGGGAGTTTAAAAAAAGCATTGTAAAATATGGTACCGATGTTATGTAAAGGGAGAAAAAAGCAAAAATATGGAACCAAAGTGCATTTTGGTGTGGATATTTTTTATATAGCAAGTTTGTACAAATGGCATCTATGGTTTGGAAATTGTGAGGAAGTTAAGCCGTGGCAAGACTGGGCCAACAATGTTACAGATTTCAAATGATTTACATATGGGAACATTATTTTAAATTGAGAAACTTTTCCCAAGGATTTTATAAAAATACCTCCATATGCAGCCTGAAATATCTTACGTTTTTAATACTCCATTTAAAAACTGTTTTTTTCACAAAGACGTATTTCATTCTCATAGGCCATTGGCAAACCACAATTTGTGGATAGAAACATCATTTCAGCAACTTTTCACACATTTGTTGAAAGCCTTGGCAGGAATAAAAAGTCTGTTCCTTGCAAAGGAGAATGTCTAGTATGCTTGAGGAAGGGGAAAATAGATTGCTCACATTTAAATGAGGGGACTCTGTAGTAAACAAAGGATTATTGCGTAATGGGCAAGATTGTAGATTTCAATGTACAAACCAAAGCTGATTACAATCTTTGGCTAGGATAACAGTAAAAAGATGGATTTTATCTCTACTGTGGAATTCACTCAGGTAAGTGACCTTGAGTGACCTTTGACCTTTTCGGAAGCATGCTCCATGCATGAGCCATAGGCATGACATGCAGAACTAAGACTTTGCTATTTAAACTCTTCAACTGTGAGTGCAAGATGTGTACATTTTTAGCTGAAAAAAAGTTGCAGGAATTTGAGTCAGATATGTGGATTAGCTGTGTCTAAATATTTTGCTATGTATAACACTGTACCTGAATCCTGTATGTGTGCTAGGCTGTAACAGAGAACGAATTATTTGTATAAAGGTATCTCTTTTTCTAAGGAATTTACCAACAACTGTGTACCTTTCACAATGTTTTACAGCTATTTTCACCGTTCGGTATTTCCATTAAAAACGCTCTGACAGCACTCAGGAATGCTGTGAATCAACAGGTTGCCTTGCATTGTTCAAGTTCACTTCTTTATTTTCGTCGCCAGCGAGGCATACAAAAATCACCATTTTCAGGCACCTGTAAAGTTTTTGAGCTTGTAAAACACAGTGAACGCAAAGAAAAAAGTTCCACACAAAAATACCACTATTAAGTAAACTAAGCCCTGACTGGGAGAGCGGAACAAACTTGCGAGGTAAGTTGCAAAGAAAACTAATAGAAATGCACTCCAAGGGGGGAGGGATGGTTGAAATCCCTTTTCTGTCGGCTGTGTCTTGATCCTGCTTCTGTGCATAGCTGGTTATAATGGCAGGGAATTCATTCAATTGCCTGTTTGGCTTGGGTGATTATGGAGTGACCTGACAAGTCAAAGGCAACAAAAAAGGGGATGAATAAACATCTATAAAGGAAGAAGAGATAACATTTAACAAGGCACAATTGTACAAAAATAAATGCCCTGTTTGTTTGATCCAAACAATGAAAAAAATGCGGCCATTTCTAGAAAGTGTCTTCAGAACAGAGGGCCATTGATGTTTGCCTGCTTGCCTGCTGGTTTTTTTAAAGTTCCTCCAGTAGAAAGGAGAGCGGTTTGAGTTTTGTATGAGTAAACTGAGAAATTTGGGGTTGCTGAATAAAGATGGCAAACACGTACTCCAGAGAGTCTGATAGGCAATCGGAGGATATGAAAGATCAGTCATTGTCAAATAAAGTGGAGGGGTCAATAGCTTCAGAACCATTGAAGGAATTTACACGAGCATAGTGGTGTCACTTGGGAGGAGGGGAGGGGTGTTGGAGGGGGGTTATACTCAAGACTGAAATTATAGAAATGTATTTGCGTCAACTTTGTTCATTCCATGCTCTTCACTGAATGGCATTGTATGAATTAACACCTGTGATCAAAGGCTACGGTGTCAGATTTCGCTGTCAGGAATCAATTTACTGAACAAGTAAGACGCCAAATAATGAGAGGAGGTTACTGGAACGACCAGCTACCATACATGAATATATTTGGATAAAGCATAGCATCCATATTGCCACTGTGTGGCATCATTTGGATTACATGTGTGCATGTGTGTTCACAAGCAACATAGTGTCCATTATTTATCATTTGCACATCAATGTACCTGACAGTTTATTATTGTTTTTACATACAACAACTTATAATATATGCATCAATAAAGAAACAAGTTTAAACAGGTTGTAACACAATCATTTTCTATGGTAGCCCTAGTTGACTGTGTGGAGGCAGTGAAGTGAAAGAACCGTTCCTAAATTTTCCACTTTTTTCAGTATATTTGCTTTTGCTCTGACATTCTGGTTTGGCTGAATTTGAATGAATAAAATCTTTTGAAATATCAAATTGGAGAGAATTGGCCTATCAAAGATTATCATTACGTGACACTGTTTCAGTGTATGGAAATGGTGACAAGCAGAAGTTGACAAACTTTACAAAATTTATTTTGACAACCCTATACATGTAGGTGTACAAACTCTATTCCAATGTTAAAGTTGATAGTCATTTACATTTCAATTTGGAACCTTGTTTTTCCATTTCAATTTTCTCATTTCAATTTTGAAATTCCTAATATTTCATCTGCTGCTTTCATATGCATGTTTGATGCACCATCATTACTGTTACCATTAAACTTAACCCTTTCTTTGCCTTGGTTTCACCCAACGTATTGTTTTCTATGGCAAGTGTGGACCTGTTTACAGGGAATTAGGGTAAGCAGGTTAATAAGATGAGTAAATGCCAATGTGACAGCTACCATGGTCACTTGTAACTGCAGCATACAGACAAATTAAAACTTTAAAGAAAAACTTAAAAAACTATTGCTGAGAACAAAATAATACCATATTTCATGCACTGATTACACGTAATATTCTACCTTAAATTTCTTTCTTAATATTCTCAGTGTAGTACAACTTTCAACAGATTTTCTCAACTCAAACAAACTGGTCAGGTAGAACTTTTTTGCCAATCCAAATTTTACAGAGAGGTCAGAATGACTATTAGATGTCAAATGCCATCAATTCATTGCCAGTGTGCTTTGTAATCTATCAACAAACTGTAAACTTTATCAGTGATAACACATGCCAACAGATAAGATTACTGCAGCATGGTAAATTTTGCAGCTTGGTGACATTGCTTTTGGTATTTATAGGTGGCAATACCTTGCTGAGAGAGGTAATGCAAGAAGTGATTATTCAAACCAGAGAAATGTTCACTTCCACACGTCTATATTTCCAAAGTTGGAAGTTGTTTTATATACATCAGAGGTATAGCCATCCCTTGGTTGGTTGGAAATTTAGTAATTTTTTACAAGGGCTTAACTCTGGTGGCAGATTGCCTATCACTCAGTTAAACTCTACAAGTGTGTATTTTTCTACCACAGCGATGATTGACTTCAGCACCCTATCTCTGCACATGGCAACGTGTAACCTGATGCTCCAGGCACAAGGTAATACACATCAAAGAGAGAATTCAAACTTTAGACTGCAGCCATTAGAATCTGGTGTATGCAAATCAGACCACAGTCACTACCCAGACCATGTTGAGAACTGAATTAGGAGGTTTGCCACTGAGCCTCACTGATCATAACATACTTAGGCTATCTTTAGAAGAGTCAAGTTGTTTTAAAGTCCCACTGAGGGTAAGACGTCCTGCAGAGAACCAAATTAAAGTAAATAAGCTAAGGTACTAGCCTCCCCATTAGTGAGGCAATTTCCTAAATTGTGCGATGATGGCTAGACTATGGCACGACAGGATGTCTTAATGTGTTCTACTCAATAGTATTATCGGTGTACTATGATGATCCAGTCATTTTGGAAGATGTTGTATCTGATTTGTGTTTGGAGGAAACTTCACTACCCTTTCCTGACATACTTTATTTTTTGTCGGTTAAGCTTGTTAAACAGACATTTTGCATTCTTTCATTTCACTCATCGACTGACCACAATGACTTTCGGGACTGACAAGATGACTTTTTGAACACTCCGCGGCACCATTTGAAGAACTTTTGAAAAAAAAAAGTGTTTTAGTGCCACGTCCAAACACCATGGCAGAAAAGCCCTGTGGCAGTATGAAAGGTGCCTGGATCCTGAGATTTGATCCCAAAGGCAAGACAAGGCAATCTTCTGGAAGCCAATCACATCAACACAAATAGTTTCATTCATACAAAAGCCAAAGACAACACATACTTCAAATAACATAGGGTCATTTACATGATAATGCTCATTTGCATATGAAAGAAAACAGCTCCTGGGCTTGTTTATTTAGTCCAGGCTGAGCTTTACTACTACAACTCAGTGCAAACACAGTGGCACAAACCATGGCTTTTTTCTCACTTGATAGTGGCTAACTGATAACAGGTTTAGTTGCAATGTGATTACACCATAAAGATTTACCACTGATTAAACTGAAAGCAATTTAGATACATATAACTGACTTTTTATGGGAATAAAATTGCATTTACTGAGGGATGAAAAAGTTGGCAAAAATCTTGTTAACTGTTCACCTCTTTGTTGACTGTATCCACAGGCGTACGGAATGTTTCCTAGATCGTCGTCGGATGGGAAGTGACGGACACTGCATGCACCGTGAGGCCGAAGGCCGAACCTCGGTACTGTATAACAATACCAAGGTATGACGCGGAAAAATCGACCGGTGGCCCGAAACAAACGAAATAAAGCATCTACCTCAAAAAAATTACATCGACCGGTCGGAAATACCTTCAAACTTTCAAATCTTTACTCTGGTTACAGCATTTCTTTCAAATCTGCCAGTTATGGGCGATAATTAACTGTCCGGCGAGTACTCGCACTTGCATTGCCACTTCGCCATTTTGAATAGCTTTTTTACTCCCGAAAGCCTTTGCAAGTGGACGAGTGACCCTGTGAAGAGTTTGTTTACAAATGTCAGATGGCGGGATTCACAAGCATAAACTTTACCATCGTTTACGTTGATTGCCTTGTTGCCAGATAGCTGAAGTTGTATTCACTGACAGTATAAAATTTACCTAACGGTTAACGGTTGAATTTAGCGGGTGTGGGGTCACGGGGTCACTCTTCCACTCGCAAAGGCTTACGGGAGTAAAAAAGCTATTCAAAATGGCGAAGTGGCAATGCAAGTGCGAGTACTCGCCGGACAGTTAATTATCGCCCATAACTGGCAGATTTGAAAGAAATGCTGTAACCAGAGTAAAGATTTGAAAGTTTGAAGGTATTTCCGACCGGTCGATGTAATTTTTTTGAGGTAGATGCTTTATTTCGTTTGTTTCGGGCCACCGGTCGATTTTTCCGCGTCATACCTTGATATTGTTATACAGTACCGAGGTTCGGCCTTCGGCCTCACGGTGCATGCAGTGTCCGTCACTTCCCATCCGACGACGATCTAGGAAACATTCCGTACGCCTGTGACTGTATCCCTGGCCCAAGCTCTGTGGTCATACTTGACTGCTTTACCTTTCACCACAGCCCCTGAAGCCTTAATGAATTTCACGTCCGTAAGGCTTTACTACTTTCTGCCGAATCATGGTCCTTTGGTGGAGGCAACTCTCTTAGTGCAAAGCCGCATTCAGAACAGAAAGAATGCAAAAAAACTCCACACAAATGCTCAAAATTTCAAGTATGTGACATTTTTTGACCACTGCAATCTTTCTCTTTTACATAAAGATGCCGGATTGAGTGGGAAGTGGTCACCTGGGGACTAAGCATTGACCTGGTGATGACCTTTGGGGTCATCAAGTCACCCAGTTGACAAGCAGAAATATTTCTCTGATCCACAATGGCTAAAACTTTTTTACTTTTTTTTATTGTTGTTGTCATTTGTTGTAAAATAGTTTTACTTTCAAAATCATACTTAAATGCTTACTGTTACAGTATTCATCTTATGTCTAATGTTACTGCTGATGATAGATTCTAATCCAATCTTAAAATCATTTGTCATCCATAACGCAATGTGTTGTGAGTGCAAGACTAAATCCTGTGTATTCATTTCTGCGTGCTGCAGGGAGTAGAAGAAAATTTATTTATTATGTGAAATAGATAGCAACAGAAAATAGTCATAAGGTTAGAGCTATTGTTCCCATTGTCCTGAAATACATGCATCGAAATTATGGCACATATTTAAAGTGAATAATTTTGTGCCCAGAAGAGTTTACGTGTACTGGTACTCACGCTACACTCTCTCTCTGACTGACGGAACTTCTGAATGTGCTGTGTGCATTGCCTTTGCTAACATGTCTCGCTTTCACCCTTTCACTGAATGGTTTGGTCTATCCCTGTTCTGTTCTCTTGCTAAGCTGGACCTCTATAACGAGAAATAGGGCGATACTGAGGATTTATTGTATTTCTCAGAACACAGTTGCCAACATTGAAACCTTATAAGTTGAAATCTTTAGCCTGTTTTTCGTAACTTTTACTATAAGACTTTCAAATATAATCTCATACCCTTTGCACTTGTATATTCCTTTTGAATCTCATGATATCTTGGTCACGCTATTTAAATTTCTGCGCCATCAAATTTTGGAAGTCTTGCATAAAATGTCCTACATGTATGACAAATATAGGGTCAACGCTTGAAGACATGAAGTGACATATATCAACAACATTATCCTGTTTAATTCTTCAACAGCAAAAATCACCATTTTGGCAAAAATGAAATAACGGTACTCTTTGAGGCATTTCACTGTTAGGGATCTCAGTAATAGAACAAAATAATACCAAGAGTTAAATATTATTGCAACCTTGCTATAATAATCTAATCCCTTCCACTGACGCCTAATTTTTTGCGGCACTCAAGATATTTGGTATGAACACTCGTTGCCATGAAATCGTCTGTGCAGTAAGCAAAGGATTCTGGGATATCATCATCACAGAGAAACGAGCACTACATTTTGTTTCTGACAAATGTTTTCACTTCGCATTGAAAACTAAAAAGATCACAGAGCAGACTGGGAACTTAGAAAAATTGAAATGTGGAAGTGTAAAGTGACAGATTCAAAAAACCCTCAAATTCCCGAATTGGCAAAAAGAAGAAGTGATATGGCTCCCAGGACTACTTTTAGTCTGGCCTGAAGGAGTTTGGTGGTGCCTTGAGAGAAAACATCGTGTGTGTCGATGTCTGATTCTAAATTTTCATTGTGAATACTGCTTTTTTTCATTTAGAAAGAAACATTTTAAAATCAAGATGGCAGAAATATGAGTTATCATATGAAACATTTGTCATAATTTACAGGGAAGGATTTCATGCTCAGAATGCCCTGTCTTGATTTCTTTTTCAGCTGACTTGATTCAAATTTTATCTGAATTTGTCGAATGTACACATTTTATCAAAGGTACCACAGGTGGATCAGAGTTTATATAGATCTGTGACTGAATCGCAAAACAAGTGACAAATACTATGAATGAACAAGACACATGTAGTAAAATTTCTGCAGAGGCACAATGAATTTTTTGCTTGTTTCTACAAATGAGCATTATGTAGTCATGTTCTATGTACAAGTCACTGAAAGTCTATTCATTTGGGTAAAATAAACTGAAAATGTGTACTACACATGGTGGACTGTCATTACAGAGAAGTAAAACCAGCAAAAATATTGTACAAGGACATCATATCAATGCACAAAGCAAGACAAAGACATAGACAACGCTTTCATAAGCCTAGCTTACAAAGCCCTCTTTTAAGTTTCAAAGGCCTGTGATTAAATTTTACTGTAAATAGAACTGTTATCAATGGGAATATAATGTCTTAGAATATTTTAATTATTTTTGGTATTCAAAATGAAAGAAGGAATCGTCATACTTATGAAGAAATATAATGCAGGCTTTCAGAAAATTCCGATGACGCCATGATTGTAAGATGAGTGTAGGGGAATTAATGTACATGTTAAGTATTCTCGTTATTGAAACCATGATCTGGAGGGACCATGTTGCAACATACATTTTTACAACATCTATCAAAAAAGCTACAACATTCTCTGCTAATACTTCTGCATTTCATTTTTCGTTGGTTAACAACGTAATAGTAAGTAAATTTGTTGGAATAAATATTCCACGTTGTTTGCATCAAGTGGTATATAGTTGTAGGCATTAAATGTCACAAATTTAAGTGAGGGAGAAATTTTCTATTACTTTATTGAAAGATAAAAATCCCACTAACCAGAGCAACTGTCCCCTAGTTACTCCACGGAATAACTTTTTTTCTCTGGACTTTAATAAATAGCAATTAAAACTCAATTCTTTATATTAGCAAGAAAGACTAATGAGCAATAAATGAATAAAATTTTTCTTCATTAACTGAGTTTCAATTTCTCATATAGAGTTGATTTCTTGTGATAAAGTACCTCATGAAGAGAGGAAAAGAGTTGTTAACATTGCAGAATTTATTCTTTTTATTAGCGGGCCTAAAAAAAAGAAACTTTCAGCCAACATGTACGGAGATCACGAAACGGGAGAGAAATCACAGGATAGTCCTGTTAGCACTCAGAATGAATTAGGAAAAACCAGCTATTAACACACTTTCACTACAGTGGACAATTCAACACCCCCAGACATGTTAATCTATTCCCAGTTGGCATCATTGTCAGGCCTTTTTCACCTATAGCCCCCCATTTTTTTCATCGGGATAAACGGATAGATAGCTTAAGTTTAACCAGTGAAAAGGATCACACTGAGGTTATAAAACCACACAAAAGTTTAAGCCTCAGTTTGTCTGTCAAAGATCCATTCTGCTGTAACTGAATGGGTGACAGACATGTCAGCCAACTTTGTTTTGTCATGTGAGAACCAACCTGACCAAAACAGTGACAATCAAGTTTACTTGTTTCTTCCAATTCTTACAACAACTGTGTTCTCGCAGTTTGAGTACCCCCACGGTGTGAGGACATACAATGCCGTAAAACTGTCAGCCAAAACATTTAAACAGCACACATTAGTCAAAAAATCACCCTTGTTCAGTACTTGTGAACTAGCTCTCCAGACCTGTGGTAATATGGAAGCAGAACAAAGTGTGACAACAAGTGCTCACATCTATGAGCGGATCGATAGTCACGGTTGTCCAGGGATCCAAATATAAACAGAAAGAGTGTATTTTGTCATAACTTTTCTGGACTTGCCAAGATTTCAGACAACAGCTCAGTATGAGGTCAACAGCCAGATCAATACTAAGTTTCAAACACAGAGAGGGGATTAGCCCTTCTTGGTGACGTCTTTCGGAAGGGATTATAAGCAACATGAATCTGATTTTTATGTTAATGCGGCTGGTTTAATCTGAGGACAATGTGCACAGGTTGGAAGAAAATGAGCTGAAAGAGAACCAACGGTGTGTGGATTGTGATCACAGGGACTTAATTATGAACAGTGGTTTGCTGTAGCTTAATGCGGACATCTCTTGGGTTTTATGTCAAAGGGCTGGATTAGCTTAGAGACCTGAGACAAAGTAGCATAATTACTTCTTGCAGTGATGACTGCTTGTATTGATTAGATGAGCCCAGTCGGGTTAGTCAGCTGATTATGACGATGATGATGATAATGATGACAGTGATCCTAATAGAATAGTGATGCAGTTGTCGTCGCCTGTAATAAAGGTAATCAAAATTCAATATAACTGATAATATATTTACAGCGACGGGTTTCTATCACTGACAATATATCCCGCATCACAGGTTTTGATGACAGTTATGGCGATGACAAAGATGTCAATTACACACGTACCCATGACCGTGACAGGAAAAACCTTGACATATCCGGATGCGTGAATATGATGTTCAAGATGATATTTATAATTTATGACATGATCTGCCTATGACAACGCGCTGTAGGGGAGATTATGATCACCATGGTGATAAGGAAAATGAGTGCACATGTTTAATTATATGTACTGCGAGAAATATGAGTGATATTTGGTTGCCTGACGAGTAAACTCTCATATATTTTGTAAGAAGAATTGTCATATGAACAGTTGAAAATTTATGCGACCACGACAGAATATATTTGTATACACTCAGCACTCAGAAAGGAGTACACAACTACTGTCCTTATGAAATCAAATTATGCTGACATATATGATGAATGTCCCGATAAAAATTGATTTCAAATTGATAAAAACAATGACAGCGATCAAAAGATAAATTTTTCAGCTGCAATTATCAGGAGACGACTTAAAAATGTGTCAGACAGTGACCTTGACAAGATTTTGAAAATGAAAAAGAATGCATTGACTCAGTTATATGTCATCATCTAATATGACCCATTTTGTCCATTTACACATTGTCAAGTGCCAATATTAAGATATTTGGGTCTCAGCTGAGAAGTTGCACCTTGGCATATTGATGTTAACTAGCTGTTTCGTTCACCTTAGTGTTAAATGCTGGCACAGTTACTGTCCAGCAAATTTGTTGTTTTGGTGTAAACAACCAAGTGCAGCATTGAATTATGCTAATTATTGAAAAGTGTGAAATTATACTGATGGTCATCGACAGGTGTGAAACCCTAGAAGAGTCACAGACGGAAATTTTCTTGCTCAAGTGTTTAGAATTTTATGTGTGTGATGCAATCATGCGATGCAACAGAGTAAAACCTCATTGGTGTTCTTAACAGTAATAACAATTTTGCTATATTCAGTAGGTCTTCGGATATCAACCATTCATTATGATTTATTTACAATGAATATAACTCTTAATGTAACACTTGTGCAAGTACATGAAACATCTTACCAACAGAGTTTGGGGTAAATAAATCAGTATACGCAATTTTTTTACTTTACTATAATATTTTTTTAACATTAGCACACTTTTCTTTCTGATTTCCATGTGAGTGTGTGCAAATGTTAATGAGTATTTCATTAATTGGAAAGCTGCAGCCTGTGTATGTTTTCACTTCCTTAGTCTTCAGTGTATGGAACTAAGAAGAAACTCCATCATGGCAAAGTGACTTGTTTTGTAAATTGTAGTCACAATGTTTGGATATCAAGTATTGTCGACAGGCCAAACTTCAATCTTGCCAGTGAAAAGCTTTACAGACACAAACTGCATGTTGACAAGACTCCCCAGGGATGGGTTGAAAATGATGTAACTCCAATTAGTCTCCAATCACGCTGTTTACTTTTCATTAACACAGCAGGGAGGCTACCTTTGTTTTGAACTCTCCTCAGTTCAGGGCAAAGTCTCCAAGATCAGAGACAGAGATAATTCAGAGTTAATGGTCGGTCACATTGTATCAATTGTAAGACAGAAGATTACAACCACTGTAACAGCAAATGATTGAATGGGCATTTAGATTTAGGAACAAGTAAAGAGGAACAGTATGACATTGTGACTGATATTTTACATGTATCAGACTGTAGTATGATTATGATGATCCTGGTGTATTGAATGATTGAATTGAGGAGATACACACTGAAGTATGTATACATAGTAAATGCGTATATAGGAGAAGTAAAACTTTGTCAATTCAGGTAGAATAAAAGTCTTGGGGACAGATATTCCAACACACAAACTTTTACAATATTCTTTTGGCCTACCACTAGTGGGGGCTCATTTATCTAGTGTCTAAAGTTTTAAGTGGCTTAGTTTTGTGAAATTCAGGAATTTCATTTTCCCCCATAGAGATAACACAGGGATGGCAGCCATTTTCAATTTCAAATATCAGTAAATATTTAATAATTTGTTTCTCCAGTTGCAAAATTTGCTTGGTAATTATTTCCTGATTTTTTATCTTAATCTTGAAAGAGAATGTTTGAAAGTTTGCTTGATGAAAGTTTGAGCAAAAGTTTAAGTCTTTCAATTCTGAAGCACGAACTGCCTTAACCCTTTCAGGCCTGACTTTCTGGTACTTTACCAGAGCTACCCCTATATATAGGGGTTTAAGCCTGAAAGGGTTAAAGGGAACATGAGTGCATGCAAAGTGTGCTTCATGATCCAGTGTGGGATAGACCATAGTATCTTTGGAGTGAGAGGTTGGAAAAATGGAGGGAAAAAAATTATAGTAAATGTTTTTATGTGTTGTTGCTTTGGGTAAAAAATTACCCATATTTTTTGAAAATAGAACTGTGGACTGAATAAACAGGCATGCTTTATTTGCCAACTGGGAGGAAATTATGTCAAATCTTGGATTGGAAGCTGAAAAGCTTTCCGTACCCTCATTGTCATGACAGCCCTCCCCTGATAACAATGGTGCATCCCCAGCATGGATTATTCCTGAAAATATCACTGTTACTTCAATGATACTGGATGATACATTGTCTGGTGACTGGATGCACAGTGTGCTAACTATTTGACCCTTGACCTCACTGTTGTTCATCTTCTGGGCAGACACAGACTTTAATTACTGGACGCACATACCCGTTCGCATTTCGTGAGATGTAAGCATGGTTTCTTCTGTGTGCTAGTAGCTTGTTTACACCGATGCAGAGCTACATGAGGAACCATGGTCCTGAAAAAAGGTGAATTCGTGATGGTCAAATTGTTGTTTAGCTACAATTGAATTGTCAATTCCCTTTGGCAGAATTTCAAAAAAATATCACGAACACGTACAAAGGGAAAGGATTTGCTTCAAACACAGAAAGATTGATTAGCTCAGGAACCTGCATGCTCCCTGGGCGCTACGTTGAAAGTATGTCAACTTACGGTCAACTATGCGATTGAATCACTGGGTATGGCCATCTATCAGTAATACCAGTTGCTGAGTAAAGCATTATTCTTAGCAATGCAAACATTCTTTCACTGCCAGCCTTTGTCTTGCACTATGCAATCACTTCAGTCTGTAAACACCACAACTTTCAGAGTAATGTCTGACATATTGTCCACATCCAGGAGATCGTCGATTACTCCAAAAATTCATGGGACCATGCCAAGATTCTTGTAACCCTGGTACATCACTCAGGCTGTATACCACGTGTTGGATGCCTGTAGAATTTTTTATATCTTTGTCCTTGATAAAAAAGATTGTGCTAAAGCAAGTTTAAGGGCTGAAGCTTTTCCAATGAAGTACAATTTTGCATAAGTCAAACATTTCACTACTTTGGAATATTTTTCTTTCTCTTTTAATGGAATGTATGCTATTCAATGACTTGATGTGTTTTTACTGTAAATTGAAGATGAAGTTCAAAATTTTTCCATTAGATATCTCATTATTTTCACTTTTCTACAAGGTCAGGAAACTTTGTCAGAGTAAGAACAAAAGGGGACATAATAATAAGCCTCCCTCTATGGACAAATGCTCACACATCCTGCTTTACAACTGACTACAGCAGTTTCCAAAGCAGCGATAGTGCAGTACAGTAGCTGGTTGGGTTTGACCTTGTGACCTTGAGTTACAATAACTTTCAAAGAACCCCCTTGCCAGGCCTATTCAGGAATGCATCATATTCCACTCTGTTACATCCCCTGTCCAATGTTACAGATGGTCATAATTTGAAACGTAATTTTTAATTTCATGTTTCAAATTTGACAATTTGATTTTTACTATTGAAGCAATTGTAATTCTTATTGGCAATAATTCCTTGTCATTTTTGGCCAGCCAACAGTCACGTATACAACTTTTTGGCAAAAGGAACAAATCTGTAAAGTTGTTCCAGCAAATTTAGCTCATCAGATTTTGTAAATTTTAGACTAACTACCTCCGGAGAGCTATCGGTCAGTCTAGCCGTTATCATTGTAAACTTGTACCTCGAGCCTGTATCGCTTCTAAGTCTTCTCTCTCCTCAACTCAATCACCACCTCATTGATGAAGACGACAAAATTGACAACTTAGTTGAAGCTGTAAGTGCCAGACCTGACTCTACTCAGCCCAGGGGTTGATTAAGTTACTGAACTGGCAGTTAATCTGCAGCTCCAGTGAGATGTGGGGTGAATGCTTCCCTTATGAAGTTAAAGAGAATATCTGATTGTGAAGGATCGTGTGTTAACCCTTTCACCACCATGGTTTGTCCCAAAACCATTGTTTTCTATGGTAAAGTTGGACCTGTATACAGGCAACTGGGGGTGAAAGGGTTAAAGCTGTAATGAGCAACAGTTGTCAGATGGTACATACATGGAGTTAATCATTTTCTGCGACTTCTTTTATTTTCTTCAACAATCTCTTCATCACACATTCACCTTGGTGTGATATCCCATTGTGTCGGGGTTCATTTCTTGAGAAGTACAGAGAAAGAAGACAAACACAAATCTTTGGTGAGAGCATTCCAAAGTTGACAAAAAGAGCAAAGCTTCTTAGCACAGTGTGCTAGTATTCGTCAGTGTATTGTCACCAAAGTATTTCTAGTACTTGACAAATTGGCTTCTTCCTATTGAATTGTAAAGTACCATTCTGCAATTTATCATAAAGTCTTTCTCCCTCTGGTCTAAGAGTTGATCAAATATGCTTTATGCTTTCATTCACAGGGCACTTAGGGTGAATTTAAAACAACTTTTTCTGTTGTCAGCATTACACATGTAACTGTGTTACCATATACATATAACATGTCACATATACAGACACAAATTTAAAATCGGTGTTTCAAAACAAATTCTCATATGCTAGGAATAGACTCTGGCAAGAATGAACATATTTAACAACAATTTATAGGTAATCTTTGAGAGAATGCATTATTACATCAAAAGGACAAAGCAGCAGAATTACAACAATTTTAGTCTCATGAACTCTTCATATTAATGCACTGGTAGTTCTCTAATCCAGAACGTCCATCCGACGTAAGATTTACCCAGCATGGCCAGACAGTCTCCTCTCTCGGCAAATTAAATCATAAATTTAGTATTTCATCTACTTTAAATCTGCATAGCACAGCAGGGTTGGAAGTAGAGAACAATCTGGGTCACTTTAAGCACTTCAGACAGGAATTTATACAAGCAGTCGACCTCTGGTAGAAAATAGATGTGAGCAAACACTCTTTCTACTGTTCAAAAAAAATATACACTATTACATATACACTGGTTCTGCCGACAATTCCTCTGAGACTCAACAAGCCATGATTGATTGTCAATGCTGAATTTATGAGCTGTGCCCTACTTAGAGCCGTATTAAATTTCAAAACAGTAATGTTATCTGCAATTTTCAGCCAAATCATTTTTCTTCATCCACAAATGAGATAAGTGAAAGCTCAGCGGCCTGCCGTATGCAATAAAATGTTTCACACTCCAATCTTAGTTTATATGTATAACTGTTTTCAGAGGGATTTTTTGCCCACAAAACAGCTGATGTCATTCCCTGTATAGTTTTAAGAGTCTGTGCATTAAACATCACGAGTCATATATTTTTATGTTCTTCTAAGGTGCTTAGATTTCACAAACGGTAAATATGGTTTTAATAGTCTTGTTGATAGGTTGTCCTGTGCTAGATTACCATTTGGTTAAAAATCCATGTCTTATATTTATGTACTATGTATGTATGTATGTATGTATGTATGTATGTATGTACCGGTATATATGCATGCATGTATCTATGTATGTATGTATGTGTGTGTGTGTGTATGTGTATGTGTGAGCGTGTGTGTATATATATATATATATATATATATATATATATATATATATATATATATATATATATATATATATATATATATATATATATATATATATATATATATATATATATATATACTGGTATATATATATATAATTCAAAAGGATGAGATAGAACTCAGGATTGAAAAAGGAACAAAATGGCAAGCTATTTCAGCACTGAGAGAAGGATAGACCATAAATTGTTCTTTTTTGCCTGCAGTGTTTGATTGTAAAAGGCATGTCAGGAAAAAGTCAAAACAATTACAAATCAGAAGAGAGAGTGGTCACAACAGACAGAACAAAGCTGACATCATCCAGAGAGATTAGGTGGTAGCAAAAAACTGTCAAAGTACATTTGGCGCACAGGTTTTTGAAAAGTCACTTTAAACTTTTTGTCTTGCAACTTTAACCTTTGCAAACACCATTACTGAATGTGCAGACGTATCTCTTTGAATTCTTGCGCGCAGCGACAGTCATTTGTGGATCAGCTACAGTATCGAGGCAGTTTCAGACGCCTGACCTTACAATGTACAGGCTACTGTGTTGACAAAAATAGCAAGTCACAGAACTGCTTGCCCCATGTCATCAGGTAATTTATACCGACCTGAGTTGACACTTTAATGTTGAAATAATTGGGCCCTGTTCAGGATTTTTACTATGCATATTCCCTTTCCCTTGGGAATCTCACATGGGGCTATTAATCTGTCCATCCCTGCTTTTGTGTTCTCATCTTTTCTGTGACTTCTCACACAACAACAACACTTTTAACAACTGCAATTAACTGTCCACCTACATTATACCTGAATAATTGAGACAGACAAAATAGGTCAGGTACAATATATCTTGCATAGTGATTTTTCAGACGGAATACAAGTGCTGCATATTTACTTTGTACTAAAATCTGACAATATATTTGTGTATGTTGTGTGCGCATATATATATATATATATATATATATATATATATATATATATATATATATATATATATATATATATAAGTTTTTTTATGAAGAGTCTGGAGATCCACAGTGAAATAGATCAGACTTGAATGATCAAAATGATGTACATGTTGTAGGAATCTTCACAGGTCTGAATACAAAAATTCACATCATAGTTAAGAGTCTCCATGGTGTAATAAATACAAAAGTTTTTAACTATGGGAGTTAGTTAAGTGTATGAGTATATGTATCAGAATATCTAGCTTGTATAAAAAGTAGAAATTTTCCTACCATTATCCTAATGAACTAAAATCCAAAAGTCACCAGAAAACCTGAGTCTCAGCCTCAATTATATGGCACCAGGGAGAGGACAACTTGTCAAATTTGTAAAGTCCCTGAAGAAGAGTACTAGCACTGCATAAACTACACCTGATATTTCCTCCAATATCTTTTGGCAAATAACAAGGTCAAATATCTCATAAATGCTGCATCTATATCAAATCTGACAGAACATTATGAATTTTGGTTATTTAAGTCACACATAAACAACTGCACACCTGCAGAGACTGGCATGAATAATTGATATATCTCATAAAATTGATACTTCCCTCGGTGCATCCAACATCTTCAAATACACTGTAGTACTTAAACGCAACGTTTCTCTTGAGATTCTGGATTCTTGAGTTTTGGTTCAAAACGACTTGAGTGTAAAACGCACATCTTCGTATGATGTAATTGTTACCCTGATCACATTCTAGTTCAGTTTGATTTATTACATATAATAAATAACAGTTTGTTATATCAATGGGCAGTGTCACTGTGTCTTGCTTGATGCATTTGTGTAATGTACATCTGGAACATTATTTGATCGAGAATGGAATTCATGAAGTCAACAAACTTTGTCTTGCCCCACATGTAGCTCACTGTTACACGTTTTTCACTGCTGAGGTCAGCTCTGAGCATGCTCAAAGATGATTCTCCCGGATGTATTATCTCATTTCCGAAATCAGATTGAAATTTTATGGAAAAACAAAATTCCATAGAATTCTGTTGAATTCTATAGAACATTTTTCGCAAGGGAATTTATATGGTATGCTTTCTTCTTAATCATGCATTTTAGCAATTTTAATAACGATATGCTGAAAGCGGACATTAACACTGAAATTTTCACATTGCATTACATGTAACTTTTCTTCTACAAGAAGAGTTTTTTATCTTATACTTTTTTATGTTTTATATATAAAGTTTTTTAGCTAACCATATACTGAGATTTTAAAATAGCCTGTAAATGGTAGTTTATTTTCTCATAGGTTCTCTTAACATGGATATAATTGACCCCTCTGGAATAGTATGAATATACTGAACACAAATCTTGGCCGGGAAACAGGTTGAGAAACAAAGATTTTATTTTGAGTGGCTTTGACTAACTCTTTCATATATGTGCTATTGGTAGCAAGGAGGAACGACAAGGCTTTGTTTAATGTACTTAAAGGAAGACAAGTGACACTCACAATGCTTCTCATTCATCTTTCTATACCATCTCTACAATCACTGAGGCAGAAGGGAAAGACACATCACCAAATAAGGCAATAAAAACTACATGAAAATGGATTGATGCCTTTCACATCAATGGCCATTAGCTATTTTTGCCCTTTTTCCCACTTTTCCAGTTGTCTCCCCTTCTCCTTTTTTGTTTTGTTCCCTTTTTCTTTATCTTTGCAATAAAAAAAACATTTAACATACAGTTTCTGAAAGAATTCACTATTTTCACCCTGACTCACTGACTGGTTGTTATATAACTACACACAACCAATGACCAATTTTTCTCTTGAACATGAATATGAAATAGTTACTGACAAGAACAAGAAATAAATATTTTTTGATAGTGAAACTAAAATTGTTCCTGACTTGTACATATATTTTGGTGATTGATTATAACATATTTGTGAAGGTTGAGTGATTCTAGTAATGCATACGGTTTAATTTTAGTTGAAGGCTATTCATACAATAGAATAAATTGTCCTTTCTCAGTTTGATAAGCAAATTTGACTGTTACTAGATAAAACTGGAAAAAATTCTTTGGCCTGAATCAAAACACTTTGTCACTGCCTTTAAAAAATTTATGACATTAAAAAAGATGTTAATAGTCTAGTCTGAACAAGAATTTGGTTTTCCACAATAACATGGGACTTTGGACAGATATACTTTATTGACAAGTTAAACACCATGGCATTTTGAAATGATCTATCGGGAGCAGAACGAGAAATTGTATGTTGGGTAAAAAACAAAAAATACTGGAAAACACACAAAAAATTACATCTATAGGAGCATGAACAATGAAGTTAAATGAGACAAGCACCACAAGTCCCAAAGATTTACTTTTGTCTTGGACGATAAAGAAGCAAATGAAGCATTAAAAAATTGTTACAAAATAAATACATGTACAAGAGTCACGATTGTCGTGGTGATTCAAAAAAATCTGATGACAACTCAGCCTGCCTGGTAGATGCGCAATTACAATCATGGTTTGTAATTAGGTGACATCATCCAATATAGTTTATATTGTAAGTCACCATTCAAACTTAAAGGTACATGTTTTCTTATCAGCTTTTAATATCCCATAGCAAAATGAAAATCAACTGTGCACAGCTTTCAAAGGAAAATAAAGGTTAAAATCACATAAACAGTCAATGTCAAGGGCATTAATGAGAGACCCAGGATTGAGGACTGCCCCTTTAAACTGAATTATTCCACCTTGCGGAGGGAAAACACCACATTATGAATATTCATGAGATAGATTACAAAGTTGCAAGACAATGAATATTCATGAGATGATCATGGTTATTTACACACTGATACAGAATCTAATTCCTTTCTTTCCTGCCTTTATCAGCAACCTAAAGGTTTACAGTAAAGCTCTTCCGGAGTAATTCAATCGAAATTTGATTCATTTGTGTCTCACAATACAAAGCTAATTGGATTATATCACCTGACCACAAACCGTGATTTTGACTCTGAATCGAGTGCAGTCATCGTAAACTGGCATCGGAACCATGCAATAACCCTCTACTCTATTGAAAGATTTCACTTTGGCTTGGCTGTGCAAGTGTCCTTTTGATCACTTTTCAAAACAGATTTTTTCAATCGCTGTCTGACAATGAGAATAATACATGCATCCTGTCCTTATAATTTACCTTCTAAAAGCTTTCTCCTTCAATGTTCAAGTAATTTTTCTTTTCCTTTCTGTCAAATCTTCTAGAGTCCAAATATTATTTAAGCAGCAACTAGACAACACATTTTCTTCTCTTGTAAATCCAAAGTAAAATTTTCAAAGATATGAGAAAATCAACTCAAATATTTTCCAAAACTGAAATTTTTGATGAAAAGCACCAAATAGAAAAAAAAAATTCTGTAGCCATTCATGCAATATGGTAAGTCAGCTTATGAATTTTTGCTATCTAGAACAATTCTTTTAACAAATGACAGAACTGAGAGGCACTGTTTTGTTTGTGTATGTTTGATCAAGCTCATTTAAAAAATGTTGGTAAGTCAAGTATCTAGCTCTCATTCAATCTCATCACAGACGAGGAGTCTGTGATTTCATAGCGATGGACTGTTGAGTCTGAAATGAGGCTTAGATACTGGACTTAATATCCTTGAAGAATTATAAAGTGATTATGAGGGTGCCGCATAATGTTTTCTATAATCTGTGTATTTTTCATGAATTCATTCAGTCATACATTTATTCAAAATATTTCTCACCGTGACTTCCTGGGTCTCCCATTTAAAATTACAATGAAGCTAATGAACAGCCCAGAGAAAAAAGGACAAACTCTTCACAATTATCTTTTATTCTATACTTTTCAAAGGCCTTAAGAAAGGTCTCACAAATTTCAATTACGCAGATAATGGTTCCATTGTCGGCACAAATGTTGTTCAAGGTCAATACTGGGTAATAATCGGTTTAACAGTTCATGTCAACGTCCTCTGAAGGAATTTGCAAATTCATTACCATTGTAGAGGTCTGAGGATTAACGGTTTTGTTCTAATATTATCGTTTGTTAGTTCTTGTTCTAATCACCGTATCAGGACACGCGGATTTCTCCTGACAGTACTTACACAGATTTTTTTTCCTGAAGACACAAATGCCTTACAACCTGTCAGATACACGTTGTGAATATAATGAGAAAAGTAATGTGTTAGGATTTTTCTGTTTGTTTGTTATATTCCTTTGATTATTATGACTTTAAGGTTGAGTGCGCCTTGGGAACAGATATTTGGACTTTCATATTTTTACACTACTTTTCTGATCTACCAATTGTGTTGGCTCATTTTGAAGCTCTTGGGGTAAATATATATTAATTTTCAGTCTTATTTTCAAGAAAATTGGAAATTTTAATTTTTTCCATAAAGTTGACTCATGGATGGCAGTCTTTTGAGTATCAGATTTCAGTCAGGAACTTTTGTTTCTCGATAAAAGAAATTAATTTTTATTTTGATTTGAAAGAGAATTGTTGAGTGTTTCATTGAGGAACTGTTTGAACAAAAGTCACCTACTACTTTACTGCCTTACATCATAGACCCTCGAGGAAAAGGGTCTATGCTTACATCAAGTTGCATCATCAGTCACTATCAAACATCGACATAACCAGAAAGGTAACAAAAAGCCCTCTATGTTTCGAGAAAAAAACCCACCAATCTGCTTCAGTTCACAATTGTTGAATTAGAAACAGACATTTACGTACTCTTCATGGCAATAGTTTGTATGCATTCAGAAGTCATATGGCTCAGTATTTCAGTTTTTTGTTTTTTATTGGCCAAATTTATCATGAAACATGTAAAAACAGCGAAAATCACAAGGGAGAACATTAACATCAGTTTGTACATATTGCACCACATACTGATTCCGTTCGGTTCATAACGCATGTCAATCTCTGTCAACGATCGATTTTTCAAATTTCTTATTGATTTTAAGATATATATTTCATATTTTTGTACAGAACTTATGCAAGTCAAGCCAACACAGAAATCTGTGGAATTTTGGCCTGGCTTAAGTGAAATGTAAAAAAATAAACGGACAATTATGTCCAGCTTTTTCGGTTTCTTGATAACTGCATCAACTGATTAAAATCCTATTTTTATTTGTAAGGCACATGGCAGCTAAATATAATTAACCCTTTGAGTGCCAAAGTCTATTTTTGTCCCCTTTATAAAATAAGTCCCAAGAGTTTTGCCAAAATTTTGAGAAAAACCTGTAGCCAATGAAATGTGATGTCCATTTGGTTCAAAATTATCAAAAAATTACACAAAAATTCATAAAAATTGGTAAAATTTTGCACTAAAATTTTGGTAGGAGAAATTTACAACAGCGCTCAAAGAGTAAGCTGGGTGTCATTGAAACAGCATAGAAGTGTTTTTTGCTTGATATTTCTTTAATAGGTTTGAAAATAAGCAAGGCTGAGAATGACAAAAGCCAAGTGAAAACATTTTGGCAATGTTCGGAAAACAAAAACAATAACACAAGATCCATTTCATGTTGCTATTTGTGTTTCTATTGAGCTACGCCGAATATCTCCAGTATGCGGGCATTTCGCTTGTTAGTAGTCATCAGCCCACATATCAGTATACAGTACACGTGTTACAGTTATGATATCCTCAATTTCCAAAAAAATCGCAATTGCTCAAATTTTCCGGGAATGTTGGTCACCATGCCTCAGAGATCAATATGTCACATTGCAGGACACCAGGAAAGAATTTTGATTTAACAATTGGAAGATCTGCCATTGTATTTAATGAACCAGGGGAAAAAAGTTCTGATGAATGTAAAGGTAGGGGGTCTTGTCAGATCTCGAAGAGAACAAAAAGGTCTTCTTTTACATGGTTGTAGCCATTATTTGGATATCCAACGACAGACAAAAAGGATTAACGTTCCAGTATTGGCACATTTTTTTTCTTACAGTGGCTGATTTTATTCCAAGCCACTTCTGCTGTGTCGAGTTACAGAGAAAACAAGAGATTGTCTGTGTTTGTTGAGGGGACTAGAATACATCAACATTTAGCAAAGTGCTAAAGTGCTGAGCGGAACAGTGCCCAAAGATCCAAAACTGTTGATGTGCAGATTAAATTGCATGTCTTTTACATTTATTGGGCCTGTCAAAGCCGGGCTCCATTTCAGTTTCATTTGAATGGAAGATACAGTAACCATCTTCTTTTTTACTCACAAAACAATCTACTGTACATCATGTGATGCACTGCCAATAGCTCTTTTGTCAATTATTGAGACGGCACATTTGTATTCGAGAAATGAATCGGAAAGAACGACTGACAACTGAAAGGGGCATACAACAATCACGGGCATACATGCAGAACATTCGTCCCCGAGACCCGAGACTGCTGTTTGTGTAAAATCACGCCCGTCAAGTCAAACAGCCGTTGGTGTAGATTTTCACAAATTTAAACGAGGATGTGTTTGTTCAGTGCATGTGAATACACAATGATAAGAAACACTTGTTGTGGAACTTTTTTTTTATTTTGCATTGAAATGAGAGCAGAAAGGATGATTGAGCCAGTTGACTGTTTGATTTGGCTAGAGGTGATGGTCACAGGTGGAAAGGCCTTCCAGTGATTTCAGGTGGTTCATAGACAACCAGTGCTCTCAGGTGTGACAATTCACGACCGCAAATATGTCTGAATGCGACCAATGGTGGCCATCAAATGGCAAAAAAAAATGCTTGCTCATTGAAGGGTGCAGTGTAATGTCTCTGCCAAGGCTGCATGACAATTCTCTCTCAGTTCCATCTTAGCATTCACTGCAGTGGCATTGAATGGGTCATAACCCTGAAAAGATTTGTGACTTTGTCCTGATAAGACTTTGAAACAGTCTTTGGTTCGGCTCAAGGACAGAATTAAAATCACTCACCCTTATAAATACCATAGCACCTTATAGAATGCAAAAAATGTGGTTTTTTTCCCCTCTTATCTTTTGTGACATACCCTCTCAAAGAATTTGACTCACCATGTAAACATGGTATTTTGACATAAAATATAATATTTCATATGAACCAGGACTGATTATTGTATACCAAAGTTCCCAAAAAATGGCTAAACAACAGTGAAAACTCTCATAGTAAGTAAACTTCTTTCAATTTTATAGACAAAGTTGTGAGCACTCTTTTTTTGTTTTGAAAACAAACTCTATGGGTAGGTCATTTTACATATTTTGAGTCATACAAACATCCGATGTACAGTCTAAACATCTCGTTGGAATTATGTATTGGCAAGAAAAAGTCATTACATGGGCATACACACATCACCTGGTATCATGACTTGGCAATTGGATCAGACTTACATGTATGGTAGATTCAACTGTAAGTCATACCGGTACACACGGCCTGTAGTTTGAATTCATTGATTACCATACCATTGCGGCCAATGGGTCTGGAAATTTAATCTTTTGGAAACTGTGAATTTCAATAATAACCCGCTTTTTATATACCCCTGTCTTCTGGTTTTGAGGTCTATCACTGCTGTAGAAAAAGCAATGAGTCAGATGTGTTGTCCCCTTTTTCCTAGAGTAATGGTTTAACCCAATTGATCACAGTGAGTTTTTGGACCCATACACTAGAGGATGGAGGTTTGTGAGAGTTGAGTGAAATATGCGTTCCTACGCCCTGACCTTTACCAAAATAATTATATTACACATACACTAGAGCTTATACATTCTCGTTACGTGAAATTACGAATTCTGATCAAGCCTTTCCCATTGACTGAGTGCTATTGATTTGGCCTCATTTTCTGCAGATATAACCAAATCAACGCATTGGGAATGTAACGCACGCCTCACATCTGTCTGAGTAGGTTGGTTACTAAGTTACTACAACAAAACAGAACGCTGCAATGTCCCCATCTCATACAAATTATGACCATAAAAATACCCCTTGCCACAAAACAGCACTGGAATTTCTTCACTCATCAAGAGAGAAATTCAGTCCCTTTCATTGATACTCATAGAAGCAGCTTGTGCATTGATTTGCATGACGCACAATTGATCTAATTACTGTGATTACATTTTGTCCCCGAAAAGATTAAATAAGAGAAAATGCTCATCTTGTTGTAAACGGGACTTTTTTTTTCTGTATAGAAATTTCATCATAATTTGTATCGTCATATTTATGTATGCTCTCCACAACGTATGCATGTGTGTATATATGCTGGTGTTAGTATGGACAGAAATTTGATATTAATGTGTGTATATAAGAGAGAGAGAGAGAGAGAGAGAGAGAGAGAGAGAGGAGGGAGGGGAGGGAGGGAGAAGGGGGTGAGGGGGGCAAGAGAGGAGAGAAAAACAGAAAATGCAAATTGGTATTCATGAACAAATCCCAATCTAACTCAGAAAGCTTGTAAACAATCTTGAGGTGTTCAGTATGGTCACCCATGAGAATCAGATTATTTCCCACAGTGTTTCAAAGCTTAACTGGTATGCCATTGTTCCAAATCGCAACTCGTAAAACACAAAACAGAAGAAATCTGCCTTTCTTTGCTCTGTGTCAACATTGTTTTACATCTTACATTCATTCACTGTCCATACCATTGACGACATTCAGGTATATCTTAATAGGGAGGAAATAGACTCCCCAGAGTGTACAAAGGGCGTAACTCGGTGGGCCTCGTTAAGTAAAGACAACACCTTTCAATTACGAGAATCTCAATCAATATCATAGCCATTGATGTACCACTAGCGTCCAATACGGAACTCAGTTGCCCATTGTGCTATAGGATGGAAAAACACAAGCTTGAGGAATTAAACCTCAGGCTTTTTGTGATTGGTGTAATTGGGTTAAGCGACATCCAAGGAATTTAAAATATATCTCTCTGCACATGCTCAGATGCATTTGAATGATTGTTATCGTTAAATTTGTGGATTTGCTAATTCTATATGATGTGTATGGGCTATCAACTTTCAGTGAGTCATTATACAGTGCGTATATGCTTGGATATGTTTCTCATAATGCAATGTGCATCAAAAATGTAACTTGTCACGAGGGAGGTTGTATGACAATCATAACACCGGAAGTCTGATCTTTTGATCGTGGATTAAGATTCTCTTCACTTAAATGCTATTAAAATCTACTGTCAAATGTGCATAAATACCACACTGATAAAACAATATGAAACAATTGAGACCTATACAAAATCCTTAGTCAGCACTTTTTCTGATATTTTATCATTGTCATTTGCAAAAAAATAGTTTAATTATGGATAGTTCATCCAAATATCAAAAAGATGACTATAAAATTGTGTTGGACCTCTGATTATAATGTCTTTGGACAGCACAGAAATTGGAAGGATGTGAAAATTTTGAAGCACTTGCAGTCTCAAAAGGAACTGTTCCGCTGATTTTGCTTCTGGGTAAAGTGATTTCTCAGGGATGGAGCTCACAGTACTCAAAAGTGTGTTGTGGAAAGTCTCTAATGAAGTTCAATATGGTTACAAAGTTTTATTACAGTACAGGTTTATTGGCTGTATTAGTTGATGTGTATTTCAAACGGTCTAGAAATGAGAAAGTGCATTGCAGCTCTACTGCCGATGGCGATCCAGGACGGATTTGAGAACTCTTTTCAGCTACCATGTATGGCTACCCTGATTTCCCTGATACCCTGTTTTCGCAAGATTATGTAAATACACTAAATATTTCATCGCAGACTCCTTTTCATTTCTTTTGGTGGGAAATTTACTTGCAGCCATTATTTTTCACATCATATTGTAGTCTGTAGTGGACCATGTCGGATACAGATTAATTTTTTATTGGCAAAATGGGATGGAAGAAAATTGAATTTTTTGCTGAATTGGTACGATTTTCAAATGGGGAAATGAACAGACTGCTTAAATTATGTGCTTTCAAAGCATGACCTATATTGCCTCTTCTGTATTTACGACAGTTTACGATCACATATAGACCAGCTATTTCCATCTCTCTGATGTTTTACACAGCCTAAACATGCTGGGCTAAATATTTTGAAGCGTGGCAGAGAGCAAGTGAGGATTCGTAATTTCTTAACATTTGCACATTCATATCTGATTCTTATATAGATCAATTAATGCACGTATCTTGTCGGAAAAAGTTGACCAGATGGCCGGAGTCACTTGAAGAGACAATAGTTGTAATCTAAATCTTTTCATGGTTTTGTTCAAGAAAACAAACAATTTTTTTCTCTTCCCTTTTAAGTATTGAAATACATCACAAGGGCCTTGCCAACTCACGACATTATACTTTAAGTGCCACTAGTGGTAGCTTTTGAAGATTTTGGGCTTATAGCTGTAGTGTTTATGATTTCTTCACTACTTTTGTTATGAAATGTCAATTGATACAAGTCCTTTTCCCACACCCGATAGCATGTTGAAGCAGAACATAGCATCAGTACATGTAGAATGCATTATGATTGTTTACATTTGAATTCTAGTCCAGACCAGAATTGTATGTAAATAATAACAATGCAGTCTACACTTGTGAAAGCCAAGTTGACAAGCTGACTCTTACTGTATATCAATCAAAAATATTTAAGAAATCATCGAAAGTTAAAGCAACCGTCCCTTTAATATCAACTACAGCTTCTTCGTGTTTTCCCAAAAGCATGTTGAGATATACAGTATTCAGCCTAAAGTCAACCACATGGATCCACATGCACTCACCATCAGATTGATAGTAATGGGTTTGAGCCAAGCAATCATGTTATATGAAAGGTTAATACTTCATCATAATACACATCATCAGTAGAAGTACACTACTTAACCTGCCTATTCACCCAGGTATCATGATACACCTGTATCTAATCATATTTTATGTATTTCATGCATATTTCAATTTTCCTTTCATCTTAACAAGATCGTGTGGAAAATACCCAAGGGCAAGAACACTAGGCAACAATCCAATCCCCCATAGTCTAGGAAAACTTATATCATAAGTGAAAATATGTTTTTGATAAAAACTGGCAGGAAACTCGGGGTTAATCTGAAAAAAGAGGGTCACTTACATTTGCTTTGTGGCAAAGTTTTAAAATGACATGGGTCAGCAATAAACAAAGCTGCATGTACCGTTACTTCCGTCTTTCAGGAGGAACCTGTCCTATAATCAAAATGACATAAAAAGGAATGATGAAATGGCCAATAGCTGTATCTTTGGATCTTTTTGTCACGATTTCTCTCTTTTAATATCAACTACAGTTTCTTGTTCTACTCCCCAAGGCATGTTGAGATACACAGTGTTCAGCTTGTCAACTCAGCCTGTACAGATTGCACTGTTATTTTTGACATGTGAATTCTGGTCCGGACTAGAATTCAAATGTGTACAATAAGAATGTAAATTTACTCACATACAGTAAACGTTGTGTTGTCAAGCTGAATATTACTGGTAGGCCTTTCAACATCATGCCTTTGGGAGTAGATAAAGAAACTGCAATTGTAATACAGAACCAAAAAAAAAACCATGAAAAAATCATCAACATTTACATTAACTGGCTCTTAAAGTGATTGCTGTATGTTTCAGCAATATCATCCTATGAAAGATTTTATTATGTCATTCTCTGATATCTATTAATGTTCTGCAGTTATATCACAGTGTGATAATTGTAATGTTACAGGTAAACAACAATTTTATGAGGGTGAGCTTAAATGTTGGGTGTAATTATTTGGGAACATATAGATATGCTTTTTGATGCTTGTGTTTTGCTGTGTTGCATGCTGGGATACTGATTGGCATCATTTCTTGCCAAGATTGTGGGAGACATATCTGCTTTCAGACTGACAGTTGCAGGTTGAAATATAATGTATGTAGAGTTGATCTGGTTATGACATTTTGTACTTCGGGATCAAGATGAATGCTGTTGTATGCTAGAGGTTGGCAAGGGCAATGTGGAAGTATGGAGACCGAAGGACAGAAGTGGATCTACTGTGGGGTCTACATGGCTATAGATTTGGATTATACAGATGGGCAGAGTGCCAAATGAATAATTGGGTCACAGTAACAAGAGAACAAAACCTTCAAGTTGTGACTGAGTTTCACCTGAGGCGCTACTTGGAAGTGTCTTCAAGTGCAAATGGGTTGTTTATGCATGGGCCACACCAAAGATATTGTGAGTGTGGAGGCACTAGCCTGAACATAGCTGTCAATGGCAGTACTGTGCTACACAAGCAAGAGAGATTTCTGTATATGAATTATGACTGCATAAGATTTATTTGTATCGGAATGGCACATGCAGTACCTGTGGACAACCTGCACGCATGCATGGCCGTATACAGAACTTAATTGTGGGGGCTAGGTCATAAACAAGAACAACAGTTTACGATTGTGCCCAACCTTTTTATTGTCATTGCGGTTATTTTAAGCCGGGCGATCACCTTTAATTTACAGGGGGCAATTTCACTGAATTCTCTAGCTCTGAATCACAACTGAAGTGTTCTGAAAAAAAAACGTATGAGCCTGCAGAGTTTAGATGTTATTTACGCTAGGCTGGTCGAACAGTTGGCTGAGTGTAGACAATAGGCAGGCGTTGTTTTGAGGAGAAGTAGCGAAATACTTGGCAAGTGGAGTGGAACTTTCATGTGACTTTTAGACAGTGATTTATAGAAAAACAACACATATACATAAACCTGACGTTCTCGTGGCAAATTCTAGTCTCTACTGTTTCATCAACTCCGTCTAATTTCTTGAATTTCACATGGTGATGTTTTTGCAGTCCTGACAACTGATGGAAAAAACTGACTGTATCTGGTGGGTGAAATCACAGGTCCGTGGAGTTGCTGTGTAGTATACATAGACCCCTTCTCTCTATATGCATGTACACCAGCAACTCCGAGCACCTGTGGGTGAAATAGGTTTCTGTATATATCATCCCAAGAGATGCAGGTTCCACTGTAATCTGCCCTAAGACACTAGCTACTGAGAGACATACGTAAATTTTAAACTAGTCTTCAATTATGGAAGAATTGACCCGAAACATCAGCGGAAGTGACTGACAAGTGCTAGGATCAGGTAATTTCTATGGGATATGCACTGACACGACAGGTGCTTATGAATAATACCCCCTCCTAGTAACCGCCATCTCAATTTTCAAAACTTTGAAAAAAACGCCGCAACTCCCAGCGAATCATGGCAAACATGACACCGTAACTTACACGCAGTCATTGGATTATGAAACTGACCTATTTTAATGTGAAGTTCACAGGCAAACATTTACATTTAATAACCCAACGTCATGACACCTACTTGTAAAATTAAACTTTAAACACCTGAGGCACAGGAGGAATTTAAGGTATCTGATCTCAAAATCACTAAGATGGAAATCATACAGTATAGGAGTTGTTATACTTCAAGACTATACAGAAGGATGCCGAAAGGCACGTTAGAAAGCAGCAGCTGCGACAACTTTGAATATTTGGGATCTGTAAACATCTGTCATATTGTTTTTCAGTTATGCTTCATATAATTATACTGATGAGTTTTTTCATCACATTTTTTATGCAAAACTGCCCATAGCTTGTTGTTACTATGGAAGACAAAGAAGAAATTGACATTTTGTGTAAACACTGAGAAACTTTAATAAAATCATTTATGAGAATGAGACAGCCACTAATCTCTGTAGGTGCATTTGGAAAATTAAAAAAAAAAATAAACAGTTCTTGAACATTTTATGACGGCAGGTTGGCACCCCTAATTCCCTGTAAACAGACCCAAAGTCATCATTGATAACAAAGGTTTAGGGACAAACCATGGTGGTGAAAGGGTTAAAGGCAAAAAAATCACACAGTACATGGTGATGGGATTATGATTAAAATGTAGTTGGAACCTCCAATCTTCATCAAAAGCGCATTCTTATCACAGACACGCTATCATTTAATACATAGGAATCCCTGATGAGTCTCATACAAACCTGCTCACCCTAATTCCCTGTAAACAAGTCCACAACCACCATTGATAACAATGGATTAAAGGGTTAAACCACGGTAATACCAGGGTTGAACAGAAAGTAAATTGTTTCAATAGATACAAAATTCAATAGAAGATGAAAGCTTGCAGGAACAACATGTGTACATACTATATCAAGGAAGATGTGCCTTTCACCTTTTCACCACCAAATATTGGTGCAGCCTTACTGCTTTCTGTGGCAAAGTTGGACCTTTGCAAAGGCAAATAGGGGTAGAAGCTTGGTTAAGTTGTTCCTTTGATTTGCCATCTGATGAACACATGCATTTTCAATGTAAAATAAATTACTTCTTCTACAATGTAATGTTTTCAAAGGCTCTTCTATATGTTTTGGTGGGCTAACTTACACTCATAATGTACTTTGCATTACCGGTATTATATTCCAAAACTTGCTCTCTACAAACCTTCATGGGAGATTGACTCAGAGGCTGATCTTTGTGTCAGCGTTCTGTCATAAATAAAGCATGAACACTGGCTGGACGCACAAAAAAATTTACCGATAGCTGTCAGAACAGTACTGAAGCCCTATGTCATATTGTCACCCTGTCAATGCCAAGTCCCTCCCCATTACACTCATTAGAACACCCCTGCAGGCTAATCTCTGATCAGAATGGTTCAAAAGGATACAACTTGCCAGCATAAATCAATCCCTTGCCTTCAAGCTGGGAAGTTTTTTATCTTAAGTGGGTGTGAAGGTTTATAAATCTGAATACCAATGCCATTACCTGTACCTATCCCATCACCCAATCTCTGAGCACAGCCATATTATAATTAATTGGTGGCTAGTCGTGAGAAATATTTTGTTTACATTTTCAGTATTTTGAATTACCTGTTTAAAAAGTCCTTTGTTTCCATGGTGGACACAGGCTACAAATGCTATTATTTGTAATATATCAGAATAATATTTTCTAGATTGTTTGTTGAATCAATAAAAAGAAAATACTTTTGTCATAATAAAAAGTTACTTTTTTATGGTGGCCTATTAAAAACCTATACTCAGTAATCAATAATTAGTAACCTTTGACCTCTGGCTCGTTTTGAATATGTGATTATCTGTTAAGTTTTTTTTCAAATCCAATAATCACAAAGTTTTTGCTTCTCTGCTAATGTGAATACAACTTTTGATTGCATGATCATACCATGAAACTATATTATATAAAAGAGTGTATTCAAAACTATTTCATTTTACGAGTACATAATTTGTCAAAACACTTTCTAGAAGATTCAAGGCTCACGATAACTGAACACACAAATAAGGCTACAGCATGGGCAATTTAATAGTCGTGTGCAGTGTGTATATTTTGTGGAGAAGTTTGAAAAAAAAGAGAAAAATTTTTCTATTTGGCATAGAGCTACAAAGTGGAAATTTGGCATATCTGAACCAACCAATATCTTAACATAGAAAGTTCTATGTCCAATACCACTGTTTACAGCTGAATATTAGTCTCAACTAGAATTCATTTGTCAATGATAACTTTGTGTACTATACTACGTGATGTATTGCATTAGCTGGGCTAATATTCTGCATTTCAACATACTGTAGGGAGCGAAGAACATGAAATGTACTCATTTTCCAGAACAAAAATAGTTAAAGAATATCATTTGTTTATACAGTTATTTTGTCCCTTTATGGACTATCAGCCCCAGGTACACATTTGTGAAACTGCTCAAGAATATATATTCCAAGCAAACTGCCAGGAAGCACTGTCGCCTGGCTATGTAAGTACAGGTTCAATAATTTTCCTCCACTGCACTGTAGATGTTGTAAAAACACACATGAAAAGACTGAAAGTAAAGCTGCATTGTAAAGTGAAGGTTTGTTTATTTTGCAACCCGTCTCAAGGGCAGCCATTTTGTCAATGAATCTAAAACTTCCTGTCTGTACAACCGATGCTTTTGAATACGCTTGGAGCTTGTAAGTTTTTACTCAGGGTAGGGCAGAGCAAATAACCAAACAAAAATATTTGATAGAAATGTTGATTTACAGGGATTATCACATTAGATGATATCAATGACAACTACTAATTGTTATCATCTTTTGATCATTGGCATCTCTATCTTCCGGTCTAGTATCTTTAGTATCTGTCAACTTTTGCTCAAAGGTTACTACAATTCTATCATTAGCAAGATCTTAAGATATGATAATGCTTGCTCTGCAGATATAAGTATCTTGTCAAGGATGTGTTCACGCCATAGGTGAGTTTTGAGTCACTGGTGCAATATGACCAATTTGGTTGAAGCTGTATTGGCCGAGTGAGACAGACTACAACCTGGCTATTTAAAAAGGTGGGTTAAAGTCTAAAGTTTAATTTGAACCAGTTTGTTTATGATTACGTGTGTAGATGCACTGAACTGGCCCTGGTTCCCCCCCCCCCCCCCCCTCCAGTTAGGGCAAGGTCAAAGTGTTATCAAATCTGGGCAATCAGAGGTCACAGGTGGTGATGTTACCATGGTAATTGTGTCAACCCTGAAACAGGCACCGACTTAAAATGATGCAATGCGGGCACCAACCAATTCTATCCTCAAAAGCTAATTATTTTAGCCCTGAACATATCTAGTCAAGTTATTATGTGAACAATAAATTTGCACACCATTTGTGGAGATTAATACAGTGGCCTTTTCATCCAATGAGTGTGCCCCTTTTAATCAAACAACTTTAATAGAGAAAAACATCAGCCAGAAGCATGAACTTACATACAGCCATGCTCTTCTGATGACTTCATTGATTGATGGGTGTATTCCATACATTGAAGGATTTTCCCCTCCCCTTTAACCCCCTCCCTTCCAATAGAGAATAGGCCATCTCAAAGAAAGCTTTTGATTCCCAGGTAACCCCCTTGTTTAATGACAATGATTGTCCTTCAATCCACCGCGTACTTCTCAGCAGGTCTGTAATTTTCCCACGGTATATCACGGCCATGCCATGTCAACTTTACGTTAAACAGTTTCATGTCAGTGGTTTGCATCCATCTTCTATTTAACTTTTTCTAGGGAAAAAAGCCATGACGCAGGATTGTTGTCGATGTTTAGAAGGTGGTGTAAAGTTGAGTAACACAAGACCAAGTCACATACACAGCTGTGGTTCTGGAATAGGGCAATAAAGAATAGCTTTCTGGTCAATTTGAAGTCCTTCAAGTGTATTAAGCTCAGAGGGTGACCTACAGGTGACAAATCTCCTTTGACAAAACCCAGAAGGCACCAAATCTACCCAGAAAATCTGTCAAATTCAAATCCTCCAAGAAATAGTACACAACAGGTCCCGATTCCCCGGTTAAAAGAAAATGACAATTTTTCTTACTCAATCCCATCGGTATTTTCATTGACTGGTTTTCTATACCTTAACCTCTGCAGAACTATTAAGTTTAATAGAGTTGGAAGAAAGAACTCACAAATCCTATTGTCATCTTTATTCTTTGATGCTGCTATTTTCTCACTGAAGCTCCTTTGAAAAACTGACAAAGCCCCCAAAAACTTTTATTGGGCACTTGTGTACATAGTCACTGTGTGGAGATTTGTTCAAAAAGTAGGATAGCCCGAACTGTTTTGTAAATTACCCTTTGATTTGTTTATTTTACAGCCTGCAGCAAGCAAGACATTTATCCTCTAAAAATAAAAAACCTACAGAAGCTGGAGAAAAAAAATACCTCAGTGCTTTGTGAATTCAACTGACACCAGTTTGATAACTGTATGTGCTCATGGAACAATTTCTCTACGAGGGTGCGTCAGAACCACAGTGAGAAGTGGACAGGATGTATGAGCCACTTTAAGTGGATGATAAAAGTTACGGTGTTTTCTCTAAAAAAGATATGATCGCCATATATGGAGTTGATGAGATCTGTTGTAAAAATAAGGACGGTAGTCAGCTGTAAACGACACACTATTCATCACACATCAGAAAAATTCACTTACAAATTATCAAAGCTACTATACTCGTTTCTATCCCTATTCTCTCCTTCTTTCATTCTGAATTTGAAAGGTTCAATATTTTTTCCCAACATGCGGGTATCACTCGGTTGTTCAACTGTAAATTTACGTCATAAACTCAGCATATTCTTCTGATTGGCCATTGGTGCAGTAAAAAAAAATCTGTCGCTTCATGTCAATTACTGCCAACATGATAAAAAAGAGCTTGTCAATTGCATGACAGATTGGTACTAGTGGTAGCCAATGGGCACTTTGCGTTAAAAGATTCAAGAATACAAATCAACATGCCTGCTCAATTTTGTGAAAATGATGGTATACACCATCAATATCAGCTGATGGCATCTAGTTTTAGGTACTTTTCCTTATGAATAATAGATGGAATAAAAACATATCTATTTCTGGAACCCATTAAGGAAAATAAATAGAATAAGCTTAAAGAGTTAAATCTATGATTGAAACTTTCATGACATATATAGTGCTTTAGTCATTATGGTAGTCCGATTTGGGAAAGTGACTGTATTTTCAAAACCACATACTATGTTAAGAATATATCATTTTAAGCAAGACTTAATTGGCACCTGCTGTTTTTGCTCTAGCTTGTGTGTTTTGGATTGTAAAACTTCACACACCTGACACAGCTATGCAGTGCATGCATGCACTTACACAGGTGCAGTCCATAAGTGCACTGTTCACACATTGGATTACAACAACGCTACTGTGTTCAACATCTGCGGCACAAATGTGCTTTGAAATGAAAACAATCACGGAATTCACACGACTTGTCAACCGTTCAAAGTCATTACTCCTCTCACCAAAACTCTTTTACTTTTGTGGGTCGGCCTTTACAAGACTACCTACACCACACCAAGGAATTTTAATAGCCTGGAAAGCATACGTTTCCTTACTGCGGGTTAAAATCACTGACAGGAGTTCAAAGCAAGTGACCTTTAACCCCATTCTTCTCAAGCTTGCATGGGGAGACTGAGGTCACTGAAAATGAAAGAAGCACTGTTTTGTTTTCGGCCAACCCTGGGAGGTGACCTACATATTTCCATGAGTCACCCTTTCCCGCATAGGGGCCTTGTACTCCGGCCCCAGCTCATACCAAAGGGTACTGTTTAACTTTCAGGAGGGAGGGTGGGGATCAGCGTTTGTTTTCTGAGTAAGCGATACCCCTTGATGTTGTTCATGACCTCATTAGATTGGAAATTACTCTATATTGCACTGACATGGGTACGCACATCTACTGGTAAAAATTGCTCTCACAACATACCCTGGACTTGGATGATTCTCTCGATTGCAAAACTGCTTACTCAGCACTTCTTCAGCATATACAATGACTTGGCTGTGAGTTTTCCCTATTAACACGTTGAGTACTGTACTTTTTCCCACCAAACTTTTACAGCCACATTTTACTGATTCTTATGAATTTTTCTGAATTTTTTTGATAATTTTAGACCAAATGAACATCATATTTTATTGGCTACAGTTTTTTATCAAAATTTTTGCAAAATTCTGAGAAAAATTGATTTTGGTATATTTTATAAAGGTGAGAAAAATTGACGTTGGTGCTCGAAGGGTTAAGCTGTAACTTTGGAGGATTCCTGAACTGAGTTTCTCTAAATGCTGATATTCATGATATAGTGGCTGACCATTTTTGAAAAAGTGGAAAAAGATTTGGTCTCCTTATAGTTTATCAATAGGGTACTTGAGACAAAATTGCAAAATTCAACATTACTTTTTCACATTGTGTATTCTGGGGTTGATGTGTTCTGATATGAAGTCGAAAGAAGTAAACAAATATGACACAGCTTAGGTTTCTCTTCATCAGGCTGAAGACTTTATCCCTAATAATCAACAATTCATGCAAATTTGTTCAATGTCACTTGTCATTTGATATGATTCGGTTTGATTCAGAATTCAGCTTTTACAATCAGAGCATGCCAGTTACACCGACCTGACAAGAGCTTGGAGCACTGGGATTACTATCATGCCGCATTAAAATACCTGCACCTCTTTATTTTAAAGCATTATCTTGATGTGTTGTCTATTTTCAATATTTTCCCACATCTGCCAAAAATTAGATTGCCTCCACTCGTATTTGTCAAAGCTAAACAGATGATCTACCATGCATTAATCTACACAGTTGTTTTGATTGTACATTCTCTAGCTTGTACTTGTCTCTTTCTATTACAGAGCACTGATTCTTTTACGATAAATATTGCGGACAGAAGAAAAAGCTTATCTATCAAGGAACATGAGGATTAAATTCATGAACAATCGTATGTTTCAGAATGTATAAACATTCTTGCACTTTCTCACTTTTAAAAACTAATTTGACACGTTTGCTATAAGATTTGTGTAAAAAAAACATGTTCAGACGTGCTGTCAGCCAGAATATCTCCCCGATACTTGGATTTAAGATAATCTGACAATCAATATGTCTGTTTGTTTTTTTCAAATAAATTGACAGAAATTGCTGAGACATAATCCGGTACTCAGACTAAGTTCTGTGAAATGTTGGAGAAAAGAAAGAAACATCTAAAAGTCTGAATGGGATGATAAAGTATCGAGTCAGGCTTTCTAGCATTGCAAATAACCTACGAGCAAGACGAGCATAGGGTACATGCTATCATATCACTTATATATTATATTATTATCACATGGATTACTGAGTGAACACAGTCTTCTAAAACAAGTTGAAAACTCGGGAAAGTTTATTTGCCGAATTTTTTCCCTAACTTTCAGATAAATTTTGGTGAAATATGATAACAAAATGTTTTTAAAATGCAGTTTTCATTGTATTCCACTAAATTTTGAAAAAAACTGAATTTGGTACAAAACACTACAGACAACTGGCATATACAGCTGAGGAACACTGTCAATGCCTGTATTTCTGTACTTTCTTTACTGCTTCTATTGATTATTCATCCCCTCAGTTCAATTTACATTCATGGCCATGAAGAGTAATAACAGCAATAAACAGGTAGAGAAAATCACAATTCACTCCCTGATACAAACTGCTTGACTCTCACAGCGTTGTCATTTTTACGGAGACAGGTGGCCTACTCTCGGCCACTTTACAACAACAAAGGTAGTAAAATACCTACATTATTTAGACCACTTGACAGAACTTGTTGCTAGATTCTCAAATATCAACTTTTGGGAGTTGCAGCAGGTTCCAACAAGATTTCTGAAACTTTCCTGGCCTAGAGTCTGGATGACGCAGTACCAAAAATTTTATACATATTTTGATAATCTTTGTGCTGTAAACATTTCAAATTTGCTGATGTTACATTGGGGACGATATTGGATATACAACATTCAATGATAGGCACTCAGTCAGATCTCATCGTGTTTTGATAGGGTGGTTGAGCTCATATCCACAGAGCAATAGTGACAGTCAAGTTGGCAAAAACATGATGATCAAGAAAAATGGGCATTCTAATTGTGGCTATCGAACAAACTGTATCTTCAGGAATGCGTTCCCTTTGAACAGAAAACATTTCTCTTTTTCCCACCTACAAATTAAAATCTGATTTCGTGACAACTTATACAATAGAAAAGTCTATCCTTGTACAACTTTTCAATCATTTACGGGATTTCCTGTGCTTTTTCTTAGAAAAGATGACTCTCGTAATACCGCAGACTAATAATGGCTTGCTCATACACCGTTTATCTCAGTGGTTGTCCTGAAATGACATCGGCATGCTGGGCATTGCTAATGACCAGTAAGACAAATATATACATGCACAGACATGTATGCCCAAGGAATTAACACATGGTCATTATGTTTACAGCTGGGCTTGGTTTGAATCACTTGTTCTGTCTCTCAAGTGCTTGTATTTCCTTCAGGTCGTGTCCTTGCATTAGTGTGTTCACACACGGACTGTGGTTCACAATAATAAGATTTAATAAGCTGTCTATCCCCGACTTACTGGTGGAGCTCTAAGACTTTTTTGGACGTGTTATAGGGCCAGTGGCTGCCATTTTTGATGATTTTTTTCAATAATTTTGAATGGTATGACAATTGCCACTTCTTGTTCTACTCCAAAAAGCATGTTGAAACATTTTCTATTTTATTGTCAACAAATGTAAAATGTACTGTTATTGTTTATGTTTGAATTCTAGTCCCTACTGGATTTACTTGTCAACAATAACAATGCAGTCTACACACGTATAGGCTAACTTGACAACATGCTCAACATGCTTTGGGGAGTAGAACAAGAAATCATTGTTGACATCAGAAACAAAATTAGTGGAAAAAATCATCAAATATACAGCTACTGGGCCTTTAATCTGCTGCTCAGCAGAATTTAAAAATGTGAACTGGAAAATAGATTTGACCTGCATCTTTATGCCTATCATGTTAAAATAATATAGGGGACAGTGACAAGTGTTAAACATGCTTCCTCAGAGACAAAACAATTCAACTTTATAATCCAGCAAAATGTAAATTCTGAACAAGGTCAAATTGTAAATGACAGACAATGTTACAACAAACTCCTTGAAACTAGGTTGGAGAAAACAGGTGAATATACATACAACCTTGTAATCGCCAACAAACAGACTGTCAAAATAAAAGTTTGCCAAACTGTTCACTGTAGTACCAGAAACCTTGTTCAGAATGTTTCTACTCATTGCCTTTATTTGAATAATTTTTGAATCTATGTGATGCAACTTTTATTATAGATTCTACGAGTCATGTACTACTAAGTAAAAATAAAGTTGCTAATTTGCTCGAAACATTTTTTTAACGATATATCCTTGACTGCCTTGAATGGCAGAAATTTCTAGCAGCACAACGAATTACTATACTGAGTGATGGAAAAATCCTGTGAGATCCAATATGTGTTCACGTTTTAAATGGTACTATTAAAGGATAACATATTGGGCAATGATAGTCAAGAGGTTGAGCCATGCACATCACAAAGTTAATCATACTATGTCGTTTATGACTTTAATAACTGATTAAGCTGTGTTCACTGTATATAATGGACAAGCCAGTGCTAATTCTGATGAAATATTAAAGGGTATCAACCATATATGAAAGGTGATTACACCATTATCATAACTTAACAGTGGCATTTCTTACTTCACAAGTTATGGGAAAACTTGAACTGTCAGGAATATCCTCCATTTGCTGTGTGGGTTGCACACCAATCATAATTAATCCATCAACTCAGGGACCCTTGCATTTATCTGATGTAATTTCTTTACTTCATACATACCTGGACAAGTCTTTCTACTGAATGATATCAAATACACAATTATTTTCATCATGATTTATAAATCACTAACTTATATGATCATTAATTTTTTATTTAAATTTAGAAAACATGGTGAGACATGTCTCATGGCAAACCACTGTTGTATATGGTTAACATTTGTGTAACTTCCCGAGAGGACACTGGTTGACCTTGAAAATCTTTGCATACCTCTGACCCAACCATCAGTCTTTTTAAAGGGCTTTATGAGACAACATAGCTCTTGTCAATTTCAGTTGCTTGGCAACACCGATACACACAAGTTTTTGGCAGGCTCTCGTTGACTGTTACCGGGATGATAAGTAGGAAAGAGGGAGAGCTGTTATGTACTCTGCTTCTGTTATGAATGTATTGATTTAGCTACTTTTGAACGAGACCCCCGATTCAAGAATGAATTGCGTTCATTGTAAACGCACAAACGCATCAGACTTGTCTGGACCTGCTGGTAGGTTCACTCCAGCCGGCTTTTCTTATCAATATTTTTTTTTTGCCGTATTGAACACATCTTGAGTGTTGAAAGAGGAATCCTGAAAGGGGATTGTCTAAAAACTGAATAAACCTATTCATCATAACAGATGATCTGTCTCCAAGCATGGTAAATCCCTCGAGCTGGAACAAATCTCATTGCTGTTCCGGAGGAACACAAAAAGTTCATTTTCTTTTTTCTACTGTGCTCATCTTTTGAATAAGCTGTGACTTGCCACCTATTTTTTTTTCATTCAGACAAAAATGCAAGGCAGAAGTTTCTGTTGATATATTTACAGTGCTAAATTTAACCAGTTTGTGGAATGATGATAGGCATCATGGGTCAGGTGAATTGATGTTGTAGAATGAGGCACAGAATCAAGTTTGGATATGAAGACGGACAAGTCAATGACCTACATACAGTCTCCCAAGTTCATGGATAGAAAATGTATGATTTGCTTTTGGTTGTCATAACAATTTTTTTTCCATTTTTGTTTCTGCGGTTACAAAAATTACTATAGTAATACACAGACCAGGTTGATTAAGTCAGGATATGTTCATGGAAAAAAATTCTGTTGAGTTGAATTGTTCATGGAAAGCCTTTTTGCTTCAGAGTAGCGTTGTTCTGATTAATTTGCTCTACATGTGTTATGAAAGAGCAAAGCTTATAAAACTCTGAACGGTGTGTGCGGACCAAAATCATGTTTCCAGTGTACCTGACAAAAAAGTAACGTACCTAGGGATGATCATAATGTTTCTTTACATTCCATGGCAAGTCATCAGTCATCTTAAAAACTGTTTATATATTTTTGACTCATGTGAAAATAATGAGACAATTTAACCATTTTGTGATTTTTGCACAATGCTTTTGGTTGGTTTTGGGAAACATGCTATAAGCACTTTTCTTCATAAAAAACCAAATGCTAAATAGTAATATTCCTCAAGTTTTTCAGTTCAGCGCTGTTCACTCGGAGGTTAGGGAAAAATATACAGAAAATAAATAGCTATGTGTATTTGTATGTATCTGTTAAAATTTGATGCTTTAAAAGGTGCATGTACATCAGATGAATGAATGGCAAGTAAATACTCTGCAATATCCTTGCTCCTAAATTGATGATTTCAATGTCTGCAATTTTCTCTTGTATAACTGTAATTAATTTATTATGACTGCAATTAGCCTCACAGATGAGGATTACAAATTTCCAGTCTGGCTGGATTTCTGATGGAGAATGACATTTGCCCTTCATTGATGTGTGAATCATGGTTCCATCAGCAGTTAAAGTGACTAATTGCTCTGATGTCAATTGGTCATACAAGGTCCGATGTACTTTTTTGGTAATGATTTCTATATACATTCGTTCCCGGGTAAAACTAGTACACACGTGCAAAAAATAATCTTTTACACCAAGTTCGATAAAAAATACAAGATTTCTTTTTCACCAAATTTAATGACATGTAAGTTTAGCGTTGCCACAATTTGGATAAAACGTATTCTAATAATGTTCAGTAATTACTATAGAGTCCTTATTTACATGTAAAACACTAATTTCCCTGTCAACTCTAATTTTTTTCCTGATGTACAGATCTCACTAACCTGTTCATTTTAGTTGAAAATTATTTGGAAAGATTACGGGTAAATCTTCATCTTGATTTTCACTACCTGATCATTTGCAACTAAGTGAGAAAACTAATAAGACAGAAAACCCATCTTTGTATGTGATACACACTTGATAACTTCAGGGTAGCAGCAAAGTGCAAACACCCACATCCCAATTTCTGTACTCATATAATTGAAGCCAAACATACAATGTTGAATTTAGATATAGGGCACATCTGTTTATGTCCGGTGTCAGAACTAAAGTACATCAGTAAATACCTGTGTTTAAACACACTTGTATTATGACCTAGTTTTTGTATTGATATTAGTAAACCGATGTGGAACTAATTTTGCTTTGCTTCAGCCAATATAAGAAGTCACAAATATGAAAAACACAATTTCATCATCGATCGTCAGGAAATTATTGTATGGAGAGCACTGTGAGAATGTTGGTTAATTTCACCAATATGCTGCTGCTCTTCTACGTGTGACGTGATTGATATTCAAAATGGCTGGAGTATCCATGGTAACTCAAACATGACACCCATCAAATGTCTGACACCATGGACTTTGACTTTGATGGTACTAAATCAAGATAATTGCGTTCCGCAGGGTGTTTGTGTAAGTTACAGAATTGACATTTGTAGTAAAAGCACAAATTCCTTGTTGGTCAATATTTAGAAGCAATTTTTCAGATGATCTCAGGGGCTCAAATAAAATTCCAGGCTTGAAAATAGCTTAGATAAACAACAAGAATAGAAATGGGAAAATATCTTCTCGGTGTGGAATGATATATGAGCCACTGTAGACACGTTCTGCTTTCCATGAATTAAACACGTCGTGTTGCGGAGATGCTATCTGCGTCTGCTCAGACTTGTTTTGAAGTGTATAAATTTCAGGTTCTGTCACACAAATGAGGTTATGTCTTCCTGGGGACTGCACACATTCTTTCCAGAAATGATACATTTTACATTTTTTCCCCCCTTCAAGAATGAGTCCTTGCACCTGCTCGTCACATCCAAGAAGTGGACGCAGCTGCAGCGTATGTTGCGCTTGTGTCTGGGGATGGTGTATGGCACGCAAGCAATTGGTGTACTTGGCACTACTGTACTGCTCTCACTCGCTAGAATCTCCACGCACATTTCACATTAGAGCCGGCTGGATGCGGCAGACAGACCGTACATTTCAGTGATGTATACGGAATGCGTCAAAATAGGAAGTAAGTGGGCTGCATTGTGAGTAGAATTCGTCGATCATCAGATTAGAAAGAAGGTCAACTGAACACGAGTAATTGGAAATTGAATATGTTGAATTAATAGCGGTGTTATTGGTTTCAAATTGACTCTGGCACTGGGAGTTTATACTTCTTACAAAGACAAGGTGGCACACCCCACTTAGAGGCAAAGCGGTGCATACGATTTCAACCTCCTGGTGAAATTTTTCCTCTCAAACTCGGCTCAAATCATTATGACAGCAAGCACGCCTAGCTTTCAGGTGTTGGCTGTCTCCTTAGGCGAAAAATAAAATTACGGACTGGTGATTTGCAATTGCAGCAATCTGGATCGAAATTAAGTGAAACTGTTCGAAGTGTTCATATACATGATCACGTTCGCGCGACAACTCCTGGGTATCTAAGAATTACTCTCATTGAAGTTTATTGATTCAGTGAACTTCTAACAGCCTCTGATCTTGATTGAAGCAAACATGAATCTTTTTCCATGTTACTCAATTTTGATCTGTACGTGCTTATTTGAATTCATGATGCCTTCAAAAAGCTGGAATTGTATATCCATAGACTGTCACAGAGGGAGCTGTTTTCATAATATGGGTGTTTTGAATTGGCAAATTTTGAGTAGATGAGGACCTACACGTACTATTGGAAAGATGAATAAATATATTGAGAGAAAATAATGGTAGTCACTGGTGACGAACAAAAATTGGACACAAATATCTAAAATATTTTGTAAATTTGCATAAGATTTTAAATTTTTTCACGGGTAATGCCTGCCATGGTGTGTGTGCTTGGAACTAGATGGAACTAAAGCTAATTATTAATAGTTTATACATAACTTCCGGTTGTTGAATCAGTACTTTTCTCTTTCTTACAAAATATTACAACAAAATAACAGCTGTCCCTTTATTACAAGAAAATTTGACAAAATCAACAGAGGTTTCATACATTTATATCAGCGTTTTTTTTTTCAAAATTACCCAGCAATACTAGCAATTGTCAGTGATAAATACTCATAAAATTGTCATTATTTGTAGTTTTTCTGTGAAATAATACTAGTAAGTGTTCTTACTCTTCTCGCTAAAGTATGTTGAAGTGAAGTATTCACTTTGCAAACACGTGTCAATTCTCTGTGTAAATTATACAGTAATATATCGATATCATTGGTACATGAATTAAAGTCTGAAACAGAATTTAACTCACCTCCAAATGATAACATTGATCTTTGCACACACAACAGCTGTGTTGATAGGTTGAATAGCAGGCATTTTGACAGAATTTCAGGATTAGAACAAGAATCAGCGTACAACAAAGAGAATAAAAATACTGTAAAAATACGTCTGAGGTTACAGCACATGGAGTTTTCCGTATAAGTGATCATAAAGGAAAACAGGCAAACAAAGTAAACTACGGCAGTGAGAATGTAACCAATTTTCTGGAAATTTACTCTCAATCCTCGCAAACTATTGCCATAATGAGTTGATTTTGTCAAGAAGAAATTAAACATTCAATCAGATTAGTATCCTTAACCATGGATTTGTGAAAGAGGATAAAACCATTGAAATGTATTCAACAATTATTTATTTTTGTTAGGTCAGGAGGTTATAGTATACATCTCATGATATAAATACAAAGATATTTTAGCTACATCCGTTTGATGACGGATGCTCGCCGGCAGATGCTGGGGAAAAGGGGACTTAAAAATTTTCCTTCTATGGTGCACAAGGAAATAATATCATGTCATCTAAAATTTATGTCACAGGAAAACCAATATTTATGATGAAACTAATGTTTCAGACTGTGCTCAAAGTATAGTTTTGCCTACAATAGACTGAAAGAGTAAATGAGATACATGCACAAGATTTATCTTGTCATTATCTTTTTGTCAATTTCTGTACATCTTATTTTGATGCTAGTTAAATTTTCTATATATCAAATTGTACTGGATGTTATTACAGGTAATATTAGAAACTAAAATGATATATGGACAGATTGTCTGAGATTGAGAAATAAAAGGATGGTTCAGAACACGACGTGTACACCGTGGTGTTTCACCATTTTGATTTTGAGTGGTGCTTTCTTGTAAATGTCCAATTTTAAACTCTACAGAACTCAACCTGCTTTGTACAGAAGAACTGTCTGGTAGTCTTCTCAGTAACTTTACCTTTTGTACGTTGAAAACGACGAATGGAAACGTTTTTCAGGCTAAGCCTATCATTGGTCCACTTAACCACCCACTGATCGGTACACAGACACTTTCTTATTGTACCCTTACAGGATAAAAAAACCAAAACAAAAAAAAACTCAGGTTGTACAATCAGTGTACCAGGTACAGCCTAACTAAAATGTAATCCTCACACTGGGGGCTTACAAAGTATGTAAGAAAAACTATGTAGACTGAATGAGTGTTCATCATCCTCCCACCAATAAAACCCTGTTCAGTGACAGATTAACTGACAGCACAATATGTTTAAAAAAAATCTTTTTCCCGGGAGAGTCAATCTTTACACTATCAGGATTATTTTTGCATTCCTTTCAAAGCAAAGACACAGGGACTAGGATATGATAAAAATAAAATACTGATACAACAGACACAGCGTGGTTTCCTAGTGCAGGATATGTGCATGGGGCCACGTAACATATTTCTGTCGGCGAGATGTATATCAAATAAATGAGTTTCAAACAGTTTAGGTTTGTTTTATGAAATGCTGGTCACAAGGTCTGTACATTACGGTAGATGTATATTTGCAAGAATACGAATGAACCTGGGAGGAATGAGGGGGGGGGGGGAGGCTATTGAAGCCTTAAAAGCTAATCTTATCAGCATTTTGTGTTAATACACAAATGCCAATTGGTTGTGCCAAGTACATGGGTTACTGACAAGAGATTTATTTGGCTTGTCAGAAAGGAATTTAATTGTTTAAAGTGATAAGCTCCCAGTGACCTAAATATCTGTGAATCTGGGTCAGTTGTGAATTCCGATCTCTGGTGTGGCTGATTGAGTGAGTATGGGGGAGAGATGGGGGTATTGTAGGTCAAACTAGAAGAGTTCATCATTGGACAGCGTCTGGGACGAATCAGTAAGATTGAATGCAAAAACTGCTGACAGTACAAATTCCGTGATGGACGATGAATTGTACTACAGTCAGATGTTGAGCAGGCTGAAGTGTAGGGAGACTTACACAGTCTGGTTGAAGGACACTCTGACCCAATATTTTATTCATTCTCCTTTGAAATGAGGTATAATCTGTCAAATAGGAAAATGACAGGTGTTGCTAATTATGTATTCCCAGAATGCACTGTGTCTTCATGAACAATGTTGTAGAGATGCAACATTCTCATGATATTAATCTCTCATATTAAGGTGTCTTTCATACAAAAGGGACAATGGGCCAAACTATTGATAATGTTTTCTTCATTTTTGTTCCATAAAACCAAGTATATTTTCTTTTTCTCCTCCAAAGTAAATTGAAAGTGATTTTTGAAATACAACACTATTTGCCTTGCAAGCAAAACGTATGTACAGTGTGTAACGTGATTGTCGACAAAATTAATTCAAGTTCAGATTAACCCTGAGTGCTGTAATTTTTCCTACCAAAATTTTAGTATAACATTTTTCCAATTTTTAGTAATTTTTCTGTCATCTTTTTGAGAATTTTGGACTAAGTAGACATCACATTTCATTGGCTGCAGTTTTTATCAAAATTTTGGCAACAATCTGCAAAAAATTGACCATGGTATATTTTATAAAGGCAACAAAAATTGACTTTGGTGCTCAAACGGTGAAATTCAGTTGCAAGCAATTAACATTGGATATTGATTAAACACACACAGACACACACACACAGACACACACACACACACACACAGAGGCTATCTTAACAAGTTGAATATTGAGCGTTGCATGCACCTTGGTTTAATACAGAGTTGCCACTGTTCTAAGTCTTGTCAGAAAATGTAAATTGAGATAAATTTTCATACAGCTTTCAAGAAGTCTGTATGAAATAAATTTAAATATGCCAAGAAATCCAATTGGTACAAGTATATTGTCTGCGTAATGCAACTTCTGTAATTGATAGTTTCTAATTTGTACAAGTATGTTTATCATTATAAGCTCTTATTAAGGATAAAGCATGACGGAACTCTGAATAATTTTGATTAATACTATTGACAATGTCCGAATCTTCTATGTTGACAATGACACAGAAAATAAAGTGAAATTCATTCATATAAATCTCTGTTGATCTATGTAAATATTGCGGCTGACCTGAAAAGATGTATCTTTGAGGGATTGTGCATACCAGTACGAGTTCAATCCTAGACTGTTTATGGTTCAATTTATAAGAAGGGTGTTTCTATTCAGTACTTGTATATCAGTAGGCCACCACTAAAATGTATATATTTATAAAACCTACAGAGCAGTGCATCAATAAATTATCCATGAATGGTGCTCCTTAAACAGGGTACCAGGGTGAGCACATCAAAACCTCATTAATTGAAACTGCAGAAAGTTAGTGCCCCGCATTGAGCATTCATTTCTCGTCATATCCTTTTGTCACCTGTCAGTTGTCACCCTATTATGATATTTCATTTCAAGCCCGATGGCGTCTATTATCAATTGTCTTGACATCAGGTCATTGTCAATTAAATTTTTTGTTCAGGATAAACAACTGTGGTGATCGTCAGATGTCATATGTTCGATAATGTTTATTTTCATGTGTACTCTATATTGTGATCGTTTGACTTGTCTGCTATGGTGGTTCTGTCAATGCTAAACTGATTCATTTCTTATAGTGTTCTCAACTACTACCCCCTCCAAGTTTACATGATGTTTCTCTTGGTCAAGGAGTATGAAAGGTGATGTAGCAACATTGCAGCAGAATGGGGATGGCATATGGGTGTAGGAAGCATGTGCAGAACAAGTCTTGGAAATACATGCACACACACATTTTCACAGCAGGACATTTACACAGCAACGTGTCCTGTGAGAGTTGGAGATATGATCCTGGCTTTATGGCTTAGTCATGACAGACAATCCAAGCTTCTGTAGTTTAAGTTGTTTAGGTCACCAGAAGGTCACTTTCTCTCGGTGATTTACCGAGAGGGCCATGATCGTGATCTAACTATGCACAGCTGTTGGTGCATTAAATCTCTCAATGTTGGGAGCAAGCATTTAAAAATCCATCAAGAACAGTCTGGGGACATCTGAGTCAGATTTTCTGGCTTATACACAGCCTTGATATATGTTATTGATAGCAAACAGGTTTAGAACAATTTGCAACAGTGGTATGCCAGAACTCAAAACAAAGAAAAGAAAAAAAAGGCCAAACAGATCCCTGGCATCTCCGGGGTGGCAATGCAGTTCAAAACAAACTGAGCATATTGCAAATACACATTTCAAGTTCAGAGTCAAGGCCATCATCAAGGCCAGATGGACCTCATTATCACCCATATCAATAGAACTCCATGTTGTCCTTAAGCACATACCTGACATTGATATGATGGGTGTGTATCACCATGAAAGTAGGTCACAGTGACCCGACACATATTTTCCAAAGCAAGCTTGTTCAAGGTGTTGTGAAGTGTACACAATATTTTTCTTTATTCTATTGCAACTTACATGGTAATATGATAATGTTGCTTTACTTTCTGCATTAAATCTTTGATGGACTGTTGCTGTGATGAGAATGGCATATTTGAGCAAATACAAGTTTGCAAGTATTTTGTCACAGCATCTTTGAAACCACATGTCCATTTAAGTATCAACTTAAAGACAGCATATCATTTGAAACAAGGCTGGGAAGTCAAAATCAATGTTGGCCATAATTACAAAAAGGCAGGAATTGAAGATGATACTTCATTTGTCACACAAACAAAAATTACCCTGAAATTGACTCATGTTTCCACATCTCTTTGAAAAATCACTATACACATTTCTATCTTTGAAAAATGTCAGATGTTTCACACTTAATATTTCTCATTACTGAATGTTTAAAATTTCAGTTGCCACAAGAAATTAACATTATTTTTTAATTTTTTTTGAGGGGTGTCATCTCAAAAATTTAATTTACCTAATGACACAACTTCAACAGAAAAACTGTCCTGTGAAACTGGTCAATTTTGTAATGTATACAGATTATCTTTTTAAATATTAATTTGCACATACAGACAGGAAATTTTCATTTGCAATGAACGGAAATTAAAATTTAATATCTCTAGAATACACGAAGCACATTAGGTTTGCAACTACAACAGTAATATTTTGAAAACACAATCTTGAATTCAGACTTTGCATGTGACAAATAGTTGAGAAAGTAAAAAGGAATTTAAACTTACCTTCATTGAGCTGCAGGTGTCAGAGGATTGTTGTACCAACTCTTGCACTGCAGATCATTATCAGCTGAAAATCTCAATCTTGAAGTTCAAAGTGGCTGCCATATCTTCTTTAGACTTCATAATAGAAAGCTCAACTTGATCTCTTTGAAAAAGATGGGAAAAAATTAATACCTTTGAGGATTCTTACGGTGCAAAGAATGACAAAGGAGAGTGGCAAGTTAATATTGTTTTGATAATCATTTTTTGTGAAATGTTAGAAAGAAAGCAAAACGATGAATTTGTATAAGTTTTTAATTTTAAAGGGAAACTGGCTGTAACTTTTGATATTTCAATGATTTTTTATCTAGAAAACAACGTTTATTTTCTTTGTAGTCTCCCGAACATTACATTGAAACACAGATTAATAGCCTAGCAAACACACTGAATTTTATGCAATGTGCAATATTACAGTTGATATATGAATCATAGTTTGGACTAGACTTTGGAAGCCAAAACATAAACATGTTGTGCTACAAGTTGAACAATATGCCTTTCACCACGACTTTAGGAGAAGGACAAAAAAATTAGTTTAAAATGGAGAGGACTAAAATATTGAGAAATATCAGATGTTTCACTGAAAAAAATTCTCATTATTGAATAAGCAAAAATGTCACTTTCCAGCAATATCATTCAAAGTTGAACAGTTAACAGAGCATTCATATTTCTTCACACTTGACCATGTTTAAACTTGTTCTTCATGTAAAAACTCAATTGCAATTGTTTGATGAGGATTATGAAAGATCCAAAATATATGAGTAACTGTTTACAATGTGTGAAACGTTACCATGGTTGAATGACATCGCCACTGGGGAGCGGTGGGTTTGAAGAGAAAATTAAATTACTGTCGGAACAGGCCCCATTTGCAGAATCAGTCACCGAGATCAAAGCAATCAGAAAATATGATCCAGCCAAACTTTCTGTTTTAATTGGATTTCACTGAATACAGATGATTACATGTGCACAGGTCTACCGCATCGACTGAGAGGGGAAGCGGAAGTCGAAACGGATTTTCAAAAGTAAGTAGACCGAGATTATGATTGTCTTAGAGTTTCTTCATGCACTATAACCCTGGTAATATCCCCTTTAGGTTACCGATAACTCAAGCTAGCCATTCCAGTGGACTGTGTTCACTTTATGGTTTTGCTGTGAAAAATGTCTGTCTTCTCTAATAAGTAAGTACTTCACAGAACGATAACCTTTTCTGTCAGAAAAGGCAAACATAGGGACAGACTAATTCTAACTTTCACTTTTATCACTAAACAAAGATCCATCTGTCAATATTTGATTGGACATGAATTGGACAAATGGCATTTCAGTGGAACTTTGTAAATGCTCTTGTGAAAAATGCAGTCTGAATTTGTTTTCTAATTGATTGCTACCGGTTTTTTTTGTCAAAAATTACAATAATTACAAAACTTTCTGAGATTGAATATTTCATGGAGAACTATTTAGTGTGTTGCTGGCAGCGAATAAAAAAGACAGTTTCAGAATAAATTTGAGAAGTATATGAAGAAGGAAGTTTGCACAGGGGGAGAGAAAGACATATATTGAGTTTGCACACACAAGAGACAGGACAATATAAAATTGTAAGTTCAGTGAGTACTAAACAAACATACTGCACAAACATTATCTATTTCCCTTTTCTAGACAAGTCATCGTTGATGACACAGTCCCCACTTGTTAATCGGTATTTTGATTACAGGTCCTCAAAGAGGATAGAGTCCTCTTCATTAGGTCTGTGATAAAAATACTTTTGAATGAATTCGCTTGATACATGTCTGAGTTATGGTTCAGGACATGAAAAAAATCGTAACAAAATGGTCGCACAGCGGCCATATTGGATCGCATCACAAAACAAATTGATGTGCATAGCTATGACATTGGTCGATGTCCTTGTACCAACTTTGAATAAATTGGTCAAAACATGCGGATATGCCTGAGAAATGGCTCTGTACATGAAAAAATCGTAATAAAATGGCCGCCTGGAGGCCATATTGGATCGTATCACAAAACAGATTGACGTGCATATGTATGACATAGGTCAATGTCCTTGTACCAACTTTGAATAAAATCGGTTGAGATATGCCTGAGTTATGGCTCTGTACATGAAAAAATCGTAATAAAATGGCCGCACAGCGGCCATTTTGGATCGTATCACAAAACAAATTGCCGTGCACAGCTATGACATTTGTCAATAAGCTTGTACCAACTTTGAATAAAATCGGTTGAAACGTGCCTGAGTTATGGCTCTGTACATGAAAAAATCGTAATAAAATGGCCGCCTGGCGGCCATATTGGATCGTATCACAAAACAAATTGCCGTGCACAGCTATGACATTTGTCAATAAGCTTGTACCAACTTTGAATAAAATCGGTTGAAACGTGCCTGAGTTATGGCTCTGTACATGAAAAAATCGTAATAAAATGGCCGCCTGGCGGCCATATTGGATCGTATCACAAAACAAATTGACGTGCATCTGTATGACATTGGTCAATGTCCTTGTACCAACTTTGAATAAAATCGGTTGGAACATGCCTGAGTTATGGCTCTGTACATGAAAAAATTGTAATAAAATGGCCGCCTGGCGGCCATATTGGATCGTTTCACAAAACAAATTGACGTGCATCTGTATGCCATATGAAGTAATCCTTGTATCAAGTTTGAATGAAATCGCTCCAGGCATCTCAGAGATATCTGCGTGAACGGACGCACGCACGCACGCACGCATGCAAACACGCACGCACACACGCACGGACATGACCAAACCTATAAGTCCCCCTGGACGGTGTCCGTGGGGACTAAAAATACAACACAGCTTGCAAGCTTCTACTGGCAATTAACTTCCACTGACGATGAACTTTTTGTTCGAGTTTATAAATGTACATGTATGTCATCAACATAATTACGGAAGCATTTTGCGGCCAATGGCCCATGTTTTCAGGTTCTGCATGAAGTCGTGTTCCAAGCTGTGTATTACCAAAGAAACTGATTTCCCTTGTCTGAGTGTCACTGAAGGCTGAGACTCCATGCTAATTGACTCCTGAAACTGACACCCCATGTCCCATATCCGCAGAGATAGCATAATTCATTTTCACACAAATTAGTGTATTGTCAAACTGGTCATGCAATAGCCCATGGATTGAAATTTATGAAAAGCATAATTCTAGATCTGTATCATCATTACTTTCTGAGATAAAGTGCATTCACCTCATTGCCTTTTCATGACAAAAAAGTACAGTGACCCTTCAGTATGACAAGATCATCTAACAGTGTAGAGTTACTTACCGGTAATATGACAAGTTCATTTTAAAGGGCCAGTTCCGGAACTTTTGATGATTTTTTCACTACTTTTGTTTTGTATGCCACTTGCAAGTTCTTGATCTACTCCAAAAAGCATGTTAAAACATCTACTTTTTAACTTGCCCATAGTGTAGACTGCATTCTTATTGTTTAAATTTGAACTCTCGTTCAGACCAGAATCCACATGTCAACGGTAAAGATGCAGTCTACATATGCACAGGCTGAGTTGACAAGCTGAATACTGTGTATCTCAACATGTTTTGCAGATCAGACAAGAAAGTAGTTGATACAAAAATATGTAGTGAAAGATCATAACATAAAAGAGGAGTCCATTGTTGTACCAGGGTTCAGATTATGTAGGATGTGGCACGACACATTTAACAAAATTTTATCATGCGTATTGTAAGGGAATAAGAAAAGAATACGATGGGAAAAGAATATTTAAACTCAATTTGGTTCAAAGATGACTAAAAAGATGAGAGAATAAAGGATGTTTGATAAATTGAAAATACTCAACAATTGCACCAGTGAAGTGAAAAAAAAAGGAAAAAAAATATTGTGTGAATAATTATACTACTGCTAAGTAATAATTAGATGCGCTGTATTATAAAAAAGGTATGAATATGTTTTCCTCATACCTGTACCTGAAGATGTGGTTTCCATGGATACTACTAGGTTACGTCCAATTACTGCACGGCTGAATCATCCACTTTGTGGCTTTGTCATCCCAATTCCACCTGATTCAAATCAATTTTGCTGCAAGGTAGCAGGAACTGTGCAAAAGCCGACCGTCCACTTCTTGATTAGATTTTTGATGACTAATGCTCTGCAACTCCCTTCGTTATCACAAAAACTGGAATATTGTCAACCATACGGGCTCTGGTTGCTGCATCTGATGCTGTCTGTCTTCGGGTAAATTTGATACAGAAGATGAATATATGGCCCTAGAGGCAGGGATGCAGAACACTTTACATATACAAGAAAACAAGTTCTACTTAGTAATTATATGAGCTAGAATGCGTAGCAACGATTATAAATTGAAGAAAAAAATCTTTTCCAGTTTTGTATCTCAATGCTAATTGCTTACTAGCCTGAATAAATGCAATCACCTGTGAATAAAAACGTTTCATTGAATACAAATAAAATTCTAAAAATACAAGAAGAAAAAATTATTTGGTTGTAAATATTTCTGAAATACAAAATAAAACTGACAAGAGCAGAAGGAAAGAATAAAATATTGCAGACTTGCAAGTTGCATTCCTGTTCCTGTGTTAATTTACTTTCCTTGCAGGGCATGTTGCGCAGAGATAAACTTACCATAATGATTCATTCATTTCGTAGCACTTTCCCAAGAGGCACGTGGACAATCTCTATACCCATGCTTGTACTTTATTCCGAAGATTCATCATTGAACGTTAAAATGCTTTTAAATCTTCCAAAGTCAAGTTTACAGTTGTAGCAGTCATTTTCAAACACAAGTACACCACGTAATATAATATACCTTGATCAAATCTTGCCAACATTCTCGTGGCAGTATTTTTTTTAATCAATTGCAATCACTGCATGATGGAATTTCAACTGCGGATGCTGTTTAAACTCACAATGAAGTAACAATGGGGTGAGAGTTGTCAGAGGCAAGTCAATGCCTCGTTGACAGATGACAGTATACAATAGGTGTACACAGGTACCCAAGTGTATGGTGCCTTTCACTGTACACAACAATAAAGGTATTGTTTTGCGGCAACCTGTGAAGTGCGTATATACAAACACAAAGTGAACACAAGAGATGTTGTCATTCTTCGACTGACACCTCAGGCACATTCAAACACAGGTATATATTCAGCGTATACCGAGCTGTCATTATGTATGAGCTCTCGTCCGCTATTCCACTTCACAACTTGCTGTATGGGAGACGGCTCGGCTTTGCGCAAATTCCAGTCTTACAATTATTGAACACTGCAGTTTGCTCTCCTTATCAGAATGTACCACAGATTAATGCACATGTTCTTTCACTTTATAGTTCAGCACAGGATGACATAAAAACCATGGTTTCAGTTGCCATGTAGTGAAACACAGAACCATTTTATCTACTCTCAAGAGATTACTCCAGTGAGAGACAGCCACATTCCGAATTACAATCATATCTTTCTTTACATCACAGTCACTTTATTGTCGAGATGGAATAAAATAGGCAAGAAATGGAACAAGCTTCCCCTTTCTTGTGACATTTTGTGATCTCCAACTATACCCAAAGTAGTTTATTTTTCAGCAGCATTGAAATTTATTCCTTTGACGCTGACAATGTCCATGAAAGTTTGAGGACATCAAGTTTGTAGATCTGTCAGGCTAAATACTGACACACATTACATTTTAATTTATAGGTTCACTAAAAAACGGTCTACATGTGTGATACAAACATCTGGCACTAACTCTGCATTAAACTTACAAAAAAAAGAGGAATGGGAGACCATGGTAAGGGATATTATATACAGAATGGAGATATTCCCACCAACTACCTCTCACAGAAGTTTGTGGTGTTTTGCGATGCAATGCAGAATTAATTCTGACAGATTTTGGTAAAACATACTCGTTGCTGCAATGACGCTCGTCAGTGTTGAGGAAAAGTCATTTTGCAAGAATAAATGTTGTTTCCATTTGTTGTAATTACATGTATTTAAATGACTTTCTGCTGAATACATTTTCTACATGTGTGTTTTCCCATAACTTTGAGGACACACATTCGTATTACCCGCACTGATTTTCAACTGATGATTTGGATTGCATGCTTGACTACACATTTAGGTGCATCTCTGGTATTCCATGGAAGATTATGTACCTCGAGCTGTGCTACTTCCATTGTTACATGAACACACATCACTGAAGTTCTCCTTGTACCAGTATGGCTGGATCAAGGTATAAGTAAGTATGGTGGACATAAAAAAACTCAATTATTTCAGTAACATTTGATGTATTTTCCAGTGACTCTCTCTTCTGTCTGTAACAGGGGTTATATTTTATAACGATGACAAAAAACTGACTTTGGCATTCAATGGGATTAAAACTTCCATGTGCATCTTAATTATTGAACAGCATACTTGAAGCTCTGGTGAAGTTCTCAATCACTATGGTACAGCTATGATGTCGGTTCACGATCGAGACAGCTGATACATCTATGGTTTCCTTGGAAACACTTCCTAATCCACGGCACTGCAACAAGTGAAACCTAAATTTCAAAGTTCATTTAAGCTGAAGCGGTTTCTGAGATTGAATATAATCCTTGTGGGGCTTGCTTATAACGTTGAAAAGGAAACAACGAGCTCCACTATTGTTCAACCAGCCGCGGGATGAGCTTCCAATTATACCAGGGCGTCCTCTTCCTTTCAAGGAAGGTTGCATATGGAAATATTACACATTGCCTGAGTGGATTCGCATCCATACTGTGCGATTATTCATGGAATCACCGTGCAGACCAACACAAGGCATTGAATCCTGCATATTCAGATTAAGATGACTTACAATGATGTCTTGTCATCATGCATGAAATAAGATGAAACCCTTGAGTCCACACAGTGCATAATGAATGGATATACTTGCAACTGTATCAATTATAAATAGGTCATCTGGCATTAAGAATCACCTTTTAACAGCAAATTGGTAGATGACTTACTGGTTGACTAAGTTGATAAAACTAAAATTATTTTGCTTTACGATAAAAGTTTGATTACTTGTCGTAACCTTGATCTTAAAATTTTGTCAGGGAATATGACTCAAATTACTGCCAATTTGTCATTTCATGTTGACACCAGATGTCCGAGAAGATCAGGATCACTTGATTTAATTTTTCTGCTTTAAAAGATTGGTGTTTAAAAACAGATTTTTAGATATAGGACATACCGTTAGAGAGTTAATTCAAAAGTAACTTGCTCTTAATGAAATCTCAATCTCAGACGATGGCAAATGAATTTTTGTTTGTTCTACACAGAAATTTCTGCGGCATGCAATCCTGATATGGTACGTATAGAGTTTATATTGAGTGAATGATGGCAACCCCTGCAAATTACCAACATGAATGCATAACAGCACAGACCTACATCTGCTCACGTGTTGTCAAATCACGTCTGTATACACATGTGAACCGTAAATTTCCGAGCAGTGCGGCGATACTCAATTTTCCTCACGGATATGATGGTAGATTGAGCAACAGTGTATTAGATGCAGCATTGGAAAGTCCCGTGACCGAAGCTAATCAACTCCTCGCCTGCAGGAAGGAACACTGAATTATCCAAATGACTTTGCAACATAATAAATCTGGCGTTTTATTTTTCAGGAACGCAAAATCCATGTGCATCTACCTGAAAATGACTGCCATTTGAAACACTAGGATGTGTGATATTTTAGCATTGGCTATGCAGGTTATTAGCGTCTGTTGGCCGAGGCGAGTACCGCCTTGGGTTTGGGTAGATCGGTTGTGGAATATGGAAGTACGTACATGAACCACAACTGCTGAGAGGCATCTGCAAACTGGCGTTGTGCTCTTGGAATATTGTAATGGAAAAAGCACATGTGCCATTTCGAAAGGAGCGACTGCATTGAAATAGCTGCATTAGCCTATGCAGGGTTGAATGACTCAGTGTCCTTTGGTTGGGTTGCATCCCTGTGTATCTGTTTTGTTGCCTAGCAACCAGATAGTATCTTGCCAAAACAGAACTCTGTCAAACTTTTTTTCTCACTCGTCCAAGATTATTTAAAAGATCGGAAAAAGAAATAACAAAAGATAATTAATTTCAGGTACACATCACACTGACCCAGTATACAGAGAGGAAAGATGCAACATGCTCATCAATTATCATGTTAGATGTTGATTTCATAAGTAGAAAATCATTCCATCAAGTATCGCTACACTTTTTAAAAATCCATCCTGCTCTACTATTGAGATGATGACTTACCCCCCTGCCCTTCAGATGGGTTTTGCCTAATTATCTGTCTGTGGGAACTGGGTCACAGAAGCCGAGGACAGACATAATGTGTTAGAGCAGAGGTCACAGGGTCAAAGAGTTCAGTGTGCGAGGCACGTACATGTAGGTCTGTTAGATGCTCATCTTATTCAGTGATGGAACAATTGTATGCACAAACACAGATCTCATGCACTTCTGGCTTAATACACATTAACACACGATTATCATTCATGGAATGTGAAATTAGATTTTCAGTATGCGCAGCAGACACGCAATGATTTACATGTTCTTCTACAGTAGATAAATCACTGCAAAGTCTGTCTTGTGCCTGGTACAAGGAGTTTAAAGTATTGCTGGCGGCTACCTTGCAATCAGCCAGCTGCCATATCATACCTGAGGTAAAATTTTAAGTACACAAAGAGCACTTTGACTTAAAAAAGAGGGAATTTCGACATAAAAGTATATATACTGGATGTCTAAAATCTAACTGATACATGGTGATATGTTACATACATGTATACACAACCAGTACATCAAGAATGATGCCATTGCACAGCGTGCCCTTTCAGTAGATGATGTCAATGTTCAGATGTTCTCGTCTTGTCATGATGGACAACTGGTGCACATGTGCAGGTGCAACTAATTGGCCTTGACGACAATGACCTTCATTTGAGAACATCTTTATGGCCTTTTTTTTTTATGAATTGCATTCCATTATGCTAGCGGCTGATTCTAATCTGCCAATCACATCGGACTTATATGAAAGCACATGATGGCAAGCGATCCAAAACTAATTTTTTCCTCCATATTTTAAGGACACTAACTCTCATGTTACAGTGCCTTCGCTGGAGAAAATTTGAAATTTTTATGAATACCCACTCAAAATAATTGATAATACAGTGCACACCGTCCTAGATTCAATGCACAATAAATCGTTCGCAGACTCAAATGCATTATTGTCAACCTTGCATTCTAAACTACAATACCACCTGCCACGACTGAAAGCTTTCTGAGCCGCGGAAGTTGTATTTCTAGTTCAACAAATTAACATATCTTGACTATCAAATTACCACCGATGTCCTCATGTTCACAGGAGAACGTATCCTCTGATTAAATTAATATGCATCCTTCGTTTCATCATTCTCAGACTATGTCTACTTTGCCATATATGGGTTACAAACACAGTCACCGTATCAATATTACATTTGAAGACAGCCTGTTGTAAGGATAATGGAATGAAAGTAATTTAAGCTGTGCTTTAAACTTAATATCAAATTTCATATATCTGCAATAACAGATTATGAATTTCAATTTATGTATTTTCCATGAGCTGATAATAATAATTTGTTGCTCTTTTGACCACCAATGTCCCACTTCACTGATGCCACAGTATCTTATCTTGGTACATTCTTGTCAGAGGATTGAATAATTTTTACTATCTCATATCAGAGATCCTTGGCAAGCTTCCAAGAAAATAACACATCTTCAACATTGCTGACATATTGGTTGGCTGTTTGAGTCACACTGTCCGATGTTCTACCGGATGACTAAGCTGATTTTCTGATGAAAGAGGAAAGTCGCTGGGTCAATTTATCATGCGGAGGTCACCCCGTTTGCAATTCCTGATGCTAAAGATGACTCCGAACACAAATAGTTTGGTCTTGAAGCCTGTCCAAAATTTTCGAATCATCAACATACTCCACATTTGATTTTACCGTGATAAAGAAAAGTTAATATTTCTTCAAGAAATGCTTCTAACTGAAAATCTTATTCGACCAAAAAATCCCCATGAAAAATACATTTTTGATGATGGGGCCCCTATTTTGTGGTTTCAAAGGCAAGGTTATTGGGATCGCAGCGTTGTGCAATGAAAGTCCAAATGTAGTGATTATCCCAGCACACGGCTATGCCAGTAACTCCAACAATTCTGCTGAGCCCTGTTGTAATGTGTGTTACTACAACAACTTGTCACCCTGAAGTGTCAGAAGAATATGCGGTATATCATTACAGAAGGTCATGGAAAGATATGGGGGGGGGGGGGGGGGAGATAAGTTGATTTGTGGTCGGGATGGTGACTCTATTTCTATTTGCGATGAATTGCATATTTCATTTATTTCATTAAACTGGCATATGATTAGATTTTGGCTTTGAACTAATGAGCAGAGAGGCCTGATGACCGATGATAGTATGTATTTACATGCAAGTACAAGTTCAATCCCGATGTAATGTACATAATGGTATATGTTTGTGTGTGTGCATGTATTCCCGTAGTGGTATTTCGGTTGTTTTAATTTCAATTGATAGAAACATTTCATTTGTTTCTCTTCTTCAATTAAAATGTTGGCCTGCATGAATATCTCATCATAGTCATTTCCCCAAATTTTCAAATCAGTCATCAGGATGACTTAAGCGATTGACAAGGTGGACGCTGACAAATTAATTCACTCAGGCTGGCATGAAAACTGAATCCATAAACTGCATACTGTGCAAATGCAATTACTTCAGTTTCGAAACATCCTTAAGAAATGGATACTTTTTCACATAATGGTTTGCAATGAATTCAATGAATGCTATAATTAGTCACATAACTCAACCAGAAACTGAGTATACTTTTTACAGTCAAAGAAAAAGTCATTTGCATATGTCAATCTCCATTGATGGGTATGAAATTTTAATAACTCATGTCTTTAATTATGAATATTTTCAGTGCAAATAATCACATGGGATTCAATTCACACACTTTTCTTGTACTATTCAAATAAATACTTCCTTAAAAAAAATTCTGATGATTAACTATATAGTGTTTACCATAGTTTCAATAAGCTACACTCTAGCTTACATAAATATAAATTAAAAGCATGTTGGCAGGTCTAGCATTCTATTTCTGGAGTTAACCTGAATCACGCAGTAAGTGTAATTGCTATTGATGATAGATATCTAATAAATATATTAAATTCTCGACAGTGCCCAGATGCATGTCCTTTTTTAATGATATCTCTTTTAAATGTAATATAGATATTTTTTCTACGCTGTGTAGTTTTAAAACTATTTTATCCAGTCATTTTAACAGTTCTCCTTTTTGATTCGTGTATGTTTTTTTTCAATTTAATGTATCATGCTACTTTTATGGTTGTCTTGTACATTTGTCTTGTGATTGTGTGACTTTTTTGTTTCGCAGATCTGTTAGTGGGTTTGCCCGTTGATCTGTGTATCAAATAAAATAAAAAAAAAATAAAAAAAAAATATACCTATAAACCATTTTGACGCATAATTTTGCTGCAACACTATATTGTTTTTGGTTGCAAAATTTAGACTGTTAAAACTGAGAGGATGCGGTGTTCAGTTTTCAAATTGCTTTAAAGTCAGCATACTGTTGTATGCACAATACAAATATTCAGGCCTAGCTGTAAGTTGTCTTGTCAAATCGAATTATGAATCAATGAATGGAGCTCAGCGATTGATTTAATTCCATTCACAAACAACACACAAAACTTGAATAAAGAAATAAATAAATGAATAAATAAATAATGGATAAATAAATAAATAGACAGGCTGAACAAATCAAGGAAAATTTATAATAAATAAATACATAAATAAAAAAATAAATAAATAAGTACATAAATGGGCTGAAAAATTAAACAATCGCTTTTGTTTAATAGTCAAATGAAGTTGTAACAGCAGTTGACTTATTTCCTGGATATAGTGTGGTCTAACCAGCTGAGCTTCATATAAAAAAGCCATGCATATATCTATACTAAGAAGTGTAGTTGTGTATATACTATATACCGGTAGTTTAATTATTAGTGTAGACTGCCTTTGCACAGCAATATTGGGAATACAGAAAGAGGACAATTTAAGGAGCGCAAATCAATTGACTGTATCTAGACATGTCAGTTTTGAAAAGGTTGGCTATCTTTCCCATTTAATATCCTTCCGCCTTGAAAGGATATCTGAATAAGTACCTTAAAATAAGTTGTACATGATGATTAATTCTATCAGCGCTGAAATGAGAACTTAAAAGACTGGGTCACTCGTTCCACGTAGAACTGGAACATCATCAAAACATGTATTATCTGATACACTTTGGTTAAAAACATGCAGGTCTGATTAAGCGATTAATTATTTACAGTAATTCCCTGCTAAGAGTACTTATGCATAGTAATATATTGTCAATATCGTTCAGTTCATCCTGCGATTAACACAATGTTCCCCTTGCAGTGATGGGGTCTTGACGTTCATTTCCATGTTAATTCTGTTGGAGATTATTGAACTGATGGCAATGCTCTGAGGTTAGAATAATTTGGGACGGGGATGAACATTACATAGTTATTCTCATTTTAAAATCAGCTTGCAGTGTAAACTGACATGTCGTTACGCTCCGCTGATCGTAATTAAGTCGTTAAACAGATGCACAAAAGAGCTGTAAATGTACCTGGTGTGATATGCTACAGACTCGAGGTTAGGGTCAGGGGGTGATCTACTCTAGCTCCTCATCTGTATGGTATGAATGTACGAGCTCGTACGAGCTCATCGAATACATTACAGACATGACGCAAATCATACTGTCGTGTTTTTTTTTCCTTTTTCTGTAACTCCTCTGGCGATATTAGCTTGATTTCTGCTTTTGTCAACAGTATGGGCACTTTGGAAATATTGTACACAATGTGTGTGCTGTGGTCAAAATAATCACATATTAGTTTCCAGTGCAAAGAAACACAGAGTCGCTCGTGTCTGCTGGGTGATTCCGGCTGTTGGAGATGTAGAGCAATGTTCTTTTGCATACATTATACGCGGACACTTGGCATGAAAGATCACCTGGCACAGTGATTATAATAATAGTGCTTGTGTAAATGCCAGTCCTAAATTATGGTGGACTCAAGACAGTGGTTTATTTATTAAACTGGAGATTTTTATGTCTAGGAATATTTTTAATGGATAGGATCAAGGGAGTAATGAATTGGATATGATGAGAAAGAAAAAGCCCAAAATTTTCGCAAGTAAAAGAAATGGGAAAACCTTATATTTTTCATTTAATATCAGAGACAACCAAAAAGCCACATTTAAATCCTGATGTGTATTTTTCAAGTATTCATAAGTATACGATATATGATATATGCATTGTAGTCTTGAAGAATTACCTACGAGATCAAAATATGAATGAGCTGAAAAACAAACAGACAAAACTGTCACTTCTGAAATATTGATCAGGAAACGGAACTACAAACTCAAAGACATGAATGAATGGATGTGTAAATGATTCAGTGAAAAATCTGACATGTTTATGGATTGACAGTGATGACTTTTCATGCATGCACTCAAATGATTGACTATTCATACTCCGCACGTAGAGTGTGTACTTGGCAAGGGAGACGCAAGAACAACTAAATCTCTAACATATAATATTTTCAATCAATAAAATGCCTCTCTCTCTGCTGATAATACAAAATTTACTCTATGAGACTGAGAGGCTGCAATGAAACAACATTTTTCTCAAGAAACTATCTTCCTCTTAGACAGGAAAATATTATGAGTAAACTAGATTTACAGACCTAATCAAACTTTCTGAGTACGTGCGTTTATGTTTCATTTTAAGAGGACCATTATGAAGAGATACGTGCTGGGGAGGAGAAGTGGATTGTTATAATGTCTAGCTTTTGAAATCATATCTGCAAATATTGTTGGCTGATAATGACTAGACAGGGATGCGAGGGTCATGTGTCATCACCATAGAGACAGTTCATACACACAGCTCTGACTTTCTGATAAAGCAAAGATTTATGGATGTGTGAACATCTTCACCACTGAGGGCGCTATACTATACTTGAGACATGCTGGAAGTTGTCATGAAGACCTATGAAGTGCAGTGAAAAGGAATAATTTAGGCAGTTGTTTTCAATATTCACAGGTAATCACATATATCAATAAATCTAAATTCATAAAAATAAAACTCTGAAGCTTTGTTTTCTGCTCCATCTTTCATGAAATGATTGAAATTGTTTTGTAAGTTGGTACGACATGAGAATAAAACGGGAATTTTCACAATTTTCCTTCAAATATTGCGCTGAAATATGTTACATTTTCAAGGATTACACACGAAAAATGCATACAATATAAGAAAATATACTGCCGACATTCCTAAAAAATAGTTTTCAGTTAAAAATGTTAAAAAGCATCTGAAAGAGCCTTAAAATATTTGATAGTAATATCTACAATGCTTATTCAGCACTTGAAAAGAACCTTTTAATTTAATTTGTAATTTCAGATTAATATGATAAATATGTACGCAGATGTTAGCGATACAGTCAATTAGCTAAATGAAAAAAACATGTACCAGTTACTGTAGTGTACACTGGCTTATATTTGTTGATGTGAAAGTTTCATCCTGTCATTAAAGGTTTTTCTGTCTGTTCATGTGCACAACTATCTATCATGTATATATATTGTGTGTGTGTGTGTGTGTGTGTGTGTGTGTGTGTAAATAGATATATGGCAGAGATATCAATTTAATATGGCTATCATGTATGCATGCATGTTGCCATGTAAGTATGTATGTACACATGCTGACATGTGTATGTGTGTGTCATTATTTTGGTTTGTTTGATTGCTGTGTCGGTTTGTCTAACATATGTGTTTGTGGTGATGTTTGAGTATAGAAGAGGAAAAGCTGGAGAACAGCATAAATTGTCCTTTCAATGATAAAACCTGAGACGCTTGTCCAGACAAAGCTACGAGTACCTTACTGAATCATAAATATTGACAACGGGCAAAAACCTCTGCTATTGAAGCAAGCACCTATGAATTTTTTATTTTGTTCTAATTGATTTTGCACACAGCCAGGAAGCACACATGAAATGTCTAAACACACATGAATAAAAGAAACTCTGCTGAAAAAATCAAACTTGCTTTTTCAAAAAAAAGCTGTTCGTCCTTCAGATATGGGCAAATATTATACACGCACATGTACGATGACATACATGGATTAAACACCAAGTTGCTGTGACCTAAAGCTGGTTGAGTTTTTATCATTGCTTTAATCATCACTGGTCAAGTGACTCAACAGATGCACCATTCATCAAATACATGTTGACTTACTGAAACAATTGCTGATACTTTTGTTGATAATAATATCTTCATTATCTTTTGTTCCCTGAACAAACATATTCTTATTCTTTTTCCCTGAATCATATTGAAATACAAAGAACATAGTTTAAGCCTTTCAAAAACAAACCTTTGTTTGTAATAGGAAATGTTTTTGCTGACAAATGAGTTCCTAGTATGTCTCGATTAAATTTCAACTGTCAAAGATAACATCTGACAATTTTAGACAAGCATATAATGAGTTGTTGAGCACTGGGCATTCCAATAAGAGACTTTTGCAGAACATGAAACTATTCTACCACATTATAATTCTCAAAAAAACATCAAATTTTCAATTAGTATAACTCAGTATGTTTCAGCTGTTCTATCCATCATTTGTTTGCACACACACACACATCAACTTGTTTCAATCTATCTATCATCCTGGATGTATTTGTTTCATGATTAATGGATTTATTATTCACATTAATAAGGACAGAGTTCAGGAGATGAGGTCAACCCCCATAAAAACGGCATCTACCCTCAAGGCAGCATATCACAAATGTAAACAGCAATTAATCCTTTCACATGACATTTGGTTTTCAATAGAAATATCAATGTGTGAGTTGAATGATCTAAATATCATATTGTTTTTCTTTGACTTTCTCGAGCTTTAACTCACTGGTATTTCTGGTAAGAAAAGCCTGGACATTTAAGTTTGGAGGGAAAACGGTTTTACATTTGGCAAGTACATGAATGTATCACAAAAAGACAGAGAGACTATATTTGTTGCTAATAATTGTACCAATCAGTCTTGCTTTCAGATGCTGGGATGACGTTTATTTCAATAGACATTATCAAATGAGTATTTCGAGTAAAATGCCTAGGAAAACGTGTCACAGAAACATCTCGCTGGACTTGCTGTCACTACAGACATAAAAGCACTTTCAAGACTGCAGCGTGTGAGTCACTCAGTCAGAATATAGCATCTCTATTAACTGTGCAACATAAGAATCTGCACGTTGGAATCAATATCATATGTAGGTATCGATGACCCGCTATTTTGAGGCTCACGTTCGTGTTTCAAATATTTTCAACCACAAATCATACGCTTGTTTAACCCTTTCACCACCATGGTTTGTCCCAAATCCATTGTTTTCTATGGTAAAGTTGGACCTGTATACAGGGAACTGGGGGTGAAAGGGTTAATCGTCAAACTGCAAATCTTCAGACCAATCTGCATGCATACAGACACTCACAGGAGTCTCCTCGGCTCTATTGAACACACAATTCACATTTAATCTACCCTGACAATCTTTGATCATCGCATCGTTTAACCTACTTAGATTTCAATACCCCGATACCAGACGCTGACGACACGTGACAGGCGACGGTATCAGTTTCTGGTGATCAAGTTCTAGTTGTCATGGCGATGTCGGCCATGTTGATCTACTTATTCACGCATTCTTGCACAGTCCAATGACAAATCTCAGGGTGGTGAAAGTGACGAGAGGAAGCGAAACTGCAGACGAAACAATGTGTCAGGGTTAATTATCTCAAAAGATATATAGACATACTTTCTGATTTTAAACACGTAAGTATAATTTACCGCAATGATATATATCAAAACTTTGTGGTTTAATTCTTTCAATTCATCAAAGATTCTTGAAAACTCATGAATCACTGCAAGGAAATACTCTTTAAGGCCAAATTCTTTATCAGTAGGATGAGTTAGATTGTCAATGATGTAACTTCATGACATTATTTATCCACAATATATGTAAATATCTAATTTTTTTGACAAGTATCTGTTCTGTTACCTTGGTTACACCTTCTCAACTGTTACTAATGCTCACGTGGAATCTTACACTATAGTATATTGCTAAATTACATGTCAATGTGCATCAAATTTCTGGCACTCTGATATTTACCTTGGAAATTTGTCGATGTCGATAACATTGTCGGCTGTAAAGTAATCACTTGCCTGCCACCTGACATCATTTGCCCAGCACTTTGTACATCAAACAGCAGATATTAAGGTAAAGGGCGACGAATTCGGACGCGCACACGCTTAAGAACACTTCTGCGCAGATTTAACTCCAGCCTGCCGCAAATGGGTTATTTTGTAGCTCATGTATTTAACATCACCTGTCATCGTTGAAATTGCGCTTTTACCTAATTTTTTGACCCAGTCTCTTAGAAATACATGTGACCTTTAACCTTGTCATATTTTGACCCCCTAGGAAGCTGGTTTTTATTCAATATGAGCGCAAAATTAACATTTCTCTCCCATTTACATGGCGCATATTACCCATTCACCTGGAGATATTGTAAAAAGTAGCGTGGTGGACACCCTTTTATTACAAGTGTAAACTAAATGGTATTATGTCAGGATTTTATTCGCCAAGTTTGGTCAAAATGACACCATCCAAAGCGACAGGAAGAAAGTTCGAAAATTATGTAGTGATATAATTTCGATATCGTCATTTTGTAATCGATACTTATGTTAAAATTTCTTTACAAACATCATGAAAACTATATATTCAATAGATATGGATCTTAATTCTTGGTATTTATTAAAATTAACTCATTTGCTAAGCGTTTTATAATTGCTGTCTTTAGTTTAAGTGAATTATATCATTTTCATTTATTTCTAACGACGCCATTTTAACGTCCGTTTCCATGGAAACGAGCGTGGTGACCCCCATTTTTTATTTCATTTTTGCCTTTGCACAACTTCCAAGAATATTTGTGCAAAGTTTCAAGAAAATGACACCACAACCTATAAAGGTATACTGTCACGTGTTCCAATTTTGCCACAGTTACCATGGAAAGAGAAAATCTAACAAAATCACAGATTTTAAGCGGATGGTCGCTTTTTAAAAACAGCGCCCTCACATGGGCATTTTGAATACCAAGGAACGCCCTTTGACCATATATGGGCATATTTAGATTACAGGTGACTGTGTACCTTTAAACCCAGCACACAGTAAATGCATTCAAGGTCAAATAACATTTACTTTTGGACTTTTAGAGAAGCAAAAGGATGAAACACTTTCAGAAACTACTCGAAAGGGCATCAATGATGCAGAATTCTTTTTAAAAATCTCTATCAACTTCAGATGAATGATACTTGGAATAACAGCAGCAATTGTGCAGAGTTATCCAAGTGCCTGGCTGTCTGGAAACTAAATTTTTTATCACTATAAATATCATTTCTGTTCATTTTTAATGGGATTTCAAGCTGCAGGTCTTTAAGTGCTTACATCAGCTAATCATGAAAAAACATGTAGGCAATTTGGTCATCATTGTTGTTTTATGTTTATATGTTGCATTACATCAAAGCAGGTCCAATAACCAGCCTTATTCTAGATAAATAAATAATTTATCGGTCAAGGAAACGAATATAAATGACAATTACAACAGAGTCTTCTTAACTTTACTACTACAAACCACTTGCTATAACAATTCCTCTCATTCATGAATTCTTTTACTCAGATATGTGCATATATTTGAAAAGCTATTCATTTTAAATCACATTGAAAAAAAGGAACTTGTTTTGTGGGTTGAGTGGGGGCATTTAATACAAATATTATAGACTGAGCATAAGGATTTATTTGCCTTGCAGCAGGAGACCAATTTCACTCCTGACGTCGAGCAAGTGATAAACCATGCAGTTGCCCCTAGCAAAATAATTTCCATGTCCAATTTATTACATGGATTCTTTTTGACATTGTGTTTAATATATTGTATACCATTTTTGGTCATTTCCACTGTAGATTTAATTTGATATTATAATCAATAAAATCATTGAACCCTTGAACAAAGACTGTATCTTATTGTCCGTGATCATTTTTTTCGTACATTGTCTCCGCAACATATATTAACTATTTGAAGAGTATGCTTGCTTGTGCAGTTTTATTCGCGAAAGAAATTGATAATTTCTGAACAAAAATAATGTGATTGACATCAGTGTAATGCGAGCACCATGCTTGGAGAAGGAATATTTCACTGCAGACTACAACAATGAATCACGCAGATCAAGCTACGAGACGCTCTAAATTTCATTAGGCATACTTGGAACCGAAAGTATAACCAAATTATGTCACTAATATCTGCGGGTTAACAGCGGATGGACAGGCGGCGTTTGCACACGGAGCATTATCCAGTATGACAGACTGCAAAATCTGTGTCAGTTTCAACAACGGCATTGGCCAATGACGTCGTTCAGATGGAGAGAAATCAATTGATACCTTGGGATGTGATGTTAATCATGGCTGAATAAACTCAGACTTCAGGAAATGGAATATGGGCAAATACGTCAAAAATCTCTTCACACACAAGTCAATCAGTTTGCTGGGATTTCAGGTCGCCATGGTCTAGTTCTCAGTTCCAGCACTGCATAGATTTTAATGCAGAAACCTATCTTGACTATATTTCTGTGTTTTTAATGGGATTCGACTTCCTAAGAGGATGAAAATCATACTTGTTCAGTGAGCCATGAAACCACACGCCACAGGTACTGAATCTTGCCGACAAAATAAAATTGAAGAGCAGCAATTATGCATGTATGCAGCCGTAGAGACGAAGTACTTAAAATCAGACTTAAATCAGTCACATGATGTCTGATGATACTTCAGCTGAACTGTGAATTCTTCATCGACATCAAACGGCAACCCTGTCTGGTGACAACACAAGAAGCTAACACTGGCAGGGTTATTGAACTGCCATGACTCTGGCAATATACGACCATCTGACAATGACAATCTCTAACCTCTGACAATATACGACCATCTGACACAGAATCTCTGACCTCTGACCTCTGACAATCAGTCGTACCAGACTGTGTCATGACAGATTAACAGTACAGACTTTCTTGAAATTTTTCTTTCTTAAATTTGCCACACTGTCAGTGGCAATGCATTTACTTCAAGAATACTACACAAGCTTTTCTTTAGTAAATGACATTTTTTTCCCTCATTATTAAAAGCCGTAGCACTTCAAAATAACAAATTAATAACCACATTATTGCCGAGATAATAGATTTTCCTAGTGTACAATTACCTTAATGCAATTTTGTATTGAAAAAGTAGCAATGATTCTGGAAATTGGAGTTTGTACATGTTTGTTTTGATGTACAAAAGGGTACACTAGCTGCAATTTTGATATTTTCATTATTTTTTCTCTAAAAAACATACTTGCTTTTTGTAATGAGAAGAAGCAAAGGGAAAATTTGCGTAAGGTTTGCTGGAAATAATCATCAAGCAGATTCCTCGAGAGGATATGTCCACCACCAAATTCCTGAGCACACCATTTATAACCTCTCATTTAAATGTGGTAAAAATGTGGTAAAGTTTCTGTTGCTCTAGGAAATGTAAGGGATAATGTGACATTATGCATGTTCAGGGGCCATGTTCTTGAACAAGTCGCTAAGAGTCGCACATGCTCTTGCAAACAATATCCACTGCTTACTGGCGCATTGACTACCCGCTAGTGATGTTGGTCTATCCATGTAGGAATTGTGCTCCATCACTATACATGTACCACTGCCTGGACAAGCTGTTTGCCACTAGCTTGGAATCGAGCTGTTTGAGAGTAAATAGACCAACATTTACCAACGACTCCAAGTGTCAAACTATCAATATGTAAAAATCAGTGTGAGTTTATAAATGCTCTGCATTCAACATTATTTTCTCATACCACAGCGGATCAAACGCTTAGATTTTCAGTTTTGGTTTATTATTCACCATCCAGATCTGAAGTATTCTACTGCAGAAAATAGACCCTAGATTTAGCCAATCATATAGCTGGATTTAGACAAGACATATTCAAATGATAAAAAAAATCAACATTGAATTCTCATGAAAAATTGCAGTTGTAAAAATTGATCAGCAATAAACAGCATTTTTTAGTATCTCATTTCATGTATGCTGCATGCCATGAAGTATATTTATTTCTTGAAAGCAATTTTCTGTGATCATTCAGTGCCGTCTATTTGAAACACTACCGCAGTAGGCTCCATTATCAATTTGCATATTTGTACAATTACAAATTACTATCCATTAGGGAAATTACAATCATTAATATGCATCAGTAGTGCTTAATGAACCACGTACCAAAACAATATAAAATTAAGATTATGTATGTATAGTAACCAGATCTGATCCATTGGATAGGCAGGGCTAATACAGTGGACCCTCGCTAAGTCGCGGGTGACGGGGTCCATAGCCAAAACCGCGACTTAGCGAGGGCCGCGACTTAGCGAGGGGCCTTGCAAAAGGGGGCAACTGTCTCCCATACTGTCTCCCATACTGTCTATGACAACAATAAAAACACATACATTGCTCCGTTTAATTTTATTTTATTAAATTGCAAATATATGTGACAACACACATCTTAATTGAGTAGTGTCAAAAAATGTTACATCAAATTAATTGAAAAATAAAGAATCTCAGTAAATTATGTCATCGCATGTGTCCATCATCCATGTTCGTTCTCTCAAAATAATTGTCACAATGTTTAAAGTTCAACGCGATTGGAAAAACTTGGTGATACTTGTCTGACGCTGTTTCTTCTTCTGGACATTTCTACAACACGCGATAAGTTCCTTTATGTGCAACAACTTCAAGCTGTCGATGTCTCTCTCGCTGTTAGCCGCTTCAAAAAATGACAGTGCTGCTTCAAGTCCCGCGATAGCTTCTGAGGCAGTTGCTGGAGGTGGGACGTTCTCTTTGTCGACTGCGGTGTCGTCATGTTCATCATCGGTGCCGGCTGGTTGGTTTTCAGAACTTTTGAGGGTTGATATGATCCCCTCGTCGGACAAAAGTTCAAATGTTGGCTCGTTGTCATCGGTGGATATCCATTCCATCAGCACGTCTTCGCTGTATTCGCTGTCAAGTCCATGTTCAGCTGCGGTGTTGATAAGGGCGTTGACTGACTCTGTCTCTGGGGTGGCACAAATGTCGTCTTGTACGTTGAATGCTGCTCCGAGTCCTTTCATCCAGCATCCTTCGATAGATGAAGTCTTGACTTGTCTCCATGATTTTCCAGCGATGTAACACATGTCCTTAATGGTGTACTTCTGAAGGCTTGTTACCAGCGATGAATAGTCCGGGTCGAGCAAGAGATGCATCATTAACTCGCGGCGATAATTTGCTTTGAAAGTTTTTATGATGCCTTGATCCATGGGCTGCAGTAGACTGGTCGTGTTTGCTGGCAGATATAGCGCTCTGATTTTCCCATCTCGCGTTCTCAAGCGGTCTTCGCGTGGATGAGCAGGACACTGGTCTAAAAGCAACAGAGCTTTGGGTTCAAGCCCACGAGACGTCAAATGACAACGCACACTCGGGACGAAGTTGTTGAAAAACCACTCCTCGAAAAGAAACTGCGTCATCCATGCATTTCCCGAAGCCATGTACACTACAGGTAAATTGTCCATGTTGACATGATGAAAACAACGTGGTTTCAGACTTCTACCGATGATGAGTGGTCTCAGCTTGTGGTTGCCCGATTTGTTCGCCGTCAGCATTACGGTGATGCGTTGTTTGTTCTGTTTGTAGCCGACGGTCTGAGGGTCGTTCGATGAAGCTTGGGACTTCGAGGGCAGCAACTTCCAAAACAAACCAGCCTCGTCGACGTTGTAAACCTGTTCATCACTGTAGCCCTCGGCATCGATAATGTCTTTCAATTTAGCGGGAAAAGTTCGTGCAGCTTCGGCGTCTGCAGATCGGGCTTCACCTTGGATGGCTACTTCGCTGATCGCGTGTCTTCGCTGCCAACGCCAGAACCACCCTGCACTGGCCTCAAACTCAAAGTGGTCTCCCCTGAGTTGTTTTGCCAAAATGCGAGCCTTCTCACGTATGATAGGCCCAGAAAGCGGAGTCCCTCTTGACCGTTCTTGTAAAAACCAAACGTGTACAGCCTTATCGATATCTTCGTTGTTCGACAGCTTTGCACGTTTTCGGTTGAGGCCCGCCTCTTCATCGACTTCGAAAACAAACTGCCGCAACTTTTCTTCGCTCTTCACCCACCCTCGGATAGTGGATTCACCCACACTCAAATCACGTGCTATCTTCGCTTTCGCTTCACCTTTCTTCGCTTCACCTGTATTAATTACGGTATCTTCAAAAGTAAGGTGTCTGTTAAAGGTACACTGTCACCTGTTCCAATTTTGCCACAGTCACCATGGAAAGAGAAAATCTATCCAATCACAGATTTTAAGCAGGTGGCTGCTTTTTAAAAACAGCGACCTCACATGGGCATTTTGAATATCAAGGAACCCTCCTTTGACCATATATGGGCATATTTAGATTACAGGTGACTGTATACCTTTAACTATAACTACCTGGCTGTAAAACTAGATATGTATATATACAACAGGAAGTTGACAAAAACAGAATCAACATTAATCATTGAAACATTAATATTGTCCACTATTAATATTGTCCAATATTAATGCTTCAACATCATAAAAATTTATGAAAAACCTGCATTTCTGATGAGCCTACTCGGGATATTATCAGCTTGTGGTACGATAACCTTTCTCAACTAACATAGAAGCCGTTCATCACATTTGCAGACGCAGCATATGTCGAATCGCTTCAAAGTTTTGTATGTAGCCTTTGAAAGTTGCCAGGAAACTTGAAACTCTTTCTGTGAGTCAGACAGATTAGCAACACTTTCTCTCTGTCTGGCTTTCAGCTGACCTGTGCTCTGCAAGCAATTTCCCGCCATTTGGAAAAAACATTTCTCACATTTTCTGAAGTTCTGCAGGATTATTCGCCCCAACTTTTGGCACAAATCAGTCTCCTCCTGCTACATATTTACTGCATCACAGTGAAACCTGCTCATGACTACAAGAGCAAAGTTCATTGCCATAGATGTTCAGAGTTCACGGCAGTAAAGCCCCAGGTGGAAAATAATTTGAATTTGCGAGATGCAATTCGCTAGATTTCCGGGAGGTTGATATTGATTACTCTTATTGAAATTCGAGGTCTCACTGCTGGTGTTATATTGTGATATCTGATCCAGCAGCACTGACTATAGATGAAGCAGGTAGCCAGGCTACCCAGCTTGTCTTGTGCACCGCGAAACAAGAAAATGCAAACACAATACCTACACGCATATGGGTTTGACATTTGTTAAAGCTATACATTGCAACTATTATGTGTACATATGAAATCTAGTCAAATAACATGAATGTGACAAATTTGAATGATGCTGGCACCGGTATTTCACAATTACATTACACATGGAGGAGATTGACATTCTAGATTTTTGCCATGGCTGGTTGCTATAGTTATCATCCATGTGAAGGTCCCCTTCATGACCATGGACAATGGTACAGTCCCACTGTTCATAATAAGGTGGGTGGACCTACACACGAGTAAAAAGGGTGAAGTGATTATAACTTTGATGACCTTGACATTTGACATTGTCTTGTTCTATTCTGAAAAGATCCCCAGGAGGGAACCATTCACGTGAATACACTGTAAAAATGTCAGAGAAAGACGATATACTACCGTTATATTGTGAACTTAGCGCCATATGGACGTGATGGATATCGGTGAGAATGATAAAGCCAAATATGAAACCTGATAATTATTGTGAAATTTACTCAGCAGTATCCATTCTCCAGTCGGCAATTTTTTTTCGCACCTCTGAATTACCTACCCTGGGAGATTTGGTATATATGTAATTGTACGCTGTATCCAGAGCTCACAGACTTTATCTGAGAAGCTGCAGATTTCATAAGAAATGCTGCTATGTCATAGCAAAATTTGAAAGCACTTTCTTTTTTAAGCATATCAACATGAATATGTGTAAACTATCCATGTGTCTCCATTGACCTTATCACACAATGCAGATTTTTCTTCTAATTGGGTGACAAGTTTTAAAAATCCGGTATTTTTCAAAATCCCTTACTTGACCAGCTGTTCTTTTGAAATGTTTATGAGTATGTCCATTTGAAAGTAGAAAAGTTGTCTAAATGTCAAAAAAAGTCAAAAGTTAGAGACAGTTGAGCACCTTTCGAACTGGGACACAGCAGCTCAAAGTGTACCCATGAAAGTCACACTTTGGCCACTGGTGGCGCTATTCAAAGCTTGCAGACAAAACAGGTTCAGATGAGAAGCAGAAAGTCACAACATCTTTCTAAATTATGACATCGCTGGCAAGACAAAGTGATTAAAAACACACTAGTTTGCCTTGAGGGGAATATAAAGTGTCAAAAGATCAGACAAATGCTAACTTGGCTATATCTAATAGACTAGTTCTTGGTGTACTTAATTTATTTGGCATCAAGAGTAAACAGACCTAGTCTATCAGATGAATTGAAATAGCAGCAATAAATTTCTGACTGAAAGAAATCAACGTTCTCCAGGAATAAATTCAACCTTGGCATTTTTAGATGAGCCTCAAGTCTTGTTGACTCATGATGCCATGGAAAATATTCCCTTACTCAGCGACTGGATGACAGTGAATAAAGCCAGTAACAGCTGGACTATCATGTTCTCAAACATTTCACTATTACAACACTCTCAAATTTCTTTCCAATCGTCCGCTGCAAATTAAAATATTTCAGAAAATAGCATATAATTAAGTTCTAAAAATTGTGTCTAATATTCGGCTTAATGATGAGTATTACTATTTGGCTTGCAGTGGTTACTGATATGGCATTCTTTTAAATTTGCCGATGATTTTTTTTGTCTGGAAATATAATCTAGTATAATGACCAGCTCATTCAAGGTCCTCCATACTCTGAATTAAAAATTTGGAGAAAAAATTATGGCTGGATGACAGATAAAATTACCCATAATTTTTCAAACATATTTCATATTTATCTTCAATAGTAATTTTCTTTACGCTATTATTGTACAAAATTTGACTCAATCATATCTGACATTATCGAATTGAATCATCTGATAATATGAAATTGTAGCACACAGACTTTTGTCACAAAGAACAGTAAGGCATTTGACAACTTATTTTGTCATGGATACATTTGCATCAAGTTATTGACAAAAATCATATCTCTGGTCCTGAGACACTACTTTTTATTTGACATAATTGGTTTTTACTTTATTCTACATGTAAACCATGTCTTGCGTTGATTACCAAAGCTATCATATTTCTGTTGATGCATAATCTGTCATAATTTCTACTGGATGACTTCCTGAGTCTGCTTCAAAAGGGACAATAGCTATAAATTTTGAGATTATCATTATTCTTGTTCAGAAAAAAACACTTTTTTTTTGCATTTCTAGAGAATGATGAAATATAAACTGTCAGCCTTGCCAACATGTACAAAATGCATCATGCACAATACATGTAGTTGATCTCGGTGTTCACAAATGAATTCTAAGTTGGACTGAACAGACAAATCCTCCATATCTCAATGAACAGTTACACAACTTACACCATAAGAAAATATACTGTTATTACTTTGTTTACTATCACACTGGAAATGAAGTTTGGGAACACTCCAAAACCGATGTTTTTCCTGCATATCTTGATGTTTACCATAAAATATCACGGCTGATATGTTATTGCAAATGTCACCAGGATAGAGTGATATGGGCATGGGTATATGATAAAAGTTATTATCACCTTGGGTCAAGATAAGTTGACACAAACATTTCCTATGGGCCTCTGGCTATTATTCTACCGGTATGCCTATCCCTAACCCTAATGACTCCCTAGGTCACTAGTGATTAATGTGAAATGATTTCTGTGTCCACTGACCTTATACTCTTGCCATGTGATCATTGGGTCTGGACATTACACATCAACAGTCTGACTCTGCACTGACAAGTTTAACACCAGGCATTTTGAAATGATTTTGGCAGGAAAACAGGAAAAAAAAATAAACATAACACATAATGTATCCTAAAATGCACCATAATAACAGCTGATGAATTTATGTGAAAAGTTGCATCATTTTCAAAAAACAACATTATGTTATTGGAGTAAACAAATAACCTACATATGTAAATGTTATTGGCTTGGGGAATATTATATGGTACAGTGTATTTATTTTGTCTTTTGGGATTCAATTACTGTTTATCAATAGTTTGTCTGTCATGTTTGTTATTAATGCTGATGCGATTATAGAATTTGACAAAAACAGTGGTGAAGTCAAAACTTCAACAGAAATTCAGCTTTCCAAGAAGAGCACACCATCAGCTGAAGAGAATCAAATTAAAATCAGAAATACTTTGCCAGAAACTCAACACTCAACATGAGCATGCCATTGAGATTATGAGCCATCTGACCAATGCTAATTCGGTGAATCAGGAGGGATATGTGAAACCAAAGTAGATCTACTGCCAAAATAAAGTCAGTCAACTACCAATTTAAGCTGCCTTTCAAATGATTTAATTGTAGTATTCTGAGAAGCTGACGACACTCTTGCTCCTCTTTTGGCCATTACTGTGTGACATAAATTGTGTAACGATTCGTGATTCAACTGTGGTACTGTTACTAACACAGTGCTCATTTGGTAAACAAAAGTCTATCACACAAAGTCATCTCAACTGAACGCCTGCAAATATCACACTATGCACTAGACTGAGAAATCAAACAACTATTTGATTAGTAAGTATCCTATAGTTGTAGTTGCATTGTTTCTTTTCTTCACATGGCATTTTTTACCTATAGTGTATTAGACACATGTTGTACACTCATAATCTGTAATCCAGTTGGTGTATGCAAAAAGTTTTGACACAGAACAACATTTTTTTGAATCTTTGTCAAGCATGATAAAAGCAAATTTTTATTTGTCACTTTCAATGTAAAGTATACACAGTCACCGTAACTTATACATGTAATTTCGACAAAGTCCACGTCAATTCCCCAGCCCCATGACACATAAATAGGCTCAGACCAGACTAAGACAAAGTGAAGAATAAAACAAGAATAAAATATTTCATGACTCATAATTCTGGAGAAAAAAATCAAGCATGCTGGTGGTTTCACAGCTTCTGTAAATATCTCAGTTGTCTGGTGATCTCTTGATTGGTAACAATTTGCCATCATTGTCTTCTTTTTTCATTGTCATCAAGTTTTACTCATTTGAGGCACGCAAATTCAATAATACTATTATAATATTGTTTTGGCATGCTGAGAACTGACAATCAAACCAGCTAGTACCAGGATTTTCAGTGCATAAGAACATCTACCATATCAATCAATTGGTGACTATGTAATACGACCTTTCTCCAATCGTTTTCTATTGAAAGTTGTTATTTGCATTCATGAAAATACAGTGAGAAGATCAAATTGAGGGAAAACTAGAAACAAATTCTTTTGGCTCCAAAACTGGTTGTGGTGTCGTCAAAAACATGGAATTAATTCTCTGAGTAAATTCACCACACTAATTAGATATATACAATGTATTAATACTTTTTGAACACGGGCAGTGTTGCATTTATAGCACAAGTTACCACAGTCATGAACCCTGGAGTTTGTCCTGCATAATCTGCCAAAGGGCTTGTGGATGAATTCAGCATTGTAAAATCGAGCAATATTTCAATTCTTATGACCAGTTTTAGATCTCAACATTTATCAAATGACAATATTAGAATTCAATGATGTATACAGCCTCTTCGTGAGCATTCGGATGTCTCAGACGTACAAAAGAGAAGGGAAGTCAGTTGACCATCACTCCCTGGCTGTTTATGCTGCACATGGCTATGGGCCTGCAGGGATGTTCCCTCAAAATCAGATCACAGAGCCTTATGTACAATGTGTACTGTCAAGATTCAAGTTTTATATTCTGTTGTTCAAAGGCCTTTACTCTCAAATCCATATATTGATACCTGGTCAAGCACATGAAAGCAGTTAACATCACTTGTGACACATCATATAGTTTATATGTATCACCCTTTGCAGACCTCATCAATTCACAATATGTTATAAACACATGATTTTCATTGATTTGCCTTTCTGAGACATACAGTGACTTTATTGACTAGACCTTGTATATTATTATGTCACAAGTGATCATTTAGGTACCTGGTTGTTTTCTGACTTCAACAGAAAAGTGAACACCTGTCTAAATGAAATTGATGCCAAACGCCATGTCTAGTTAATTGAGAGTAGACAATACCCTATGTAAATGCCTGCATGTGTTTTGCAATTTTTGTTGTAGGAGACACACTTGGCCTATATAATTTTCAAAGCAGCTTCTTTTCTGTCAAGCACTGCTACATGAATGACTGCAGAGTTCAATTAACATATACATAGCTATTAATGCTATGCCCCTCTGCATAATCCTCTTCAGAGATGAACACAAGCATGTGTTTGCCCCCTGCATAAATATTCAATAAGACTTTCACCATTATCAAATGTGACTCATTACTATACTGTGTAATGATTGAGTTTCATGCCCCAATGGCTTGTGATCTGATGAGCTAAATCTGTACCTCAATCATGGGAACATCACTGGAAGTGTGATGCAAGCCTCTGCAAAAATTACCACCATTTTATTGTGACCGGCATCCATGATGGGAGCACACTCTTGTCAAATTTTGAGAAACATGGAGTCATTTTAAATGGGATAGTGTCAAAGTTGTGCATATAGCTGCCACATCTCAATCCCAAATCTCAATTTGTAACCAGAAATAAAATAATCTTTACCTGAAGTTTCCTGTCTTTAAAACCAGTCAATACCCCAAAAAATTCAAAAAAACTTTACAGTTATTCAACATCTGTAAATGGCTAGCCCTTTTCTGTAATAACATTACCGCATGTTCAATATTTTGAATTCTGATAAAAAAAATCTTATATACACGTACATATCTTAAATACTAGAAACTTGTAAAATTCGATCATTATTGTTCTTGAAGCATTAGGTAGCTCCGCAGAGAAGAAGGCAAAGGCAGTTTAGTTACAGCATCTGGTAGGAAAGTCTGGCCGAGATTTTTGCGAATTACGAAACGGCAGAGTTCCTTCAGTGGTCTCGCATTTTTGCAATATTCTAAGAGCATGTCGTGAAGCTGCACATCGCGCTTAATTTCATTTGGCAACGAGCCTTGCTCGTTGCGTATATCAAACATTCCAAGAGCTTTGATGAGGAGGTGCACTGACTCCATATCTCGATTGTCGAGTCCACTGGCGGCCATGGCGGAAGCTCGTAGAATCGGAGACATCCCATTGTAATTTGTGATGGACGGATCGGCGCCGTAGTCTAGTAACAACTGAATGCTTTCATGATTGCATTTCAAAGAGGCCCAGCTGAGCGGTGTGTCGTTATTGTAGTCTACGAGGTTGACCGCGGCACGGTGGTGTAGCAACATACGCAAGCTGCTCACATTATTCTTAAACGCAGCCCAATGAAGTGGTGTATCCTGATTACCGTCTGGTGCATTGAGATCAGCGCCATATTGGATAAGGAGTTCTGTACAAATGTCATCTTTCTCAGCTGCATAATGCAGAGCAGTTCTTTCATACCCATCGACAGCATTGACCTGTTTGAAAAAGTTTTACATGTTTCAAATTCCCTCCCTGATTACTACACACAATGGAATTAATGTCATATTATCTCCCATCCAAAATATCTAACCAGTTTTTCCTAAATGTTACTTTTTTAAATAATTTTTTTAAGCATCTCTTGTTGCTTTTCAAGGAACATAAAAGATGTGGGTTTATGACTCGAAATAATTCCAGGTCTAACGCTAGAGGGCGCTGTGCTAATTTCTGTGTGGCACCTAAGTTCTTGCTCAATCAAATTTAGGCAGGTTAATTCTCTTTCCTAGATTTTGTGACTGATGATGTTGTATCACCTTCTCTCAAAACTACAATGAGATACATGTATTGATTTGATATGACGGCAACTACATCTAACTATGCAACTATACACATATTTCAAGCAAATATTACCCATGCATGTGACCAACAACATCAGAAGCTGTGTCACTGGCTCGTACATCGACAAAAACCATACACACTATCATGGCTTATTGTGTCAGTGTGATAACCTGGCCTTGAAATGCAGTTTGGTAGATTGGTGTTTGCAAGATAAGGTATTTGAGTCAAAGTGTCTGAACCCTACCTTACTACATTTATACATTATGAGCATATGAAACAAAGATCACACTTATAGCTCCTCAGATATCAGACTTTTGTACTTGGAGCACCCAATTTTCAAAACTCAGCACCACAACAAATGAATTTTAGTTTGCTGACCTTACTTGTGCCCAATACTGGTTCATTTACTGAAAACACTGCCTTCATATCAAAAACACAGTGTAGCTGACATATTTATTTTCTTTCCAATGTCAATGTGCAAACCCTCCTTAATATTGTTCCCCTACATGCTTTTGAAAAAAAAAAAGTCTACAAAAGGTGAAAATGCACAACTCGAAAGAAAGCTTCAAGCTTAAACTAATATTTTGTCATTGGAAATTGTAAACTACATGTAGTCTCTTTTATGTTTATGTTTATGGATGATAATCAGAGGTCTGAATGTACATTTTCCCTAAGGCCAAGGTATTAAATTTTTACTACTATTTTACTACCACTCTGTATTATACTCCATGGTTCACTACTCAGAAATTTGATTTTCAGGAAAACAATACAATAAAACACCTCTTTCTCAAGATTTCACAATAAGAGCAGAGAGGAACTGAAAACAATTTGGAGTAGAAATACCTGTCCCTCTAAAAATTTTGCTTATCAATTTAACTTCTAGATGGGGTTGTCTGATGAGGTGAACTTACCGTTGCTCCTCTGTCAAGTAGCAACTTCAGGACATTACTGTCACAAACCATACATGCACAGTGCAATGGAAGCAGAGTACCTGATGCCCCATTGATGTCAGCGCCCTCGTCCAGTAGTTCCTCTACGTCGTCAGTGGAGTAGGCTCTCCAGTCAGCGATGGTGCGAATCAGACGCTCCTGCAGACTGTAGCTTTGCTGTAGTCTAGCCATCACATACCACATGTTAGTACACTTTCCAAAGACAACCCACTCATTCCTGCTGAAGCAGAACAAAAGTCATGACAGTAAACTTTACAAATATAAAATAAATTGCTGTAAAGCAGGAATTCAAATAGTTTGCATGAACAAAATTAAAGTAGACAGAACATTGCCAACAAAGCTGTTCATGAAAAAACGTGTTCACAAACAATGTCTTGGCTGGCACGTGAGCAATATTCATCCTGTACCAGCAGGTAGGGAATGTAGAGACACACCATTGTTTGATCAGTAAGTTAGGAAATCTCATACAATTCTTCATCAGATGTACAAAAAAATGTCCAATGGGTGGGCAGGGAATATGATTCGGTTGTTTTGGAGCTTCATGCCCATGGAAATTTGCTCTGCTCCATCTGGGGACAGCGTCAAGTCAAACTTAAACACATACCTTTCTCAGAGAGCTTATTTAGTGACTGACTTTGTTAAGCACAAGTGAGCATCCTTGATGGGTACTGGGCACTATTTCAGTGGGGGGAGGGGGTTGGGGTTGGGGGTTGGGGGTTGAAGCATACAGCGTAGAGAATGCTCTGGGAAGCTTTTGTAGTAAGGAAAGGGTAGAGGAGCATTTTTTATTGGGATGAAGGAGACTGGGAAGGTTTCCTGGTGGGTTGTAGGGGAAATTTATAGAATGAAACATTTTCAAATCACAATCGAAAGGCTACAGTGAACAGATTTCACTTTCCCCTCTAAAATTTTTATTTTTTCCAAAATGCTCAAATAGAATTCTATTCATAAGATTATTGATATGGCACAATTATTCAAGTCATAATTTGCCTAAAATTGGCTCATTGGCTATCCCTGTATGAGACTTGATGTAGTGTCAAACACTGCAATAGTCATATCATGCTAGCTTAAAAATCATGGTTTAAAAGTTCATTTTATCATCATACACGCCTGACAAACACACTGTGCATGTCAGGTTTTGCATCCACATGCACATGTTTCCCAGTGAGTGAGTGCAGGCACTAGCACTGTGATCACTTTAAAACAAGTTTGTCGATAATATATCCCTTGTCACCATCTATATCATCTGATGCATGTTTATCCTTTCGCACATCGTGTCACAATTTTTGGGTCTTAGCACAATGTGATCAACTGGGTAGTAACTAGCTCTGCATGGCAGGGCTCAGTGTTCCCGGCGTTATAATGCTGGGAACACACAGCCCTGTGGTGGGAGGCTGTATAATGCCGGGAACACACAGCCCTGCCATGCAGAGCTGGGTAGTAACTACTGGTAGTATAGCATTAGTTTTGAAAGACAGTCTCCTTCATCAGATGCTGGGAGGATGCTATGAAGACGACTCCATGTTGGTGAAAGCTCATGCCCTGGGCTCATGCTATATCATTTGGTACCTCCATGTGCTATATGTATATTACTCAGTCACGACCCAGTTGATTCAATGCGCTCTGCTCTTTTGCTTACAGTCTATCCATACACAGTGGAACGGATTCCACTCCGCTGTCCGCAGTTTATTGCGTTTGAAAATCAACAAGCCTACGCCTTTTTGTAGCAATCATATGCACACAAGTGACAAAGCAACAACGAGAATTGACAATAGATCGACATCTTGGAAATTGTCACCTGCATGCAGCCGCTCACCTACTTTAAACAAAGAATGAAAACAATGAAACAAAAGAAACCAATTTACACTTCATTGCAGAGGCGTGGCTAGGAGATCATAAAAGACGTTCGACTGTTGACAGACCTTCTCTGAGTGGGCGTTTCATTATAAAAAAGCATTCATCGGCAAAGATTCAGTGCTAAAAGAAAACAGTACGGTGTCTCTATCTCGTACGTCGTTGTGTAATCGTCTCCAAAGTCGAAACAGCTGTCCACAACTGGCACAAGGATTGCGATTCGCAGTTCATACCAAATCTAACAGTAAGTAAAACAGTCGAGTCATGCAGATTTCACTTGATGCACTTTCGACCCCGTCAAATAACTTTTAATACACTTACCTTCTATTAAATGATTGTCTTATGACCAGCTAATCGGTCCAAACAATAACATCTGATTTGGCGATTTATCCACTCTAAAAATGCGATCAAGGTCCCGATAAAGAAAGTTTGTTTTCCTTTTAACAAACGAGTAGGTCGGAAGTTGACACACAGACCTATTAAGGTCCTCTAGGCTAGTGTATATTGAAACAGCATCGTTGGCAATGTACACATAGTAAAACTCCTAACGAATGTCTTTAAATTTAAAAATTATGAAAAGGCTATAATGTAACTTATTGTAAGAATTAACTCAAAAAGATCCAAAGATACACCTAAAGAGTGATACAATTGAAACGATATTTTATCACTCTTACTAACAATCTTTAAGTTAGGTTGGCCAAATTTGGTTGGAGTATCGACACGACACACGAACATATGGGGTTACATGGGGTCATGTTGTGATATAAGTAAGTTATTCTGTAGGCGGGTCGTGTGTCTACTACAAAATGTTAAGGTTACGAACATCTTCAAATTTGAAGAGGTTGATAAAGGTAGCACAGAACAGGTAAGGCAATACTCAAGCAAACGTTAACGTGAACCTGATTTGTCAACTGTTGCTCGGAATATATGCATATAGTACACTGTCACCAGCAGTTGTCTGCCGGTGAACACGTGCGATGCTATTGCAATGAGCACGCAGAATTTCATCAGCACACGTGCACACGATCCTACACAACCGTTGTGGCTGTGTGGGCTGGCGCCATCCACGCAATGGCGCAGGCCTTTAGAGCGTCCATGATTTTATCCCTGGTCACGGTCCGTGCCCTGGTGTCCTCTTGCACCATCCACACTCACAGGTACCTGGAGTTGCCTGTGTAGTAAAAACTAGCATGTACACTACTACTCACTACAGTGGCAACTCCAGACACCTGTGTCCACTCTCTTCGCCAGTGTACATGAGACTGAGAGCGTGAATCGAACTCATGACGACATCCCATGTAATATTGCATGTGGATGCATCACCCTAGATGACGTGTTATTCATGAAACATTAAGGAAGTTTTATTAAACACCTTACCTATTGCCTGGTCATGAGGGCTATAGCGCCCGTCTATTACCCCAAGGGGCCGTGTGTTACCAGAAACACGTCGCTATTCCCTGAGGGCGTAGGCCAAGGGGTATAGCGATGTGTTTCTGGTAACACACGGCCACGAGGGGTTATAGACGAGTGCTATAGCCCGAATAAAGACCAGGCTATGCTCATGTTGTATTGTTGTACAGTTTTGAATGTGCTTTGATATTTTGCACCGCAACAATTCATTGTGACAAGTTTACTGGGCGATGTTTCCACAGCGGTATCAGTTGTACGTGGCACCACTTTGTTTCAAAAAATATTCTAAGTATATCTTACGACATCCTTAGTTGCACTTCAGTCTTTTCCGTCGATGAGCTGTTCAAGTTCCTACGCTGTTGGAATGTTGGAAAATGTTGGAAAATCTGTTTTAGAGAATGTGTTGTCACCTATCCCGGACGCACATCACATTCTAGTCAACTGCCATTGTTACAAAGCTGCAGACGACACTATGGTCACGTGACCAAACACTTTTCCAAATTTGGTCAGGACTATTTCCCTAGGGAAATAGCTTTCCAAAAAATGCCCTCTGGCGCCACTTTTGTCGATCCGGTGAGGACTAGACGTATCTATTTTCTCGTCACGTGACGTATTCTGGCGAATCGCGACACGGAATAAGCATGTGGCGTGTTATAATATCATATGTGTACATCTTTGTTTAAGAGGATCAGTCTTTTTCACTTGCAAAAAACTCATGCCTTCTCTCTGTCTGCAAACAGGCAGTGTAGGCCAATATGCAGCAGAAGAGCACGGTCAAGTTCTGCGATATTACAAGAGGCAGAGAAATACCAACCGGGACAACATATTCATGGCTTTACTGTTGACAAAGTAAGTTTTATGGCAAATTGACATCCCAAGGGTAAACAGAATTTTTTGTCCTGATCCCTGATCCAATATGCAAGTTTGAGAAATGCCCACAATATATTTTGAATATCAACCTCTATCTCAGAAGTACATGAACATATTGTAATTTTTTTGCAATGTTCAATCAGGTTGAAAAGGTATCCGAGTTACACTTGTCTGCCATAAAACTTACCCATGATGCAACTGGTGCCCAGTATCTGCATGTTGCCAGGGACGATTCCAATAATGTATTCAGGTAAGCACTATGATATTTTATATTGCTTTGTGCATGCAGCAGAGTTTTGAATGAGTTGTGTATTAATGACATCACCTTCATGGATGTGAAGTATTTGCAATTTATCTATTTATAGTGTGGAATGTAAAACATCAGGTAATGATAAACTGTGGAGTTACCCAGTGCTTTGTAATCTGATGCCCACAGAAATGGAATATAAATATTTCAATTCAGTGTCCATAGAATATGCAGACTTTATGAGAGCTTCTGGTCCAAAACAGCTTGCTCTCATAAACATCTCATTCAAGAATTTCAATGGACTTGTATGATAAAATAGCAATAAGCCACATTCTAAGGATGGATGTGTCACTTGGTTTTGGTATGCATGTACACCATACACACAGTTGTCATTTGTGTGTATGTCCAAGTGGTAGTTCCATCCTTGGAGTAGTGTATTGATTCTCACAAATGTCAATCATAATGATATATTGCTTTTGTAAGGAGTGAATCAAAAGATGTATTTACACATTGATAACAATAAGCAAACTTATTAAATCTGCCATGTGCACATGTACTCCAAACAAATCAAATCTGATCAGATTTCTAACATTAAACAATGGACTTAGAAATATATGCATGTACACTGGGATGAGCATGTACAGTTACTTACAAAGGCTCAAGGCAAATTTTGGAGTGGATCTTTGGTATGTTTACATGTGCTGTACTTAGTCTTTATTGAATCTCTTTTCTAAAACGTTCAAAATTTTCACTCAGAACAGATAAAACTTTCCAAGGATCTTTTCAAGAATCAACTTTGCACATATCTGTGCACATACATACTTTGCATTGGGACATTTGAAAGCACAAGCTACTTTTTGCACATGCAGTCACATAATTGCTGTGAATCTTTACATGATCTCACAATCTGAGCCTTCAAAGTAAAATGCTTTTACTAAAGATGCAAATGGAGAATTTAAGGTATTCTCTCTTCAGTGTTGGTTTCCGTACAACACCAATGGATGATACAGGAGTTCCACACATCTTAGAACACACAGTTCTGTGTGGCAGTGACAAGTATCCGGTTAGAGATCCTTTCTTCAAGATGCTGACAAGATCACTGTCCACATTCCTCAATGCAATGACAGGTGAGCCATTTGTTGTCACGGCTCATATATACCAGTATATTCCTGATGTTTCTAAGTAATAATTGTGCAACACCTGTTGATGTATGTGAACCATGTGATGCATAGAATGGTTACAGGATAAGGACTTTTGTTTCAAGGTTCTGTCATCATGTTTTCCAACTACAATTGTGCAATTTGTATTTCCTTTTTAAACAGTAGCCAAACAGACTGTTCAGTTGTTCATCTCATCTATGGACTTGCTTCTTTTCCAACATGAACACAAGGTGATCATTAATGTTGCTCCCCAACCAAACAGTCCTCCCTTCTCATCAACTCAAATTTCACTATCCTGAGATAAACAAGCCATTGAATTACTATTACCAGATGTACCATACCTGTTGATAATTATAAAACCAGGCACATTGTATATCTGCATTACTGTTTCTACACATTTTTGGTCCAAATTGGCACAAATTTGAATATTGTTAATGTAAAATGACATAGCACATCCTTCTCAGATTTAACCCTTTCGCCACCATGGTTTGGCCTATATTAATTATTGTCAATGAATAATTGTGGACATGTTTACAAGGAAAAGGGGTTAACAGGTTATAAGTGACTATTTCATCTGTTTTATCAACCAGCATGTGACTACACAGTGTATCCTTTCTCAAGTCAGAATGCCAAGGACTTTGAAAATCTACTCTCAGTGTACCTAGATGCTGTTTTCTTTCCAAGACTCAAAGAATTTGACTTCAGGTAAATGTCCGATTCAAATGACATCAAGAAAGTGACTCGGCGTTCGATATCCTTACCTTGTCAGATCTAAATGCTGTGCATTTTAAAAGAAGCGATGGTCATTTAGTGACGTTGCAATATAGACATCTGGTTTTTGTAAAATTTTTATACATCCTAGTTTGTGACCAATTCAGGTAGTACGTGCCTCAAAATTGTAAGACTTAAACTTTCACTCACACTTTCCCTGAGGAAAATCTAAAATTCCCTTTCAAAATCAAGAATAAAAAGCACGGGTCAGTTTGCAAAAATTGTACCAGAGAAACAAATTATCCAACGTTTACCGACTCTTGAAATTCAAAATGGCAACCATCCCTGATTTAACTGAAAAATTAATCTTTCAATTTTTTAAAAAAAATTTCCTTTGGAAAACTTAAGTAACACTCCATGAGCTTCAAAATGAGCCCCAGGAAGTGGTAGACCGAAATAATGTTATGAAAGTGTTTGAGTCCAAATATCTGTCACAAAAGGCACATTCTACCTCAAGTTACGAAAACAACAGACTTGTACAATTCATGTCTGACTTATTTGAAACATTTTATTTGGAAAATAGTCCATGAAAAAGTTGACAAAAGTAACAAATTACTTCCTACACTTTTTGAAGTTTTGAATGAAAGTCTTCAATTCATTTTTTTTCTATAACTGAAATAAAGAGATTGTTATCACTTTTCAAATTTAAGAATTGGTAAATCTGAGAAAATGTGATAAACCAAATCAAAAGTGTGCACATAGTAACAAGTAAGAGTTTTCAAAATCAATTCTCATACCCAGGTTTTGCAGGTTGCCAGTATTTGCTTCTGTCCAATATACTGGAATTAAATCAAGCATTATCTTTATTTCAAAGATTGAATTAAAGTAATGTGTAATGTAGTATTCTATAGGAGATCTGTATTAAAAGACCAGTCACACTTTCATTTTGTCATTGACAGTCAAGAAGGATGGAGGTTGGAACATGAGGATGTCAACAATGCAAACTCACCCATCATATTCAAAGGTGTGGTTTTCAATGAGATGAAGGGAGCTTTGGTGAGTTGATGTTGCAATTGTACTTAAATTACATCTAGTGATTGAGGCTGCAAATTTTCATCTTTAGTCCCATGTGTACATGTTGCATACACTTTTGTTGTGGTTATAAAACTACAAGGACGTTCTTCATAGTATAATAATCTTTTACACCCAGATGGTGTAAAGTTATTCATATTCATTGAAAATGAAGGTAGGTATATTTCATCACTGTCATTACCTTCAATGACAGGTTGAGTGGAAAGTAGTTTACTTCAAAGACCTTTCACCATCTCACTCATATATTCTGAAAATATACACTGAAAATACAACCTTGCTGTCAAAGACTGACTTGGTTTATGACTGTTGCAGTCTACCTCTTGTCATGTTGCTTTCAAAACCTTGTTTAGACCTCAGTAATGGGCTGTGACAGGAAGAAAGGTTCACACTTCTGAGTATAAGGTCCAACTTTGCCATAGAAAACAATAGCATTGGGACAAACCATTGCGACAAAAGGGTTCAGTCACAAGAAAGTTTCAAGAATCATAATGATATTCAAAAGAAATAGTAATGTGCTAAAAGTTAGTGGGAACAAGATGTGATGTGATAACCCTCTCAATGACATTTTATTTGTTTTCTTTCAGACCAGTCCTGATCAAATGTTTGCAATCCATGTCCAGAATAAAATACTTCCCAGTCACACGTACGCTACAAACTATGGTGGGGACCCGCTGAAAATTCCAAATCTGACCGTTGAACAGCTCAGGGAATTTCATTCAACGCACTACCATCCAAGCAATGCCAGGTAGGGTATGTCAATCAATATATGGCCGCTACTTGGATGTAACATAACAACCTTGTTAGGCATGTTGGATCACTCCTATCCCAACAATGCCAGATTTTAAATGATTCAACCAATAGCATAGCATAGCATAATGGAAGATTGCATCTCTGATATTTTTATTTTAGATGTGAAAGTTTTTTATTTGGTTTTATTTGGTTTAATAAAATTAATAACACGTAATAGCAAGGGCAAGATCACAACTTGTTACCTATTTGCAAGTTGGTGCTCATGACAATGATATTGATGATGTCATTGCTATCACTCAGCTAACATTACGGGAAAGCTCTTTTAACTTAGGAATACCCCACTTCCCTACCAGAGGATTAATTTCATAGACCTGCCTTTCATACAATGGCACTACAATGGCACCAGTTGGATAAGATAAACTTAACAATGGAACATTAACAGCTTGGGGGATTTTAAAGTCTTCTGTTTGTCACCCGAGTTGGTCAGGCAAGAACCTGGGTTTGATGTACCATGCAAGTTAATGCAGTCTTGCCCTAATGAAGGTGTCATCAATATAATCATCATGAGCTCAATTCCTTTGGCAGGCAAGAAATTGTGATCTTGCCGTTTCTAGTATATGTTGTCATTTAACTAAATATTTCAACTCAAGAATGAAATCAACAGTACCTATTTCCAAAGTATCAATGCAAAGCTAGGTACAGCTGTAATAAGGCACATCATGCAACATGTAGCAGTATGCCCAATGACATACAGTAATGATGTGACCACAAGTAAAAAACAGTAATTGTCATCTGATCATTGTTGCCATTTAAAAAATTAAAAGTCACAAACCTGAATAAAAATTAATGAAGACCGCAAACAACCTTATGATTTCTCTTGTGTATATTTTACTCAGATTTTACACGTATGGTGATATGCCAATGGAGAGACATCTAGAGTTCATTCAAAACCATGCTTTGAGCAAATTTACAAAAATTCAACCTGACACAGATGTTCCAAAGGAAGAAAGATGGACAGAACCTGTGAGTATACATACAGGATATATCCAATCTAATGTATATGAAAAGCATATATGACCCTGTGCACCCCAAATTTTGCTACAAGCCCATTGTTTTCTGTACCAAATGTGGATCTCTGTTGCGTGAAATACGGGTTGAATGTTGACCATATGATTTAATCCCACAAAAGTATCAGCTTCACATTCTTGCTAAGACTAACTACCCACATTTCTGCATTGCATACACAAGAAATGCAAGGTTACTTTGAGAAAGTCTTTGTCTATTTTATAATGAGAGAATTTAAAAAAATACACAGTATCTGGCACAAATTGTTTGAAAATAATTTTGATGATTTTTGCATTTCCCAGAGAGAAGACCACGTTTACTGTGCAGTGGATCCCATGGCAGCAGATCCAAACAAACAAACAACTTTATCAATTTCTTATCTCCTCGAAGAGTAAGTTATCCTCTACAAGTCTATTCAATGCTGTACATGATATTTATATACAGTATGCACCCTTTTAACTCTGTTGACGATAATCATCACGTTATATCATACTGCAGTGAACAATTTTGATACCAATAGATCTCATTGTGCAGTTTAATGTGAAAGGTCAAGTGCAGGAATTCTCTAAGTGGTCAGACCCACCAGCGATTTGAGATGGTATCAACAATGGGTGCACACATACAACAGTGGACCCAGCACAATGATTTGTCTGAAACGGCACCTAATTCCACCGCTGACCTTGTACCCATAAATCGATGACTGTTGGCAAAAGTAACTGAAATGTCATCTAATCCTAATGCTGACTTTGTACCCATAAAGCAGTGACTGTTTAATAGCAATGCTGTTCTACTAGGTCCACTGTTATTCATGTATACCTGGCATCAGATGTTGTTATTTCCAAACTTATTCAAGACTAATCATTTTTTGTCTCTCTCAGCATTTCAGACACTTTTGAATCATTCACAGCATCGATTCTAGGATCCCTGCTGACTGCAGGACCAACTTCACCATTTTATCAAGCACTATTGGATGCTAATATTGGATCAGATTATGCACCTGTTGTTGGGTGAGTAGCTTAGCTCCTCCTCTGCAGATCTTCCAAATTCTAGCCTGTGCTGTTTAAACTTTTATTGGGTAATCTGTGAATTGTAAGTTTTTGAGCTCACCTTTATAACCACATTGAAATGTATCATTGTAGTTGGAAAATGCATGTAGATCAGCCAAGCCAACTCACTGAAATTTAAAATCTAGCTTGTTCCATTACAACTCTTGACATTGCATTGCAAAATCTGACCAGTAACTAAGGAATATAAAAATATACTGACAAAAGTGTCAAGTTTTGCTGTCATCTGTACTTATAGCTATTTTGAAATGATGGTTTCCGGAATTTTTTGTATCATCGAAAGTTGGTATTCCAGCTTGTTTTGGCAATGGATCATCTGGAAGGACCTCTGCTTTGCTACAGGTATTTTAATGTAGCATGATAACATTATCTGGAACAACAAACTAATAAAGACTTGTACCAGAGCACATTAAACTGTCAAAAAGAATGATACCGGTAACAGAATAACAGAACAGTTGTGTCTTTTTTGTCACATAATTCCAGATATGATAGTTCAACGAAGGAAGCGACATTTTCCATTGGACTGAAGGGAATCAGTGAAAATGATGTTGAAACTGTGAAGAATATAATTGAAGATACATTTGATAAAGTGATTCAGTAAGTCCTCCACCATGCAAGCTGGATCTGTGCTTTTGCATTTCAACATGCCAGAATGACTTTGGTATCATTATGACAAATTACCATAATGATAATCTGTATAATTATATATATTACTGCCACAAAAAAATTTATCAGCTTTAAAATTTTTGATATTTGCGATAAGCCCTTTTTTAAAATTCATCCCGTCTACTAGACTCCCATGAAAGTCCTGACGAAGATTTTATTCATGACGAATCTTTTGATCATGCCATTGAATCTCAGTGATAAACAACGATCATTTAATGATATCAGTGTAATGCAATGATTACCAACAATATTGACAGCAAAGCAAAAGTTTGTATGATGGTGTCTGTGAAATAAATTATTGTGATTTTTGTAGTTAAGTTACTCTCTAAGTTTTCAACCCAGCTTCAATCAAGTTAAGTGTTCAGTACATTCCACTTCTTCTCAGAGAAGGATTTCCTGAAGAAAGGATAGAAGCTGTCTTGCACAAGATAGAATTGTCACTTAAACACCAAACAACTCAGTTTGGGCTTGGAGTCATCAGTGTGAGTATATTTTCACTTCATTTTATTTTGTCTGCATTTTTTGATATCCTTGCATGTAGGATTTCCCATTGCCACAGATGAAGATCTTCAGAACTTGAACAAAAGAGGGATACGCGTGTGTTCAATATATATGCATATGTAGCTACATCTTTGAATACTCTATTGCTTCTTCCTTCATAAGAAATCACTGAAACCAGGAATGAATAAAGGAAGCAGTTGACACACACAGCATTCCACAGTAATCTCCACCAACCCTTTCCCCACAGTACTATGGTACATCCCCTACTGTATTCAATTATAGTGCTTTGTGGACCCATATACAGTGAAGTAGGGATTAACATGTGGATGTTTATATTATATATTCATGGCAGTCTTTGATGCCAAGCTGGAACCATGGTGGAGATCCCATGGTAAACTTACAAATCAACAAATGTGTGGACCAGTTCAAGAAGTCGATGGCCGAGAATCCAAGGTTCTTGCAAGACAAGATAGAGGCATACTTCAAGTGCAACACTCACAAACTGACACTGACAATGAGTCCTGATTCGGAATACGAGGCGAAGAAATCAGCAGAGGAACAGGTACTATTGCAGGAAAAATTGAATTCATTGAGTGAAGATCAGAAGACAGAGGTCTTCAATCATGGTGAGTTCCATTAACCTGAAACTCCCGGGAAATCTTTCATCACATCGATCACATAGATATGCAAATCACAGATATGCAAATACACAAATATGCAAATACACAAATATGCAAATACACAGTCATATACTTTGTAAATGAAAATAGTTTAAGAAAAATCATGTACGTGACTGATTCCTTTTGAAAAAAAAGCAGTTTGTTGTAGGGAAATCTAAAAACTGCAAATAGCAATCATCGATGTTCGTTGTTACGCATGGTAGTTTTTTCCAATTCTACATTCAATGAATTATTCAACGAATCATTCAGTGATTTATTATCATGAATTTTTCTTCTCACGTTATTGTTACATGTCACTTTTATGTAACTTTTGCTTGAGGGCATATTTGCTGCACTTTGAAAAAGCTTCGTAAAATTGATATATCATGCCCCCTGATTATTGTTGAGGTATAACAGTTATGAAAATTGTAATGCATCATATTATTGACTCTGTGACTTTTGATATATTCATCATGATCATTTTTCTTCATATCATATGGGCAGTCAATGCATCATCTTGATGAACTGTTCGTTATTTCACAAGAATTACTGATATACAAAGGTCATCTTTTTCCATCCGCAGTTTGTGCAAAGTCTATATCCCCCTTGGATGTGATCAATCAAGTCGGCCATACTCAAAAATATCTTTGTTGAACACTAATTAATTCACACAAAATAATGAAGGAAAAAGAATTTTGCTGCTTGCAGATTTCCAGCAACAGGTAGTAGTGGGTCATACGGGAAGGTGATAGCTTTCTGAAGTGACAACATGACTTTTTCCACACTTTTCGTGCGTTTCAGGTATTGAGCTTGCCAAGATACAAAACAGTAAAGAAGACCTTTCCTGCTTGCCCACGCTAAAAATTAGCGACATAAACCCAGAGTTGAAAAGGACACAGGTGAAAAAGGCCATCATTGGTGAGCATTCAGAGCTACGCTTCTCAATCAATCATTTCTCCGAGTGATATTTAGATATGGGGGAAATTAGATATCAGATTTCTCATCAATCATTGCCTTGTCATATCTTTCCTGTGACAGTCAACTTATCGTGCCAAAAATATAAATCATACTGAGGACAGGATTTTATGAATTCAGTCGTTTTAATTTTACATCAAACTACATTTAGTACATGTATGGCTGTTTAATATCTGATACTGATTTTAAAAAATGCCATTTACTGATATTTCAACAAAATTTGACTTTTGCACAGTGTACATGTACACATGATTAGTCGGCTACGTGCAACTTTTTAACAGCGGAGTGAATATTTTACATTTGTTTCAGCTGAGTTTAACCTAGTAAAAATCTCAAATCCATAGTTAGACAGGAACATCCAGTTTAATAATTGATCATAAAGATGGCTGACAGGAAGTACCTTTAATGCATAGAAGCTGTACAGAACAAACAGCATTGCTATTTTGAAATTGACTGAAAGGTTTTAAAATTCTCTCAATTTTTAGAATCTGTTCCTGTTCAACTATGTGAGCAACCTACCAATGGAGTGACGTATTTCAGAGCTGTGGCTAATCTGAAAAAACTCCCTGAAGAACTCATGGCCTATGTACCTCTATTTTGCAGTGTCATAACAAAGTAAGTGTGGCCACAGGTATTGAAGTGTCCTACATATGTATGTGCATCTGTGTGTGTTTGCAATTGTGTATAGCTAGCCCAACCAGATTAGATTGCTGTGTTGTATACAAATTGTGTCTTTGATTGTGTATACATGTATGTGAGTATCATAGTTGTCATTATTTCTCTCTGTCTCTCTGTCTGTCTGCCTTCTTGTCTCAGTCCAGTATACAATGCAAGATCCGAGGTACATGAATATTCCGCATTGATTAAGGGTCATTAGCATAGAATTTTAATACCGAAACAATGCTCATTAGCGTAATCTGCATATTTGAATATCATTATACCTCGCATCTTGCACTAATAGCAGTCCAGAGCATGAAGTCACCTGAAATGGATCATGGTTTGGTATTTTAGAGTGGTTTTAGAGCTTACCATTCCTGTGCTTTACATTGTTTGGGCAGGAAAAGCTTTGTCATTCTGCATTCAGTCCAGTACACAGTCATGTGCAGTACTACCAGTACACCAACACTGTTTAAACATTATGCTACATGTATGTCCATTTTTTCTGTAAGGCAAGGATGATGATCATTTAAATATTCTGCAGTATGGTGTACCATGGCGCTAACAACTTACTTTGAATAGAGAACAGATACATGCTAAAGTAAACAGATCATCTTTTGAATTCACGATGTGACTTTTAACAACTTTTAACACTTTCCTTTTCAAAATAGGAAATCATCAACAAGTTGACAAATTAGAACTCCTTTATGTGAACTTACCAGGAACATTTGTTAATTACGATCATGGTAAAATGTTATCGGTTTTGTTTATATTTATCTCCTGTCAGTCTTGGTGCTGGGGTAATGAGCCACCATGAGTTAGCTCAGAGAGAGGAGCTGAAAACGGGTGGCCTCAATGTTTCCACTCACACAGTGCTACATCACAGCAACATGAACAGTCATGAACAGGTTAGTAAGAATAAGGAGAATATAATAATTTGGCTGGATGTCAGGGCATATCAGAATGATTTCGAGATGGTGTGCATAATTTATAGGTGTGTGTTCCCCGTACTGCTCATCATATGTTTCCTGATATGTGTACCACAAAGCTCTCTGGGTTACATACATCAGATGGCAAGTGTATGTCTCATGTATTGTTTTCTTTAGTGAGATTATTACCATCATTGAAAACTTGCCAAAAACTTTGTAGACATAAATACACACATACATACAGAGAGGTTGTCTTTACCAAAAGACGTCATCAACATTTTTAGAAATAAAAAGTTTTCTTGTGAGGTCTCTTGTTTGATAACATTTCTTATCAAATTTTAGGGTGTGTTGATCTCGTCATATTGTCTTGATCACAACATGGAAGACATGTTTGATTTGTGGACTGAAATTTTTCACAGGTATAGTAAATGTCTTATGAGATACGCTGAAAGGAAAACCATAGTCAAGTATGATCTATACCAAGCAAGTTCACTGGTCAAATGTATGTAATGCCTTTCAATGGAAAGAAAATATTCATACTATGCAAAGCTATAAGAGCAAATTTGAAAATATTTTGTGTGTGCTACTATATTTAGTGGCATTTGTCGCTGTCATAATTCATAATTCATAAAGTGACTTAATTCCAGTATTCCTTTCATATTTATACATAGCTTCAGATCTCTTTCTATATTAAGCCTGCGTTGAACTTACATGACACAGTTGAATACATGGAGGTGGCTGTCTATTGCCTTGAAATATGCATTGAACGTTTTGAAGGAATAAAACAACTTTATTTTAGATTTTAGTTACCTCATTACATGATGGATACGTTTCAAATGCTTCATTGATAAAGATCCAGAATCGCAAAATTAACCCTGTGTTATGCTTGTCAATAAAAGTACTTCATATCCCAGATTGCTGTCGTTGTTTTGTTAAGTTCGTCTGACCTTTGGGAACATAAGATTTTATGTTACTGTCTGCTTCACTACATTGAACTATTCGTCAGATTTGTATTGAAATTATGTGTATCGTTTTTTTCTCATCAGGGCTAATTTTGATGACAAAAACACACTGACAACACTTATACAAATGGAAGCAGCTGATATGGCCAACTCTCTACCACACCACGGCCATCACTATGCCATGCTGTGTGCCGGAAGTTCCCTGACTCCACTCGGCAAAGTCAAGGAGCTCTTCGGTGGCATGACACAGGTATGACTGGAAGATAAGGACTATTGTATTCATTTGGACCTTTACTCTTCAAAATGAGAATTTGTATCACTTATATGTTAGATAAAAGCAAAAGTCATGGCATGTGATATTTGCAGAGAAATAAGTTACATTTTATAGAAAAGTATTACACAATGATAATAGAGAATAGCTTTAATTTTATTTTATTTTATTTTATTTTTATTTTATTTTACTTTATTTTATTTTACAAATTATCAGAAATGCCATTGCTACAATAGTGTCTTTGTATGTAAAAGAATGTATTACTGAAAATTTTAATGTAAAGGAATACGTGAATCTATAGAATGATATCATATGAAGTTGTGAGTTGCTTTTCCCTAAGTGTATTGCCCTAGTTATAAACCAACGTCTCTGAAATTATTTCCGATTATAAATTTGAATTTGAAATATGAGAACCTTGAAATCTTAATCTTGTAATGCTACACTTCATCAATCAAAATTTGTAGGTCATCAGTTGATAATTATGCAAATGATAAATGACTAACAGATGTTGTTTTGATGTGTCCTTTGTGACAGGTCGCCATTATGAAAAAGATTGCCGAAATGAAGGACCTTGAACCTGTTATTAATAATTTAAAAATGATTGCACACATATTGTTCAATAGAAAAAATTTCAGGTAGGTTTATCTGATGTATGATTAAGGTTATGGTGTCATGCCAATGTGTATATGCTAGTAGAGAACTTCATTTGAATTCTCAATATACACCTAAAAATAAATCTAAATTATATGTGTTTCACGGAAAGTTGTTCCTTTTTGCAACGAAGGATTAATATCAGAAATCGGTGTGAAAATGTTAGATTAGACAAGAAAATTTCTGTTAATTTTACATTCAAAGTATTCTTTTTGGGACAATGTGTGTTTTCTGGAGGAGAAAAGTTGACTACCATAATTTCAAATTTAATGAATATTTGAAATTTTAAATGGTCACAATCTCTGTTCACCTTATAAGGCAGAATGTAATTGTTAACAATTTGATGAAAGCCCTACATATATTTTCTCTTAATACATCCTCAAAATAGTTACCCAAGAACTTTTGGAAAGATTCGAAGGGCTAGCATTTTGCTGAGAAAATCTATTCCAAGCATACATTCTACAGTAAAGAGGCAGCCATGAGTGTCTTAAATAATCATTTTTTGGCCTCTATCTGTAAGATGGTGTATCATGCTTGCTGAAATGCATTGATAGACCTGTACTCCCAGTCTCTATATGCTTGATGTGAATAAATGTATGCAATGCAAAGCTAAGAATACATTCATTGGTACGCCATAATCAACCAATGAACTTTCCCAGCTAGTATTTTTGTGTCTGTGTTTTTTTGTCTGTTCAACCCTTTCTCTACCATGGTTTTGTCCAAATGCAATGTGATCAGTGGTGAGTGTGGACTTCTTCACTTGGAATTTAGGATGGAAAGGGTAAAGAATTGCTGCTGCTGAAAATCAACTTTCTTATTAACAGAAGCAATGCCCTCTTCTCAAAGAAATTTGATATCCCACCTGTGTTAATTTCTTATTAAAATTTTAACTGATTTATAATTGAAGTCATGAATCTAAATGCTAACCTTGCATTAGGTGCTTGACATACATGTAGATTCTGGAAACAACATCAAAAGTTCAATAATTTTTCATCATCTCAGCGATGATTCATTGAATTATATTGACCAAGTTCATACTCATTTAATCTTCAGATGTGCACTCAACACCACAGCTGAGGGTTTAGACCCTGCTGTCAGTTCCTTAGAGAAATTCCTACAGACAGTAGCTGCACCGTCCAAAGCTGATCCTGCTTCCCATGTAAAAATGATAGAGGTAAGTACACCTTATGTAAGTTACGACTTTCATACAGACTTTAAAACTTCTAAAAAGAATATTTTCATCTATTCTTAGTTTTCAGACAATCCGTGTAAAATTTCTCACGTGATTGCTATTTATATATGATTACTTTAATGAAAACAGTACAATTGCATGTGTATGTGTTGCTATTAAAAAAATAATAAAGTTTTTATAATCATTTGCCAACCTCACTATTCATTCTTTCATTTATTTCTTTATTCATTCACACATGCTTTCACTTTCATTCATTCTGTCACTCATTCTATTTGACTGTGAATGTAGATGAGCATTTTACAACATCATTGGTTTTGAGAAGGCAACATTCCATTGCTGTCAGTACCTGCAAATCTATTCCATAACATGTGGGCTTATCATAATGAACAAGCAAAGATTTTCATAAATACATGTACTTAAGGACAGATACAGTTTAAAAAACTTCATATCATACGATATGAATCCATAAATTAATATTTTTTGCTGCTGTCACCATGAAGTAGGTTTCTCTGTCATTGTAATATAGGCAGTTGATCACCGAGTATGGCCAGTAAGTTAATTGATAAAATGAAAATGGCAATATTCCACTAAGTCTTAATCATTCATAAGTAATAATGCACAATGCACTTGTGAAGTACCTGCTGGAACAACGGAGTGACATTTTGGTCTTTCTGTAAAGTTACCGAAGGCTCTAATGAGTGCAAACAAAATATTCAAAAATTCTAAAGATTACTGTACAAAATCACTACTGTATTACTCTCAAATTTGAAATTGGAATGCTCATTTGTTCACTTTTGGTACCAGGAGCACTATTTTACCCCTAAGATTAGACCACCAAACAAACCAACCAACCAACAAACAAACAAATAAATGAATAAACAAACAAAAACACTCTGTCACAAAGATGTAGGTTAGAAATTTCACATTTAATTTCCAGGTGAACAGCAAAAGTAATACTTCAGTTGATCAAAAAAATGTGATGCCATAGAAATGATAATAGATGATATTAATAAATTATGATAATGAGGACGTGAACTCCTATTATGTACCCTTGACTTTGTCCTTGACAATGTCATATGACAACCGACAATATTTTCTATTTTCAATGCTTTCACAATCACCAGCTGTGTATTTTATTTTCCAAGGGCATTGCAATCATTTTCTTCTGTAAATAGCTTTTAGAGTGATATTCACCTTGACCACAACTGGATGTGCATGTATGGTTTCATCAGGCACAAAATATTTTCGTAGAGAGGATGATTTCAGTAAAATAGCACAGTACTTAACCTGTTCACCCCCATTCACTGTAAATAGGTCCACACTGACAGTTGCTAACAATTGATTGGGACCACACCATTGTGGCAAAAGGGTGAGAAGCTGTCCATTTATGCACATTTAAATGCTTTCACCCCAGCCTTTGGTATATCCCAACTGTTTTCAGTATGGTAAATGGTGTGGCCATGTTTAAAGGGAAATGAGGGTGACAGTGTTAAGTATCGTTCATGCAAATTTTACAGTAATGTGTCGACTTGATTTATCAGAAATCTGTATTGAAACTTCAAACATCGCCATGAAATTGTACAAAAGCTCTGCCATATGTTGAAAATATGTGAGCAGAAGAACACAATGATCACACAATTCAGTGTTTTGTCAACAACAATGAATGCCAGAAACATATGCTGCCAACAATTAAAGTCTGCTGAATAGAATTGTAAAACAGCAGATCAAAGATAAGATAAAAGTCATTCTGATTTCTATAGAAATGTAAATAAAAGTGATCTTTTGTAAATGTTGATTCTGAACAGTTTCAGAGAGAACGTTTATTTCACCAGCTGCTACAAGAAATATGTACTTATTAGTATGTGTTACATGCATAAATTGTTTTGCTGTGGTACTTCTGATGGAACATGTTATAAATATGCTAATTTTCCTTGCATTTGTCAATATCTTTCAAATGCTGTAGTTTGTAATAATTTCTGCAGGTTTATCAGTATTTGGTAAATTTGCCACATTTGCTTCATCCTGTTCAGAAATGAATATGGAAAGTTTGAGGAGACAATCTTCAGTCGGAACGATTTGAACAGGAATAGAGAATACATGACCATACTGCTATTATGATGTTTCTTGCTATTCATTTTGTAGCCTTTTATAATTTGTTTCACAGGCCTACGGTGAAATGAGCTGGCAGTTTCAGAAAAACATTAAGAAATCGAAAAAAAAGAAAAAATCCTTACAGTACATTTTGTAATCTTAATTAAATTACTGGTATGAGTCTTTTCATAAAAAAAACTCACAGCAAAAAAGTGGTGTACATCTTATATCAGAGCCAAATGTTTGACTTTGTTAACTGTACCCTTCTGTACTGAAAAAGTCTAGCTGTGCCATTTCTGAAAATCATGCCTGGAAAGGATAGACTTTGATGTTTTCTGCCTGGTGAGGGCGCCAATCCTCTTTATATTCAAAGCCCAATCACATAGCGATATAATTACGCCAGGTGTTAAGTTCCATGAATATTCATCAAATGGAGAGAAGTATAAAAGAAAGAAGAAGTACCAAGACCTGTGTCATTCCTCGCACAGACCGGGCCCTGTGCAACGCAGTCTTGGCAGATTCACGATGGCTTCCACCTCTACACCCACTACCGCTACCATCTCCACTGAAACTTCTTCAGTGGCTCATCCCCACGCTGTTGCTCAGACGGTTTCTGCGACGAATGATGCTACAATGACTTCGAAATTTCGTGGAAGCTCATCGCCTAGGATGGCCAGCCCATCCCAGTCACTCGCCCAGTACTCGCCAGCGTTGCTCAACAACCGACTGAAGGAGTGGCGGGAACCAGCAGTGCCGCGACCAACGCCCAGTCTACACCAAAAACAATGGGGCACAATGAGGTATGTTGAGCAGATTCGTTTGTGCCATTCCCCTTGTGTACGTAACACATTTCCGTTTTCAATGGAAAAGTACGAATTCAAGCCCACTGCGTATGTAGCTCATCACTTTATTCTGAATGTATTTTTCACCTTTGCTGGCTAGTACTTTGGTAGTTTGATATTTTGTACTGTGTGTGCACGTTCAGTTTTGTGGAGGGCCGTGGTTCAGTCTACCAAATCGATAGTTTCACCGTTTCCATTTCTCGTGTTGATACCTTGCAAGTTACGTGTGATGCAGGGCGTTTGGATTCGTTGTATATAGTGTGCAACACTGAAGCTTTTCTGGGGAAATATGAGATACACATGGTGTGCTGCTGTCGCTTGTATTATTTTTCGAGGCAAACGAATTTGTTTTTCATCACTTTGTTTCATGTTTCGCTTCCCTCCGTGCTTACTGTCCCGTATTTCATGTAGCCCTCCTAGGGGTTTTAGAGGAGTATTTAGCACACGTTAACAGTGACAAGAAGTTCTTAGATAGGGCCTCCTTGTATTCAGCACCAAGTATTTGTGTACAGATTCACGTATACGCGAGTCAAGGCATTACGTTGTTACCCACACGGGATACAGAGTATTATGTATACGAGAGTCAAGGCGTTACGTTGTGTTACCCATACGGGGCTTATGAGAATTACGTAGGCCTATACGCGAATCAAGGCGTTACGTTGTTGCCCATGCTTGGCTTATGAGAATTACGTATACGCGAGTCAAGGCGTTACGTTGTGTTGCCCATGTGGGGCTTATGAGAGTTACGTATACGCGAGTCAAGGCGTTACGTTGTGTTGCCCATGTGGGGCTTATGAGAATTACGTATACGCGAGTCAAGGCGTTACGTTGTGTTGCCCATGTGGGGCTTATGAGAATTACGTATACGCGAGTCAAGGCGTTACGTTGTGTTGCCCATGCGGGGCTTATGAGAATTACGTATACGCGAGTCAAGGCGTTACGTTGTTGCCCATGCGGGGCTTATGAGAATTACGTATACGCGAGTCAAGGCGTTACGTTGTTGCCCATGCGGGCTTATGAGAATTACGTATACGCGAGTCAAGGCGTTACGTTGTTGCCCATGCGGGGCTTATGAGAATTACGTATACGCGAGTCAAGGCGTTACGTTGTTGCCCATGCGGGGCTTATGAGAATTACGTATACGCGAGTCAAGGCGTTACGTTGTTGCCCATGCGGGGCTGATGAGAATTACGTATACGCGAATCAAGGCGTTACGTTGTTGCCCATGCGGGGCTTATGAGAATTACGTATACGCGAGTCAAGGCGTTACGTAGTGTTGCCCATGTGTGGGGCTTATGAGAATTATGTATACGCGAGTCAAGGCGTTACGTTGTTGCCCATGCGGGGCTTATGAGAACTACGTATACGCGAGTCAAGGCGTTACGTTGTTGCCCATGCGGGGCTTATGAGAACTACGTATACGCGAGTCAAGGCGTTACGTTGTGTTGCCCATGTGGGGCTTATGAGAATTACGTATACGCGAGTCAGGCGTTACGTTGTTGCCCATGCGGGGCTTATGAGAATTACGTATTCGCGAGTCAAGGCGTTATGTTGTTGCCCATGCGGGGCTTATGAGAATTACGTATACGCGAGTCAAGGCGTTACGTTGTGTTGCCCATGTGGGGCTTATGAAAATTACGTATACGCGAGTCAAGGCGTTACGTTGTGTTGCCCATGTGGGGCTCATGAGAATTACGTATACGCGAGTCAAGGCGTTGTTGTGTTGCCCATGTGGGGCTTATGAGAACTACGTATACGCGAGTCAAGGCGTTATGTGGTGTTGCCCATGAGGGGGAATATTAGTAGTATGTATAAGGGCGTCGAGGCATTACATTATGTTGCCCATGTGGAGCGTACGAGTATCATATACACGCGATTTGAGTTGAGTTGCTACACAGTTGCCCATGCGGGGGCTTATGAGAATTATGCATATGCAATTTCAGTTGTTACCTGTGTTGTTCTGGTGGGAGTATGCAATATTTTGTATACACAATGAAATGTGTGACGATGTGATGTCTATTAGGGACACTGTCACTTGTTCGCTCGTTTTCTGCTCTTCACCTGCGCGGCCCGTGGTCATATGCGAGTACGGGTATCGTATATGAGTGCGGGTGCGTGGGTGGATGAGGGGTCGTGGTGAGCAGGTGATTGTGTAAGTGACACTGTTAATTACAGAAAACGGATTGGCTACACTAGAGGTAGTAATACGGTGTTTCATTGCATTACAGATGCAAAAACAATTGGCAGAGTTACATAAGAAGTTTGACATGCTCGAGAAGTCGGCTGGCAATGCATCGATTAAAGAGGAGGCTCTGTAAAAAGTGATCGAAATGGCCAACAACGCATCGTGGAATTCCAGACCACAGCTCTCAATGCACTCAGAATATTGGTGGACAGAGTAACCAACATGGCGCACCCGAAGTTGTCCAGATGGCAATATAGTTGAAGCCTATGTATATACGAATATGATAAATGAATTCAAGAGATATTATTTGCATACATATATGTAATGTGTTCCTGTTATGTTGCGACACTGTACTCCTAGACGGGGAGGGCGATCATCAAAGCCCTTTGCCGTTATGGCTGCCTGCCTTGCAGGTCCTGTCTGGGGGTGCCCTCTTCAGGAATGTACATTTCTCTTCAGCGTATTACCCATCATTGGGACTTTGAACACCAAGTCAATAAAGACATCAAGGCCTACAAACTTTATCTTGGATGTCCTTAGAGGGCACCCCCAGACATGGTCCTGCCCTTACTCGAGTGTATCCACGATGGCTCAAGGGACGATAATGGCCTCCCCTGCACATCCAGCTTTTATAAATCCTAAGACCTTTATAGTGGGGAAATTCACAACCATCTTGTTTTTTGGAAAATTGTCACAGACCCACTTGACAACAAAAATTAATCATGGAATGGATTACCATTGGTGTCAGTATTTCTCCGTATAGGCCTATAAGGCATTTCTAGGGAGAGTTTAAGATTTTGTGTACGACTATAAGTCCCGCCAATACTATTACGGTCTTCAAAAATCACCCTCTTGTCAACAGTTTGGAGAGTTTTATATCCTCCACACCGGAAAGTAAATTAGAATCCGGGGCGATTTCTGTATGGGGAAAAGTGGGTATTGACCCCCCTCCAAAATCAGTGATGTCCATCACAATTGAACCAAAGAAGCCTAGATTGTGCATTATTGATATGCGTTATATGAATCTTTGGATTTGGAACGTAAATTTTAAGTTAGATCACTTTGTGGAAGTCTGTCGATATCTTGATCAGGGGGATTTACAAGTCAAGTGTGATTATAAAAGTGGTTACGACCACGTGAAAATGTCTAAACGCGACAGGGGCTTACGTGTGTAATACTTTGCCTTATAGTTGGAAACTTTCAGCATACGTGTATTACAAATTGGGTATTGTATCACCAGCTATGCTAGATCCCTTGGCGTCCCATGTATACAATATATCGATGACGGACATGGTGGCCAACTGCGACATTAAAAAACTAGCAAGCCCGCTGTTTTTTCGTCAAGAATTGGCAGAGTTTGCTGCTTTCATACTAGCCAAATTTGTATTGACGCTGGATATTTTATTGCTCTCGAGAAAAGTATTCTAATCCCCGTAACATCCATTGTGATGCTCTGTTTTACAGCAGATACGGTTACTAGGTCATTTCCAAAAACAAGATAAGAAACAATATGATTTAGCAGGCATGTTGTGTTGGCTTCTAGAGTATCATATCAGGTTACGTATCCATACGGACTCTAGCTCTTTCAGATGGGCGACCCTTAGCATAAGGTCGCGACGATGTTGAAGTGATAGGTGACATGTGAGAAAGTACATGGCAACAGGAGCATATCGTAGTCGAGGAACCCGAAGCACTATATTGGACCCTGCTCGCTTAAAAGAACATGACAAAGAACGCCAGAGTAGGTGCAATTTAAACCCAATGACACGCATACACAAACACAAGACAAACACATTTTCATAACAGACATGACCCAAAAAATCCACCTCGCGGAGCGATTGCAGAAACTCCTGTCTTTGCCCCCAGGCACTCGCAGTTGGATCTGTGGTTGTTCCTATGACAGTGAATGCACCACTGTCGAATGTGTAACACAAAACTCGTGAAGCCGGATGAGAGACGGCAGAACCCACTCAGAGAAATTACCACCAAATATTTGAAGATATCCATCAACGTATGCATCAACTGTTGGGAGAGAAATCCGCATACGAGAGACAAAAAGATTGGCTTGTTCAGCAGCTCGAGAAATTTCTAGCTTCACTACCTGTCCCAATAGATTTAACAATGGCGAACTCAGAAGGCATTGTACGGTTTTTATTTAAAGATACGGACACAAAAACCCATGTTCACACTGATACGTGTCAGTATTTGGGGCATTCCGGTGTCTCCCTGCCAGTGTCCAAAACGTTTAAAAAGCTGCTACGCTAATAAATATGGTATCCAAATTAAAAACATTCTATCGCATTGTATACAAGGAATGCTCTATTTCAAGACAAAACCCAGTAGAAGCATACATTGTGGTCAGATACATGAAAAAAAAAAAAATTGTCTGAGGGGCAGTAAAAGCACATGTAACCCAAACAAGCCCCTCTACTCTTTATACAAAATTAATGAAATTTTTATTTCATCATGCAGAAGATTGGTGTCGCAAAGTCCCCAACACATACATTCTGGCAAGGGATCCAGCATTTTTCAAGGTGATTTACTTCTCGGGTGATAGGGCTGGGGGTTTGGGAAATGTAGAAACACAAGAGATATAGTTTTCCAGCCAACTCCTGTTTTTTGTTTAATCACACTTTTGGGAAAAGACACTGAGGGGAGGCTCATCTAATTTGTTTGCGATTAAAAGATGTGAAGATAAGTTTTTATGTCCGGTGAACACCGTAGAACAATATATTTGTTTAGCAAAGGATTTAGGTATGGATCTGAGGAGAGGGCATCTCTTCCGACCGACAACCTCAAGTGGAGACATTGAACAACGCCCTCTAGCGTCATAAGTTTCTTATCTGCGCCTAAAACTACCTCAAAGAATTAGACATGGATACTCCTCACAGTTGTAGAAGCGCATGCGCTGTAATATTAGCCATGGCAGATACGGATATCAAAAGCCTGGTGCGTCACCTTGGTTGGCGGTCGGAAGAGATGGTCAATTATTATACACAATTGTCAAATATGTCAGTCAGGACCCAGCACACTAGTTTGTTGAAGCTGTGAATGAAAATCTAGACACCTTGCAAAGTTATGAACGAGTTTTACGATAGCCTTTGAGCCATAGTATGTGCATATGTGAAGTGTCGATTAATAACCGCTGTATAAATATTAAAGAAGATAAAACAATTTGGCATAGTTTATCTTGATGTCCTGTTTTGATAGGAAAACTGGTTTCATGAATAACTGATGGTTGTAGCACGCATGTATGAGTGGGGGTTTGGATGAGGAAGAGGAGAGTTATAGGCAAGGGTTTATAGGAATGGGGTTAAGTAGCGAGGGGGATATATAATTATATACATGGTTAATGTGTGAAATGGACGGCCGGAACAATACCCGCATCCCCCAATCCTTAACAATAGGCTATATTCATGAGCGGAGTGATTGGGCTTTAAATATTATATTATTCAAAGCCCAATCACATAGCGATATAATTACGCCAGGTGTTAAGTTCCATGAATATTCATCAAATGGAGAGAAGTATAAAAGAAAGAAAGAAGAAGTACCAAGACCTGTGTCATTCCTCGCACAGATAAGGGCCAGGCTGCTGCAGGAATGGTATAATAACGTATACGACGACAGAGCAGTAAAGGTACAAGCAAGAGATAAAGATGTGCTGCCCACCCACCCGCCCTTATGATGGTTTAATCTTTCGCATGGATGTAGCCTCCACAATACCCGCATCCCCCAATCCTTAACAATAGGCTATATTCATGAGCGGAGTGATTGGGCTTTAAATATTATATTATTGTCACCAGAACTAATGTTTTCATCATATAATAAATATAGAAATACTAAGTCACCTGGACAAGTTATACTAATGATTGATGTTTGCTCAATAAGTTTCTGAAAGAAATTGTGTGAACAAGTTTTAATTACCAGGTAATTAACAGTTCATGTCCATGGAGCTTTACAAGATTGGAAAGATTAACAGTATTTTGTATTTATCACTAAAAACCTGTGGAATCATTTAGCTTCAGGTTTGGGATAGAGTACCTACCTTGAGGCCCCCAAGGAAAATCATTTTAGTCCATATCCACTAGATGGCATCGACTGATCTTCACCTGTGCCTGAATGTTATGTGTTATTAACCACTTCTAAATGAATGGAATAGCTTCAAATTCACTGTTTTATCTTCATAATGAATATTTCCATTGTTGTTTTCTCCGTTTGATATCAAACTATTGTGCCTTTCTTCTGACAGTATTTCTCACCAGGTTTATACCAATATCAACATGTTACATATCAGAGTCTCTCCATCTTATTCATGCATCTGTCTCTTTCACATCTTCTGATTAACAAACATTTGCTTGATACAGATGTACATTGTTGCATCCCATTCCATTCTGTATATCAAATTCGTTTCAACATTTACCAGCCTGCCACCAGTTCTATAACATCATTACACTGTCTTCCAATCTAATAACATCATGACTTATATCACACGTAGGTATCTGACTTCAAGCCATCAAGCAGGCGGATACACTTCCCACTGCCTTTTCCAGTCAATTACATGGGACAGTGTCTACCCACAGTGCCCTACTCACACCGAGATTGTGCAAGGTAAAGTTAGCCTCTCAATATGAGTTTAATAACAGATCAGCTATAATCTTCATCCTACCAAGAGCATATGTCGACCACCCTCAGGTCAGATTGATCAAAGCGAGTGATGCATAGAATGTCCTGCATGGTGCATTTCAACAAAGACTTGAAAATTGGAAGGCCCCAAAAACGCATATTGCAAAGTTAACACGATTTTTACTAACTTAACCTGCTACAATATACCATGTCAAGTTGATGAAAATAATCACAGGTTCTAGCTGAATTCCACTTCATACTGGCTTAGCAGATAGGGAAGTGATAAGCCTGGCAGGATTAAAGGTATACTTTTATTCAATGTCTTGATTGCAGCTCTGTACAAAAAAATCATACCCCTCCAACACTTTGATATATTTTTGTAAGTCAATGACAATCTCCTGGCCATGTCACTGGGCTGCCAACACATTTCAAAGTTTCTCGTAAATAACTCTTTACGTCTGCCTTCTTTTGTCAGCTTACGTGTTCTCAGTAAACTGATGACCAGCAAGTTCCTGCACAGAGAAATCAGGCAAGTTGGTTCCCTGTCCTTGATTAATTCACTTAGTTTTCTTGACGAACAACGACAATCATTATGTACTATCAATGCAGTTCATTACTACATCCAAGTCCAAGTACAGTGTGTTTGACTCAGAGCAAGGCAAGCTCAGGGATAAGCAAATTACCATTGGAGATACTGTAGAGCCTTGGATATATGTCCCCGCTTCAAGAACATCAACGAACATATCTTTAGCAAAGTCATTGTGATAAGACATGTAATTCTTTCTTACAAATATTATGACATTTTATTTGTCCACAGAGAGAAAGGTGGTGCGTACGGAGGAGGGGCTTCCATGGGAACATCAGGGATATTTACATTCTATTCATACAGGTAATGCTACAATATACAGTCACTCCGGCTTTTCATGTAGTGTATATGGTGAATTCAGAATGTTTGGAAGTTGTAGCAATCTGGAGTGCTGTCACTACCTGTAGTCAGTGACCATCTGTTGCTGATATGGGAATTCCTTTTGGATGAATTCAAGTTTTTCTGCTTTGCTGCAGGTCTGAAGTGATGTACAATTCTACCAGATGGCTCATCATTGGTGTGACAATTTGATGACCCAGCTGAAAATTATTTGTTTCTTGCGCCAAATCATGATTCTTTACTCGAAGGATACACAGAGATATCCTCCCACTAAAATGTATTTTGTATTTCAGAGATCCAAACAACATAGAAACACTACAGGCATTCAAAAGTTCAGCAGAGTGGGCCAGCCAGGGGAAGTACACGCAGCAAGAAATTGATGAAGCTAAACTCTCAGTCTTTCAAACTGTAAGTTTTGTTTACACAAAAATTAGTATCATCAGAATATACATGTTGATTTTAAATATAATTTTATGAAAATATCAATAACCTCTCATTCCCATATGACAGTAATGGTATTAAACATATTAATACATGTTAATGTGACCACAGACAGTAGAGAGGAAGAACTCCCTCTACTGTCTATGCTGTGACACAGTGTTTGGTCACAACTGTAGTTTGCTGTATGGTATTGCAGACAGTGCTACCATAAGTTCATCTATCTTAAATATCTGGTGAAATCTTCTTTTAAAATCTTAAGACTATGAAGCAAGTTCTACAACTGTAGCGCCTCCTGTCTGCATAAACAAGCACAGACAATCAAGAGTGAGATGTCTGTTAAACTATGATAAGCTGCCAGGCAGTCAAATTAAGATTCAGTACAGCATGTTTCAAGAACATGAATCACAATGTAGAGCAAAATTTTGCTTACTTTGTGTTAAAGCTACTAAAAACAAAGTATTATTAAGTATTACTGAAATAGCAGAGTCTTACATAGCACTATTGTACAGTACATGTATTTACCATCAAAATCAAATATTTTGTTGCTGGTTTTGCGGAATATGTTATAGCTATTGTTATAGCCATGTGTCTGAATATTACAAAGCCAGGAAGTTGTAAGTTAATAATCCATAAGGATTTTTGTTAATTATTTATGAATCTTCCTTGAAATATCTATTCTGGTATTTCTGAACAGATTGACTATCCAATAGCGCCCCCAAGCAGAGGAATGACCCTGTTTCTGACCGGTATCACAGACGACATGAAGCAAACCCACCGTGAACAGCTGTTTGCCGTCACCAGAGATGACCTTGTCAATGTGGCACAAAAGTAAGAATTACATGTGTAATTCATGTACTTGCGTGATTCTGAATCCCTGTCACTTCACAACTTTGAATGATCGCAAGTCGTGATAATATAAAAAACTGACTTTTCAGTTTGCTGTATCCATAGATGGAGTTGTATTTTGATTCTATCGCTTATTCGTGTCCTGTTTTATTGAGTTTGTGGTTTGGTTTTACCCAGCAAGACTACTTTACTCCCAGGAATGAACATCTTTGAACTACACCTTTCTAAATGGTATTGGTATCAGTGAACTTTTTTTCACTCTTTCTATAAAAATAATGGCAAATATCATAAGGTTCACTGTAATTCATGACTGTTCATTTCTCATTAAACATCTTCTTCCCATGAATATTTCTCTATCAAATGTCGCAGGTATTTACTGTCAGACCATCAAACCAATGGTATTGCATTCCTGGGACCTGAGACTCCGCTGACGCGAGAGAATGACGACTGGATGAAAGTGGTGGATGGCCAACCAAGTTACATTCACAAACACTGATAATGAGTAAGTAGGTGTGGAGACCCAACAGTTCTTTAATCTGGTCAACCCTTATAGTGCCTGTGGTATCACCCAGTGCACTTGGATATCAATTGGAGTGCTAGGTTACAAAGAAAATTACATGGGGTACATAGAAAACTGCAATTGAGTAGTAACTGCTCTGGATTACAATTTTCAAATTGTACATCCTTTATTTAAGTGGGTTTATTCATTTTTTTTAATAATTCCCAAAGTTGTTCGTAGTGACAAGAAAACTTTACACTATCCATTAAAAAAACGAGAATTACATCAATCATCTTATGTATGTTCAAAAATTTATTTTTAAACAATGCAAAAGAGCATTGGAAATACATTTTAAAAAATGAAGCTGAAATTGTAATGTCACAGTTAATATGTTTGTATCAATTTTTACGCTCCCATATATGCATATGTATATATGCAAATGGGAGGTATTCGTATAAGGTGGCAAAATGGCGTCTGTGTGTATGTAAGTATGTATGTATGTCTGTTAGTCCGTCCACATCAAAAACTCCTAAACCGTAGCACATACTGTCTTAGTATTTGGTGTACAGGTGCACCTAGGGGTGGAGATGTGAATTTGTTCAAATGAACATGTCAGTGCCAAAAATATGCAAATGAGGGGGAAAAAGGAAAAATCCTGCAAATGGCTAAAACTCAGTAAGCATTGGTCAGATTTGGTTGAAACTTGATATGCAGATTTCTTTAGGTATTCTAAATTATGTGTGCAAAAATTGGGATGAAATTTGCATGTTTGTATTTTTAGGGTATTTTTTCCGTTTTTAGTCAAAAAATCTTGTTCTCTGAAATCGTTCGTCTGATTGCTATGAAACTTAATATTCATGTTCCTCAGAATGACCTCAGTCATGCTTGTACAAATTGTATTGATATTGTCATATTTGTAATTTTGGGGTAATTTTCCCAATTTTTGATAAAAAAAATTTTAATCCAAAAACTACTGATTTGATAGCTTTGATATTTGGTATACAGGTATCTAAGATTAATCTCAATATAATGTATTGAAGGTATGTTGAAACTGGCAATTTTTTATTTTGTGGCAATTTTTGCCATTTTTGGTCAAAAAATTTTTCTCCTAAAACTTCTGATCTGGTAGCTTTGATATCTAGTGTACAGGTTCCTAGGGTTTATGTTAATTAGATATATTTAAAATTAGGATGAAATCTGCAATTTTGTATTTTGGGGGGCAATTTTTCTCATTTTTGGTCAAAAAATTTGTTTCTCAAAATTTACCAGTCTGATTGCTTTGATATTTAGTAAACCGGTTCTTAGGGTTTTTGTTAATAAGATATATTGAAATTAAGTTGAAATCCGGAATTTGAATTTTTGGGGCAACTTTATGAAACTTTCAGTTTTACTGGGATATCTTTCATTTTGTATTTTTACGATTTTTTTGGGTAATTTTATACCTACTGGAACTAAGAGTATATAATGTGGTGATTTAGTAAGCATTTGATATGGTAAACTGTATTTGGTGTTGAAATGTGGTAAAAAAATCCTGGCTAATTTTGAAAAAATTCCAAACAAATGCCAATAAAAAATTTAGCCAGAGAAGGTATTACAAAAAGAAAAGGTGGGAGAGTGGGGAAAAAAGAATGAACAATGGATTGGATAAAAAAGATAATGTACCTCATCGATCTTCCAGACACCATCCTTTATCAAATGGTCCACCCCGATGTATTTTTGTGCACAATTAACCATGCAGTGTATTTTAGTTTAAGATGTCAAGTTAGTTAAGGATTTGAAAGGAATAGTCAAGTTCACCACAGTTTAACTTTATCTCTTGTGTCATCATCCTTGTGTAATTGGTTAAGTTTGTAAGTTGTTCCAGATGTGGATGCACCAGCTGTTCTGGAAGAAAACAATGTTTACTTTTCCCTGTAGGGTTTCTGAGTTGATGATTGTATGTTGAAATTTCTCCATGTATCTGGTGTATGGGCAAAGTGTAAACATTGGTTGCATGTTATGTATTTCAGTCTATGTCAAATATTGTAAATTAAAAATCAAGAACAGTTTACTGTGTGCTTGTAAAAGATAACATATTTGTCAATACATAAACTGCCTTGCAGATTGATTGTCTTAAAGATTATCACAGAAGTAGAAAAGGAAAAGAAACTAATCAAATTGCTGTAACATATTCACTCTCAGTGCCTGTAGGCCTATACTTAACTATTTTATCATTACATTCAGCTGTTTGTTATATCTTTATCACTCTCCATGGGCCAAGGCACACTTGGGGTCAATGTCATCACTCTGTGCCAGTCTGTGTATGTCAGTCTGTCTGTATATGTATGTCCATGTTTCATACAATTGTTGACTTGTTTTGATAATATATGGGAGCGAACAGTGATGTTGTCACTATTTTTAATAGTTATTGTTAATAATTACATCAATTGGTGTTTTTTACTATTACAGAAATACTTTCTGCTGCAAGAAAGATGTGATGCTGTTGAAGTACGTCAAGAGCTAATATGACCAGTGAAAGGCCTCCGGGAGAATTAAATTTGTGGCCCAATTTTGGATGATCAAACAGTTTTGTAAAGGCAAATGCCAGTCTTTAGGATACTACAGAAGTCATTGCAAGTCGCATCACCAGTCAGACAGCATTTGAAATTTACTTGGAACTGCAACAATTATCAGTGACTTCAAGCATTTCTGAGACTGACAGCTGTCAAGGAAGATCTTACACTCATCATATATTAGTAACTGTAAATATTGTACAAATTTACTCTTACAGATCGTAATAAAGGTATCAGATCAAGGGTATATTCAGAAAGAACTGTAACACATGAACGACAGTTGGTATACATTTATGTGAGCCTTGCTTTGAAGTGGTGTTTTCACAGCAGCTGTCAGTCGCGGCCCAGGTTCAAGTCTCAGATGTTTGTTTTGATTTCCAGCCAATTCTCATCAATTTCAAGTGAATTGTAGAACAGGCCAGTCCTTCTTAACAGTAAATTGCCATAATTTCTGTCGGAGCAAGATTTGTCATCAGTAAGTTATCGACTGGATGCATTTAATCCTATCATACCAATATGTGATTAGGTGGCTGAAATGGAATAATTTTTTTGTATTGATTTGTAATTTATGGTTGTGATGTGTGTGTGCAAAGGCATTTTAACTGCTTTCTTTCTTTAAGTGCAAAGAAGACGTTTTTGTTTTAAATGTTGTAGACATTTACACATATGAAGTTTTGACCCCGAGGTGACCCAGAGACAAAACTGGCCAATAGAGGGCGCTCTTGAGTAGATGGACAAAAAGTGCTACAAATCACGGCCCATGTGCAGACACTAGATTGGAAAGCTTGTGAAATCTGTGTTCATAACTAAGGAGGAATACATGTAAAAAAACTGAAATAATAAGATCAGGAAAAGTTACAGATAAAGATTTTGATTTTCTACACTCAAAGTTGAACGGTAAATGTAATACCGGTATGTAACATTCACAGAGGGCAGGTTTCAATACTGCTTTGTGTGTCCAGAATATCAACAAGTGATCATTACTAGTGCACTGGTTATAGAATAATACACTTCATAGGTAATGTCACACTGCCACTTTGATTGAGTGAAATATTGTCACAGTATTATGATCATTTCCTCAGTGTACATTTTTAAAGAAGAAGACAGCCGACTATAAATTAGGCACTGTGCCAACAGTGAGATTTTATTAGCATAACTAGGAAAGCAGAAAATAGATTGATCACAATAATGTATTGATGTACAGGCAGCTAATGGTGAAGTCAACATTGTGTGGATTGAAAGAGCATGTCTGCTCTCAAGTTGAAAAAGAAAGGAATCAAACTACTAAGTAATTTTTTCTAACACCTCAGCGATTCAGTACAATGTCATTTAAAAATAAACACCAAGTTAAGTACCCTATATAGTGTCTACTCTATAACTGTCATTTCCATAAGTCTTTTTGAAGTGAATTTTCATGGATGCATAAGATAGTTTTGTTGCTTCGCTTAGATGATGATAACAGGACCATTCAAACAATTTTTTCTCTGGTGCCTTTATTTAAAACGAGAGAGAGAGAGAGAGAGAGAGAGAGAGAGAGAGAGAGTAATTACAGGCAAACACAACCCTTGCTCTGTTTCATATTTATATATGACTTTCCTATATGAGAAGAGACAGATTGTGATGTAAGGATGTGAATGTAAAGAGAGCTGAATAAATTCATCACACTAGACCATACTAGATGCTATGTGTTCAAAGATACAAGTTGTGACATTCCAAAGGGAGTGCTGTAAACTTTGATTGTCAAAATTGGAGCAGCTTATGCGGCATCTTGATTGGTTCCTTAATGCTAGCTACTCAGGCTGTTGAAAAAGTTGATTGTACTGATAAGTGAACAGAATGTAACTTAACCTATATAAACAACATCGACATATGCACTCACAAGCCAAGGGGAGGTAAAATTCTCAACTACATCCAAAATAACATAAAATATTAGATTTTAGTGAATTGGAAAAAATTAAAATAGTGAGTGTTGTAATAGGATACGAGGATTTTCAAAGGGAAATTTGATTGCCAGTAAAAGTGAAATTGTCACAGTATTAGGTGAATATTTTTCTTTCTGTCTTAATTGACAGATTATCAATTTACAAGTAGGTCAAAGGAGAATCAAGATGATGAAATAATGTTAAAATGGAAAGTTAGCATGATTTGTTTTCTGAAAATGCAAATTGATTTCTGAGTTGGCCAAAATACTCCATAGATACAGAAGAAATATCACATTGAAGTATACCTTATATGTTAGGAATTGTACACAAAATACTTCTTACAGTTACCTCAATATGGTGAAAATGTTCAAATGACAAAAGAAATGCACACTACTTGTACAGTTGAGTATATTTACTGTTCTATATATTCATTATGGTCTGACCATGCAATTATTCACCCATATTAAATCATAAGGTGTGTTAATCATAAAAATAATGTAAACATTAATTTTTGATAATTCAATGTACATTCAGATCTTGTAATAAAATCTACTGTTACACACTGTACAGCTTAGAGGGCCAGAAGCCGTGGAATTTGATGTTTTTGTCCTTTTTTGCTTTTAATGGAAACTACTTATCTTGTTCTTCTGATTATTGCATGTTGAGATGCGTAGTTTGTTAGCTTGTCAACTCCGCCTATACCTGCATTGACTGATCGTTATCGTTGACAAGGTGAATTCTGGTATAAATTGGAACTCAAATGTAAACTATAACCATGCATTTTATGACGCTGTATTGTAAACATGCTTTGAGGCCGGAGACGGCTACTGGCCTTTTCATTCAGAATCAGTGAAATCATGGATTTTATACCCAACAGAATCGCAATATGTATCGTACAGATATTTCACCACAATATGAACAGACCAAACTACATTTATGTTCAAAAATATCACCTAAATGAAAACTCTAGCCAACGGAGGAGCCGTGTTACTCTGAAAGTGTCTTATTGGGAAATTGATGATTCCCCTTTATTCAAATAAATCTTCGCCGCGTACAGAATTTCCTTCAGGATAAACAGGGCGTTCTTCCTTCGATCTTCGTCCATGCCCCGGAAATCTGCAGCCTCCTGGTCAACGTTGGCTATGGTGTAGACGTTAATGAGGTCAATGCCAAGTATGTCAGCCTGCTCCTTCAATACTTTGTCTACCTCGATAGGGTCATTGGGTGCTTTATCAAGATGAGTCACGATAAGGAAAGTTCGCAGTCCAGTTCCTTGAAGAAAAGATGAAATAAAAGTTAGATAGTTGGCACCGGTTGTGATTTCTGAGGCTTATTTGAGATTGTCGCTCAAAAATATACAGAGCTAAGAACGTCCTCTGAAACAGAACTGCAAAATAGCCATTATTTAATATTAATCAGTCTTTACAAAAAATAGACTGTGTAACATGGCAGCTCGCAGGGCATCAGTAATGATACAAGGGTACAATTTTAATTTTTATAGAATAATTTTGAAAGTAACCACAATAGCTTATCTTAGGCAGAATGCATCTCTGGACCGATATTCAAATTCATACAACAATTGCTTGGTGCGCTCATTTGAAGTCTGCAGAGTAAGTGAAGTTTCCGCTTTATTAGTAAGCTTACATATATTACTGGTAGTTTCAAAATATTTTAGGTGATTTGTTTGTGCAGCGTTAAACTTTGCATGGTGACCTCTTTTGTTTTTTATTGGCAGTGGTTAAAGTTTTCATGAGAAGTTAGAGCAAACGTTAAAACTTAGTTTCGAGCTACATGTGGTATTTCTAATATAGTGTTGATTTTGCGTGCATCGAGATGTACAGGTAAACTCTTTAAAATAGACCAATTCTTTTAAAGGAAAAAATGAAACTTCATAACAGTAAAAAAGCAATTGTAAAAGACAGTGAAAACAAGTGCATCTTGTGATAAATATTTTCATAATTTCCGTTCGTAAAGCCAGTAAATTTCTTCTTTTTCTCCCACAAATTCTTTAATACAAAGATTAAACTTTCCGACTCCTCGCATTGTTTACACAATATATGATGGTATAGTTGACAAATGTATTGTAGTTCCGACAAGAATTCAATCGTAAATTTTGGATATAGGTATATACGTACGTACAAATTAAACGAAACCATCTCGAAAATGAGTAAATGGCTATGACCATTAATTCATTTTCGCGATGGTTTCATTTATCATGTCTAAAACCGGGGTCAAATATCTATGGTCACCCATTTATTCAGTATCTTTCAATATGTCAAACAATGTCTCGCATCAAACGAAATTCATGGAAAATGACCGACTTTGTCTCCGTAAATTATGTTGAAATACAAAGTCATGATTGGTGATACACGCATTCTAGAATTTCTAGTCATGACCGAAATTCTGTTCTCAATAATAGCAGTGATTATTATAGCTCATAAAGACTCAGTCGATAAGTTGAGTACAGAGTATTTCGTCAAGGCTTTTGCAGATATCGGTTATACAAGAAACTTCGGTTATACAAGAAACTTCATTCTACAAAAACTTCATTCTACAAAAACTTCATTCTACAAAATACAAAATACAAGAAACTTCATTCTACAAAACAGAACACATATGAATCAAACGTTTAAACTATATGTAGCTTAAGTATGTTCTTTCATATAATCAAGACTTAAAATGTCACTTTTTTGGATTAACGCAAAGGATCACTGATATCGATGTTGATAATCAGTAGAGATCAGCACTCTGTCAACGCAAGGCAGAAAATTTAATAACATTTTTTGCAAAAACAAGACTGCGAAAACTTTTTTCCCCACAAATTTTGACATCGGTTGTACAAGAAGTATACCAGGCTGAGCATAAATGTTTTCTCAGAAGGACATGTTCTTCTTGAACCTGACAGGGGGAGACACCTTAAGAAGCTGCCAACCAAAAGACTTACTCATTTTGTTTGCTTCAGATAAAACAACGCTGTCGAATTCATCGATGTCGGCGTCCCATTTGTGGATAATTACCACGGCAGATGGCTTCACAAAGCCTTTATCCAACATTGGTAGTTTAGACTTGTACTCTATGGGATGAACTCTTTCAGGTAATTTTCCATCCAGAATTCTCCTTATGGCTTTTTTCCGTTTTTCTTCTCCATCTTGACGTGCGCTTGTGTCTATCCTTTGACAAGATCCAGGAACATCGCTGAGCCAAAACTTTGCCCCATTTATTGTCACTTGATAAGGTGTGTAAACGGGTGTACCCAAATTTCCGGAAGGATAGGTTTGTGCTGGACCTTTTTCGCCGGTGATAGCCTGGAGTTGCGACATTGTAGTGGAAAAAATGATAACATTAGGTTACAATTGAAATGCTCTTGCGGACCCACAAACCTTGAAATCTCATGTAAAGGCCAAGCTATACCAAAGGGCCATAAGGCGCTACCAGTCATTGCAAGAGTGTAAGAAAATTAATAAATTTATGATTAATGATACTTTTGACAAAATTAAGTACTTTTGTCATTACTGTAGACTTACAAAAGTACCCTACTGCACTCGGATCTTGAATGATGATCACTTCCCAAGCCAAATTCATGTACTTGTAGTACAGACCTTGTTATTAATAAATTTATAATTACTAATATTCTTGATAAAAAATCGATATATTTTTCATTGTAAACTGACAAAAGTAACCCACAGCACTCGAATCCTATACGGCTGACTCTCTAAACAGTAAATAAGCCCCTTCCCATTATTTACAGTTTAGACAGTCTGCCGCGGCTGTAATACTGTAACTGCGCATCAAATGGCCTATATTTACAAAGACGCATTTATATTTGTCGATGGCAAAGGCTTATTTTTACACATCGCAGGCCGATCGCCGAGGTTATAAAACAACATCAGTAACATATGGACCTGATCCACTTTAGTATAAAGTTTTGTAAATCAAGAAGCACCAAGCAAACGTGAGTCGCTTGAAGGCCTGTACTCTGCTGTGAAGCTCACAGTCGAACCCCTTCCTATTAATACTGTTAGAGAGTCCACCGAGGCAGTAATGAAAGTTCATGTTATTGTGCAATGCTACCGTTCATGTTATTGTGCAATGCTACCGCTAGACTTATTTCTGAGAGTCTGTACTACAACTGGGTGAATTCGGCACGAATACAATCATCATCAGGATTGGAGTGTAGTTTGGTATTTTGGCAATTATACAATTAGGACATAAAAATATTAAATTTTTACCAACAATATTCACTATCTTAAATTTATTGTTTTGTGCTTTTTTATGACTAAATATGCCTTCTCACCGTGTGATTGGGTTAGAAATATAATCTCGCTCAAAGACGACATCAAGACCTTAAAACAGTTACTTGCATTTCAATGTGAAAAGTATGGAAGCTAGTGTACAAATATATTTGCTAGAAACTATCTCAACAAATGAAATATCGACTAGCGTAATCAATTGAATCCCTCTTCTTCCTTGTTCCCCCCTCTCTCTCTCTCTCTCTCTCTCTCTCTCTCTCTCTCTCTCTCTCTCTCTCTCTCTCTCTCCTCTCTCCTCTCTCTCTCTCCTCTCTCTCTCTCTCTCTGCGCGTTGGTTTTGAATGACATTTGTTATATATTCATCAGTGTGCAAAGTTTTCGGACTAAAAACAGTAACTAAAGTCATAATTTAGAGAAATCGATCCTTGATATCTGAGGGAACGGCATGAGAACGGAAAAGTGCAAATAAAATTCCGCCGAGAAGTCACACCGAACCATGTCTTCATAAACAGATATACACAAGTTACTGTATATAGGTTTTGAAAGAATTAGACCCTTTTAAGTTTGAGAATTATACATACAATGGTAAAAATGACGGTCTGGAATCGACATGGAATCCTATAAACTGAACAAACAAACATGTGTAACTGTTTTATTTATATGCTTTAAGGAATCGATTCATAATGTGTGAGAAGACATTTAAATTTGTAAAGAAGTATTTGTCTTACCATAACAAAAGAATTGATAGTCGATGATTTTCCATGAGTTGGAACACCAAAGAAGACTATGTTTTGACCATAAATCTCTTGCTCAACATCATCTGAAATATAGGAGCGTGTAAATGAAACCATGAGTCGAAAAACAGAAATGAAACGGAAATAAATTATGACACAAAACTCTTGCTGAAACAGTAAATGTATTTTTGTTGCTTTCAAATCGGACTTAAACTTTGATTTAAAAAATGGCCAGCAAATATTTCGATAGTTTTTTATCGTCATATGGCACTCCCTCAATAGAAGCTGACTGGTATTATTCCGACAAAAAAATATTGCAGATCCCAAAGTGCTTTGGAATCTTTGCCTGGCTGATTTTTTGAAGAAATTAATGTGCAACCAGTCAAAAGAAACGAACGGTTCCCTCAATGAGGTATACAACTCTTAAATTACGGCACCCAATTCGGTGAAACCTGCTACAGATATTGATCTGATATATATCTAATTATACCGAGAAGCACTGGGCAGTGTCAAGTTAATGAATGGCTCATTTGCATATTTTATTAAGTTTTGTAATTAGTCATATTGCTCCCAAATACATGCACCAAATTTGATGAAATCTGCTGCAGATACTGTAAAGCATTTAGTAGTGCATGTGAAGTTATTTTAGGGTCATTTACATATTTAATGAACTTTGTAATTAGGTATATAACTCTAAAATTACGGCACCGAATTTTGTTAAGCCTGCTACAGATATTGATCTGATAAATATCTAATTGTGCTATGAAACATTGAGGAGTGTCAAGTTAATTAAGGGTTCATTTGCATATTTAATGAACTTTGTAATTAATGATATTACGCCAAAATTACAGCTTTGAATTTGATGAAACGTGCTACATGTATTTGATCTGATAGATATCTAATTGTCCCATGAAGCATTTAGCAGTGTCAAGTTAATAAACAGCTTATTTGCATATTACACAAAGTTTTGTAATTGGTGATTTAACTCTGAAAGTACTGTGCGAAAGTTGATGAAACCTGCTAGATATAATAATATAACAGATATCTGATTGTTCTGTGAAGCGTACTACTATTAATGAGCCTGTTGTAAAACACGTGAGCACATTCAGTTCACATCTGGCTTATTGTAGACTTAAAGTTTGTGACTCGAATTATTTTAGCGGTGGTTGTGCGGGGAAGACTGACCCGAAAACGTATACTGATATATCTCCCTGGTGAATGTAGGTACGCTCTTCAGAAAATACATTGGTCAGTCGGTGTTATTCACACACAGAGGCCTAGTAACAAGTCGGGCAAGTAAGCCCAAATGGTCATTCATTCCCACGTTCAACTCCAATTCGATTGCTAACAGAACTGTGACTTACTTATGGTGATGTATTTCTGGAAAGACTCAACTGAGAAAGTAAATTTATCCTGATCGAAGTCGGCAATCTTTCCCGTTTGGTCGAGTGGAACACTCCTGCCAGAAACAGTCGGATATTGGTAAATCCGCATATGGCCTTTATTCCCAAGTTTGTTCTTTATGCTTGTTAGGTAGTCAGTTGGAAAGCTGAAGTCTCCCAATTGTTTTGCAATTTTGTTGGTTAGGTCAAAAATCGTCTCGTCCTTTCGACAAAGAAAAGGCCTTGTGCTCTCCGAGTGGATAATTTGCACTAGGCGAAAATCTGAAATTCAAGAATGTTAATTTTTGAACCACGTAAAATAACGTAGGCAGCATTCATAAACACCTTTGGAGGGAGGGGGAAATTGACTGGGGGGGTTGAAAATATCAAGGATGTGTAAGGGGTACTTAAAGAGATTTTTGGACTTAAAAGGGAGACTCGAAACAAAACTGTCTCTGATTGATATGAAATATGTGTTAGGTTGTCAATTTACGTTAACGTTTGGCTAATTTTAGGGTGGTTTGGTTTTGTGTATCCACTGTTCTTTCTTGTTCTACTCCCTGAAGCGTGATGAAAAGTCCAGCCATATGTGGAGGCACCGTGGCCCAGTGGATAGGGTAACGGACTCACTGTCACAGGGTGGTGAGTTCGATACCCGGTTCAAGACCCGGTAGGTCCAGAGTAACGGACTCACTGTCGAAGGACGGTGAGTTCGAGACTCCAGTACGGTGTTGTGCCCTTGAGCAAGGCACTTTACTCCTCAGTGCTCCATTGGGGTTAGTGGGTTATGCGTACCTCATCCTGTAATTGGGCTAGTGCCCGTTGGATGATGGACTGAATGATGATGGACTGAATGATGTGTACGGTCAACATTGTTATTGTTCAAAATTAAATTCAAGTCCGGATTATGATTCATTTGTCATGATTACGGTACGTCTTTACACATATTACAGATATAGCAAGTTTTGACAGGACAACATGTTGTAGATTACGTGTAGACTACCTTAAAATTCCAATATCGTATTTATTGTCGGCATCTAAACTTTGAAACACCCTTGCTGCAAAAATATTCATAGTTTCCTCATTGACTAAAATATATAGTGGATCAACATTTTCGGCGAAATTCCAAAATCAAATTTCATGCACGCATATGCACATGTAATCACCCTCTTCTAATCAAGTACAAATTATTTCAATGATCCAGGGTTTATATATGCAAAACCATTGCAAATTTTATATTGGGAAAAATATGATAGTTTGGCCACTTATCTCCCATGTATTACGATTTGACATTTTTGGACGAAACACTGTATCGGCTACATTTTGTCTTCCTTTGAGGATGGAAGAATTCAAAATTATAGCAAGTCAGAAAGGGGATTTAAACGTTTGAGAACTTCTTTTGGAATTTCCCCTACCCCTCCAGAGGTGTTTGTGAATGCAGCCTTTAAAGGGTCACACAAGGAATAAATGATCGATATGAACCCAATGTTCCCTCATGTTTCGAGGCGAGAGATACTCCTTCACGCAAATCTACCAAATAACCCCCTCGCCAACCTAAGCAGAAATCAGTTTTGGCGGACATTCAAGATGTTACTCTCACTTCCAGCAGAGAACGAACAACAAAAGGTAACTGTACATCATCACTCTACTGCGATATTGGGTCTGGGATATCATTTGATTCAAAATCTACTACAGTTACAGTATTTCTTGTTACATGTCAGTGGCCGTACATTTGCTTAACAGTTACCGTAGGTTCCCACTGTGTAATTGTTCAGACACATTCATAAACAAACATCAACTGGGAACTCAGTACATGTAAGGGACTGGTCAGTTTCTTCGGCCGGGGGGGGGGGGGCGGTGGATTATCTTTTGCCGACGTCAAAAAGTGGCTGACCCCCCCTATTCCAAATTTTGAAAACAGGGTGACCCCCCTATTCCAAATTTTGAAAACAGGGTGACCCCCCCCGCATATATATATATATATATATATATATATATATATATATAATATATATATATATATATATATATATATATATATATATATATATATATATATGTTATATTTTACATACATTTATATTTTAAGTCATTCTGTGTTTTAATGAAATTGTTGGCATGTCAGTTGTAAGATAGGAATTTCAAAGTGTCAATCTTAAAGTTTGAATACAGTACATTTTGAATGAGCTGTGAATGTATTTCACTCTTTCTATGCTCAACCAGATGTCCTGAACTGTTGTACAGAAATGGATGTCAATCATTAATATCAAACAGGAAAAAGCAGTAAATCAAAAACTTTGATGGGTGTTAAGACTTGCCAGCCATCCAATTAAATCTCCTGAGGAACAATAGAGAGGCATTTTAGCCAAATCTGATGTGTGCAGAGTTTGAGATGACCTTTTCTTGTAACATTGATATTTGTGCATGTTGCTTTCTCATACTGAATTCTCATAGAGAGAACAGAAAAGTATCAGGAATTTGTCATGCTTTTCATATGAAATGCAGATTTCATAATAGTACACTTTCACTTAGCAAACATCAAGATATCTCTGGCATATATCTCTGATTTATTAAAGTATGGCGCCCGAAGGGCACGAAGAAAAATATGAAACATCCTGATATCTCTGATATATATGTCTTGTATATTAAAGTAATGCACAGGAAGGGTATGCTGAAAAATGTCTGATATATTAAAGTAATGCGCTTGAAGAGCACGCTGAAAAATATTGAACATACATATATCTCTGATATATGTATGCCTGATATGTTAAAGTTGGGCGTGCTGAAAATATGTCTGATTATTAAAGTTACGCGCCCGAAGGGCGCGCCGAAAAATGCAACTGGGTGAAATTTGTGGCTGACACGATGCATTTTAGGCAATGATGAGCCTGTGTCGAAATTCAAAAACACACTGACCCCCCTATTGGGCATTTCAAAAACATGGTGACCCCCCTATCACCAAAGTCAAAAACAGGGTGACCCCCCATGAATCCACCGCCCCCCCCCAGGCCGAAGAAACTGACCAGTCCCTAACTGTTTGGTAAAAATCTCACATGAAGTTATACACTGGAACGCTATTCTAATGTACACATTATGCGAGAGGCATATCTCTTTTTCCATGGATTTCATTGTCGATGGATTCATTTGGTCAACTGAATGGGTCTAACATTAATGGCGTTACCTCAAGCGACAAGAGTGAAATGTTTCCTACATCTTGCATTTCTCTGTGTTAGATGGGACTGGATACCTACCGGTATCAAATTCCAAGTCCAACTTCTCTATGTCTGTTAGTGGAGTCCGCGGGTGAATTGCCGGTGACGGCTTCCCCTCAGCGTCGACAGAGTATAAGATGACATTGCCCGGGCCGATGTCGCCTTCTGTCAGCAGCTTACTGTTGAAAAGCTCTAAATTGCTCACTATCTTCTCAGCAAGATTATGGACAACTTCTCCCCTTGTGCATTTGAGTTGAGTCGGACTTGTCCCGCCATTTTTATAGCGTACATAAATGTTTACACTCATGTCCACAGGCGCCTCGTACTGATGGGAGTCGACATTTTTTTTCTGGATTCCGCTCATTTTCCCAACAACCGATGGACGATGTTGCAGTGCCTGTAATGCAAACTTGAGTACCAACAGGTAACCCCAGAAAGTTCTTAAAAACTTGATCGATTACATTTGTCTTGTTGAGAAAATCTTCAGTAAATTTTATCAGACTGTACGATCAATATTTATGTCCTCCTGTAAATTTGCCTGGAACTTACAGAAATCTACACCTACCGAGGTAATTCAGGTTAAGTGGTTGACTGCGAAATATTTTATGTTGTCAGATACCCCCACAGTGACACGCAAAGGAATGTCATAAATACATACATGTATGCATGCATACATACATGCATATACATACTGCTGAAACATTCATTAAGAAATGTTTCAATAAATTACGGACATTTTTATTCAAAATGGCCACCATACCTGAGTTAACTCTGTTAGGAAAAACACCATGTTCGATTTGAGCAATCTAGGACGGTATTTTTTCCCTGACGCTAAGAGCTTCAAGATGAGCCCCAACAAGTATAGTAGACCAGAAAAGTTCTGTCGAAGCGCAGTATGCCTCTAAGTCATAACGTTTATTACGCACTGAGATTTTGAGACCTGTCTATTCGTGAATTAATTAATTAATTAGGTCACGGTGGAAAGACTTTGATTTAGGTCCATATAAGTTTAAGAGGTTTTCATGCGCGTGGCCATATTTAAGAATGAAATAGATATTCATAATGATGTAGAGAATATAGTACAACTAAATTAAATTTGGTAACCTGAAAGTGCCCTTTTTACGTAATCTATATGATTTTCACCGCACCAAACGGGCAGTAAACTACACACCAAAGAGGGACTGTGCTGATGTGAACAGAGTGCTTTCACCATTGTACGTGTCACGTGATATTCTGGCCATGGAACCATTTATTTTGCTCAAATTTAACACTTTATAAAAGTTGTTGGCTACTAGTACAAATGAAGAAAACCTACAATGTAGTGTACGGATTCGAGTATGGTCTGGTATAATTCTTGCACACATGTAGCTGTCGGTCCATAGCTGTGGTGTTTTCAGATGGGATTCCTGCCTTTTACCGGCTGCTTTGGACTTTTACGATTTTAACCCAGGTTAAAATCGTAAAAGTCCAAACCAGCCCATAAAAGGCTGGAATCCCGTCTGAAAACACCATAGCTATGGACCCACAGCTAACCCGGCGCAAATTACAAATTGCCAACCCTCATCGGCAGCTTGGTCATTATTAGCTGTGGGTCCATAGCTGTGGTGTTTTCAGACGGGATTCATGCCTTTTACGGGCTGGTTTGACTTTTACGATTTTAACCCCGCCACCACAGTCGCGCAGTCACCACGTCAAATATCGACCGTTGGCATTAAAAAATGTGTTTTAAAAATGTTACCAAGTGGGAGTGCCTCTTTAAGATAGCTGGAGAAACTGAAGTTAATGTTACAAATGCAAAGCTTGCGGCAAGATCCGATTTTAAAGAAACTGAAAGACCCAAATTAAGGGAACACATGCAAAAGTTGCAGCAAGACCCTGACTTTAAGGAAATAGAAAAGTCCAAGCTAAGGGCACAGACACATACAGATATTTTGTCAAGACCCTATTTTTAGAAACGTGAGAGACAATCACCATGTCTAACGCCACGGTATAAGAGTCAAAATAACCAGCTGATCTCCCTTTGTTCATCACACAGCTCTGTGTATTTTTGTAAAGTGCTTCTACCCAATGAATAAAAAGGGGCCAACATTAAAAGCTTTATTGGCTTTAAAAAAGGACCATTCTAAGCAATCAAATGCTTTTTGTATATAAATTGTAATTAGAATGCCTGGAATATTTAGCTGTTTTGTATAATCCATAATTTTCCTATCAGTCTAATTACATCTCCAATGTACCTTTTTTGACAGAAGCTGTTTATGTCTCATGAACCAAACCGGGGAGTACCTTTTCTAGTCTGTTTGCAAAATACTTGCCATGGTTGCAATTTTAAAATCAACGTTTTGTTTGTCATACAAACTGGAGCGGACCTTGAGGCACTCCAAAGTCATTTCACAAATTGATTGTTTGAGAGTCACCACCACCACTAGACTTATCTGTAGATGGGTGTGCACACTACAAACTTTTGGGAGACATCACGAAGTGTTCTTCAAGAGCCTATAAATTCCTTCAAACAAAGGCTGAAGTGTTATTCAGTAAAAGTATTCAAACATGTTTCACCTATCAACTGTTTTATAGCTAGGATCGATAGCGTGCTTAGGAAATTTACTGGCGTCGATCTTTTTCCGAAATGACTGCAAGTCCCAGAGAATGTAGTAACCACTTACATACATATAAAATAAATATGTCGAGCGGGTCAGTTTTGCATCCATGTTATTTCAGCAAATGTATCATAGCGAAATTTTCCCTCTTACGTTGTTACATGGTACATTGGTACTAAAAGTTAGAATGCATCTGGTCCATAAGGTCACGTAGCTGTTTTTGTGTTTTGCATCCCAGGATCAGTCCACTTGTCATAAGTAGACAGGCTCATTTTACATGTTATAGCCCAAACATGGGACTATGTGCCCGAGGGTGGATGACCATTTGCCCGACGTAAGGAGGGCAAATGGTCTCCTGCCCTGAGGGTACATAGTCCCTTGTTTGGGCTATGTTTTTATTACATGCCTCTCATACACAGTTTTAACTCAAAATATTTAGGTTTGTTGGCAAATGATAATCAAATGCTTCATTGCCATCGTAGACGAAAATCCGTTAAAAATGGAACGATTTTCATCATCGAATGGCACATTGATATATCTAAACTACTGTTGTGCGGCTTATCAATTTTGTAAGCAAAATTCCCCTAAAACCGGATTTCCTATGCAAAACATAAAATTTCAAAATTTTTGCATCTAAATTTGTCAAGTTGAAAGTAGTTCAGGTTCACCTTCACTCCAGTGATGACTATGCGGCCCTCGACGTCATCGATGAGTTACCATTGAATCCTACGGAGCGCGCGACGTTCGATATACGATGCTTGTAATACTAGTAAATTCATCTAATGTTAATAATGATGGTCCTTGTCCTGGAAGAGAAGGTTGTCTTTCTCGCCTCTCCTTGTATTTCTCTGTATCTCTCCTGCGGAATTTTATCTGTCTATCTCATTGTTTTCCTTTGTCTGTCTCTATTTCACTGTCACCGTGCCTCTGGCAATCTCCGCTTGTATCTATGTCGCTGTCGCTATATCTGTATGTCTGTCCATCCATTTATGCCCGTCCGTCTACATGTCTATGTCTGTCTGTCTGTCTGTCTGTCTGCTGGTCTGTCTCTGTCTCTCTGTCTCTGTCTCTCTCTGTCTCTCTGTCTCTGTCTCTGTCTCTCTGTCTCTGTCTCTGCATCTCTCTCTCTAACTCTCTCTCTCTCTCTCTCTCTCTCTCTCTCTCTCTCTCTCTCTCTCTCTCTCTCTCTCTCCTCTCTCTCTCTCTCTCTCTCTCTCTCTCTCTCTCTGACGCAACATGTTTGCTCAGTGACCAAAATTTTAAGATAGATGGCAATATCATTCTTTTTTGTGTAAAATAGCCTGCAAAAATGCTGGCTGTGCAGTTTTTCTCAGTGCCTTTGAGAAGTATATCATCTCGCAACTTCATCAAGTGATCAACAACACCCACTTTTCCTCATAAAATATAAGGGCCATTCATGAAGGAATGTTTTAGAACCCTTTACTGCAGGAAACACAATACTGTAATCTTTATCAGCTCCCTACATGCTTTAGAGCTGATAATGTCTCACAGAAATGTAAGCTGCGTAAATTAAAGTGGTACGCGGCATATTTCCATGAGATGTATTTCAAAACGCAATATGGAAACAGTACCTTTTCGCATCATTTTTGTCATATATTCGCCGTACCATACACAAAATGCAAAAATTAGAAAAATGGCAACATTCCCTATAAAGTTCAGCCGTGCTTTTTGCAGAAATTATCAAAGAAACGATGACGTAGTAAGCTTGCCTCTGGTTGAAAGTACACGACAAAGGGACACTTTAGGACCTCGTAACTCTAAAAGCAGAACAGCAACCGTCCTTTTATGTTTACTTTTGTTGTCAAGATATATCAAAGCACAACATATGCTATACTCCCTGACAAGTTTTAGGTGTGTGTTTTGTTGAAATCATCAAAAGATGACAAAAAAGGAGCCCATTTATGGCAGAAAAAGCAATGGGTAGGGTTATAGTATTTTGGACCCCTTACTCAAAAATCAGAACTGAAATCCCTCTTTTCTGCTTATTTTTTGATATGCTTAATCAGCCTCAGAGAACACAACGAACGCAAAATCGGAAAAAATGGTTGTATTCTCTGACAAGGTGTGGGTATGTATTTTTGATGAAACCATCAAAAACGAGGGAAAAAAGATTATTTAGGCTGCGTTCACAAACACCTCTAGGGGGCGAGGGAGATTCAAAAAAAGTTCTCAGATTTTTTCAAATACCGCCCACCCTAACAAACCCGCAATATGTTCAAGTCCCACTTTTGACTTGCTATAAAATTTGAAGTCGCCCCCGATCAGATTCCCCCCTTGCGTGTTGCATTTTTTTTCCAAGTTCTCCCCCGAAATCTCCCTCATAGGTGTTGGTGAATGCAGCCTTATTGAAGAAAAGTGTAGAGATACTTTAGGACCGCCTAACTTTAAAATTAGGAAGGGAACTCCCTTTTCTGTTCATTCATTTTGTTGATATAACTAATGAGAGTAAGGCATATGCAAAATTCAGAAAAATGATATTAAATACTTTTGATTTTAAGTAGACGGCCACCATAACAATTACGTTAACTTGCCAGGACTAAAATTCCTCTGACAACAATAACACTGTATGTTACAGACATTGAGAGTTGCATGGACGGTCAATACTTTGTTTGCCAACATACTTTAAGGAGAGGAATAAGAAGAAATACCTGCTATATAGAACAAACAATAATGACAATACTGTACAAAGTTACTGCTACAATCTCTTTAATCAGGAATTACAGCATCTTTTTTTATAAGACATTGATTTATTCCTATTTTCAGTCCCATATTTTCGATATATTGAATATTGCGATAAATTTCATCGTTATCAAAGGTTTTACTTTGGCACAATGAAAACGCAAAACTTGTTTCCGTAACACATAGGATTTTCCTTCGAACACGGAATTTGTATTTAGTTCGCCGTGGAGGCATTTAAAATTATACCGATAGGCATTTAAAGAGTTGTTTGACCATTGTGTTATGTGTAAGTCTTGAAAGTACAATAAAGTAATTATGGTGAAAATTAATTACTGTGTCCTGTCTCAGGTAGTCTGAACTGGGAAAGTACGCGTCCACTTACCGTGATAAATCTCCATCAACCTTGCACGATTTACGTCCTCCTAAACGATAGGCTTATCATTGTACACGTACAACACGATGCCACGAGAAAGTACAAGGCAATGCTGCCACAGCTAATGTTGCATACAATCAATTGCTTATTCCGGGTGAATGCGAGGAAAATGTCAGAAGGACATAGAGTGCTTGTTTTCGCTAAGCTTAGATCTTTTCAAAAGGCTGCAAAGAGAATCGTACACCTACTGGAGGAAATAATCGAAAATGACCACCATCTCAACGGTATGGTTACAGTCAAACAGTACTGCACAGGAAAAGGTTCTGTACCGGCAGGTGCAGCTGTATGTACGACGGCAGTCATCGTCATCGACGCCAGACAGAGCCGCGTTTGTCTCGTTCAGTCGAAACGAGATAGTAATATCGACCACCGCAGCGAACTCGACATGTTGTACAGAACAGCTACAAAGCCAAACGGTACAGGGATTTCATATCACAAGATCTTTTTTTAAATTTATGGTTATTACATTGGTTTTTTACTGATCGACTCTTTTTCAAACAAATCAATATGAAATTATAATTTTCATTTATGGACGAGAAATACTCCAGAAATAATAACTCAAAGGTAGCAAGAGAAATAACCAAAGATTTTTATTCATAGTAGATAAATGTTCCAAATTTTTTGCTTGACGTACGTACTGATACTAGACAGCAGATGATGATTTAATAAGCATGACTTTTACATTAAGGTAGAACGCGCCTCGGGGAAAGATATTTGGACTTTCAAACTTTTGCTATTCTTTTCTGATGTACTTCTTGTGGGGGTTCATTTTAAAGCTCTTAGTTTTTCGAAAATCGAAAATTGTATTTTTTCTCCATAGAGTTAACATAAGGATGGCGGCCATTTTGAATTTTAAATATCGGTAAATCTTGAGTTATTTCTTTCTCTATTTCCAAAATTTGCATGGTGACTCCCGACCTTATTTTTGATGTGGTAAGAGAGTTGCTGAAAGTTTCATTAAGGAAAGTTTGAGCAAAAGTTTAAGTGTTTCACTTTCGAGGTGCATACTACCTTAAGTATGTAGCATTATCACATTTGTTACCCACTCCCTTTTACAAAGACTTGCACAGTCATAAGCCCGTAGATGACAGCAAAAAAATATTTGTCACACACTATACTGATATACAAATTACAAGTTTATTTTTTCTTTTTCCTTTGAAGGCTCTATATTGGCTGTTATATACGGAGATCAGAAATCTAAAAGCATAAATGACGATAAAGTGGTCGCCGACCATTGGCTGAAGAGCTGGAAAATTAATGATGCACTAGCGATGAAGCTGGTGAACCAGAACAGAATATTTTCCATATTTGACGAATTTAATTCAAAGCAGAGAGCTAGTATTATCGACTACCTGATAAGGTCACCCCTCATGACAACTCAAACAGTAAGCTCTAATATCCTCGTTCTCGGTAAGAGAGATCAAGGACACCAAAAAGCAGACGATATTCAGCAAAATCCCTTTTTAAATCATTATGTTTATAAACATGAAGGCCAATTCACCGTCGATGAATTAAAATATACCTCGCTTGACGATGAGCAATGCAACAATGAAGCGAGCTCCGTAACGACGTATTTCGCGGACGATTTTCCTCTGTTGAAGTTTTGCGACGGTAAGTGCTCGCCAGAAGCCAGAAACTCGATTACAGCCAAAGACTTAAAAGACTCCGGAATAGTGAACAAGATCAATCTCCACTTTGTTGAGATACCCAGAGTACTTTGGCTCAGCCGCTTTCCGATATTCGACAAGGTTTTGATTGTATGTCATTGCGAAGACTGCTTTATCAAAGCAACCCTAGAAAGAGACGACATCGAGAAGGGACTAAAATCGGAATTAAGTGAGTACGACTTTCTTATTTTGAAGGTTCTCATACATAAGGCACTGGACAGTGACGGTAGGGGTGCGGTGATTTGGAATTTCACCCTAAACATCCAATTACAATACATGGGAGTCTATTGGACAAACTAACCTTTGGGTTTATGCATCAGATTGACAGCCCATGTGTCTTCTTTTAATTCAGGAAAACTTGGAATTCAATTGAGTTCAAATGCAAGAGTGGTAACACTGGCGAACATTGAATCCGAAGACGGTGACGTCAAAATGAAGGCAAAGTTGGCAATAGAAGACGCCATTGATGAAGAAAACAGTCTTTCATATGAATGTAAACGTCACATGAAAACATGCCTGCAATTACTCAATCTAGATGATAGCTTTATTTTTGATCTGTATAACATGCACATGAGCACTTTGCAAGCAGGTATGCAATTCAAGTGATCATTCAGCACTTTTCCTTGAATTCTCGTCCACCGCTGTCTTCCCCCGAACTCGACTCGACTAATGTCGTGCAGTAAACGACGCCGTTTGCACTTCGACTGGCCCCCAGTCGCCTAGCTTTCCTCGGCAGCTGAGTTACTGGCTGGCCAAATGTGCGTCAAGGCGCTCACCCCTCGATCTACGTAACAGCGTACCATTAGCGCGACGGTCTGCTTATGTTCAGTCCTTCAATTTATTATATGTTTTGATACTTATATGCCCACAGACTTGGAGCAAGTCTACACTTCGAGCTATAACTTTACGACACTTACTTTACACTTATGGAACATTAATTAGAATCGTATTAAGATTGATATTATCGCAGTTACATTGTAACATAGTGGATTTACAAGCGTATAGGAGTGATATTATTGGTTTTACCATGCATATGAAAGTAGTTTCTCTCAATCAAACAAGTTCTTACACCGTGTTTTGTTTTATCTTTTATTTATCTATCAAGGGCATTCAAATGAACCAGTCTCCACATGGTTGTAAAATAATGCTGACAACGGAATGAAGAGACAGCGGTCACACTCTTTGGCGGTGATCGGAGGCAAGAAATTTGGCCTGGTTGGTCGTCTCTGCCGAATTTATTCATTTGTCTCGCGTTAATTATGACTTTGACTTTGATGCATATACCGAGATGTCAAAACAAAATAGTAACAGACAAAATATATGGAAATTGTAATAAACGCCTCATCTAACTATACATATTCAGTCTTAGTAGAGTCTTGCTCAATGTAGTCGATATAATGTTGCCTCGATTGAATCTCTTCATCTCTGTCCAAGAGATGTTTATTTGCTTGCCTTTTCTTTTCTCGTCTGCCAGCGCATTGGCGTATACTCTGTACTCAGCAATTTACATTAAACACTAAGAAAATGTCACTGGGATTGTCACACCACTAAATTGAACAACAACAAAATGTTGGTGCTCACGCTAAGTTTGTGCTCTGTCCGGGAAAATGGTCACCGAAAACTTTCGGAAGAAAGACAGAATAATCTAACCAAGAACATTGGATGGACCCAACCATAAATATTGTTTGGCTTTGTACCGTTAGGTTATGTTAACTTTTTTCTCGATTCAGTGTTCAATTTTACAGTTGCTCCGCTAACGTCCCACTGTTTCCAGGCATGTAAATTAATACAGTACGTATCTCGTAAAAATAGATCTATATTATTCAGATAACAATTTGAAAGGTCCGGCGAAATACATGAACATTGATGAAGCAAAGAAAGTTTGAGTAAATATAAATTTAAATATGTATTTTGAAGATCATATCGGATTGGCTGAAATGAAATAGTCATTGGTACCATTAGGAGAGTATGATTTGAAAAGGAATTATTTGAGCTCAGGCGTCGAAAAACTGGTCGTTTATTGTAAGAGCGGATTTTTCAGGAATTAATACTCCACAAACATTCTACATGTATTCAATATCACTAATAAAGTTAATGTTCCGCGGAATAACCATCTCAGGAGTCTACACCTTTCTGAAAAAAGCAAAGTTTTGTAGGGAACAATGATGAAAATGACTGACCCTATATGAAGAAGTCTCGCAAAGCATAGAAATCTTCATGCCTATGTAGTGTAAAAATGTGTAGAGAGTAAATCAGGGCAGGCAAGTTGACATACGTTTCTTGATCCTTTGAGATCAAATGGTTCTTTATTTGGCGGACGCGTCTTCCAAGATTGCAATGTTGTATATACTATTGTAGCTCTTTGTAAAACAATGACCAATTAATGGTTCGCTGTGGAATTTACAAAGTACATGCGAACCGCAGTATCGTGACTCTTGACATAACTTTCATATCGCTCTTGTGTTATCTTTTCCATTAACAAAGTGACCGCCACTGGTGATAGGTCATATTTTTTCTGGAGTGGAAATCAAATAAAGATAGCTGCACACACAAAATGGTTTACAATGCTTGAAAGAGGCGTACGTGATATAGCCCTTCCGTCAACGGTACATTCAATTTTCGAAAGCGTGACTCGAGCACATTCATTGTGTCGTTTGAGTTGCACGATACATCTGTCCAGACGACAAGACTCATTTCAAATCATCGGGTGATAACACTTAAAAGCCGTGGCTCGCGCAAAGTTCAACCAACACCCATCTATGGCAGAAAGAGAGACGCACAGAGTGCTTGTCTTCGCCAAACTGCAGTCATTCCAGGCAGCGGCGACGAACGTGCAATCTCTTTTGGAACGATTGATCGGAAACAACAAGCAGCTGAAAGGAAAGGTCGTCGTCAACAGATTCGAACTCGATCCCAGAAAGAGAGAACAAACTGGTGTAGCCATGACAACAACAGCGGTCATAGTGATTGATGCAAGGCAGAGTAGAATTTGTCTTGTGCAATCCAAACGAGACAGCAGTATTGACCACCGAGAAGAATTGGATGTACTATTTCAAAGTGCTACTAAACCAAAAGGTATTTGTTACAGGCTAAATTGTCAGTAGGCCGTGTTCTGCTCCTGGTATGTATCGGAATGAGCTCCATCTTATACAGCATTCCGAAAAACAGTCTACTTCACTTACGATGATAAACCCTGCTGGAACGTGTATTTTGTTGGTTATAATATTGTTATTTATCATACTTGTAATGCCTGTATTGCCATTCATAATGTGTAGACAGTACTGATATGAACCGGTATTTTAACATGTAACATGTAAAATATGAATCATATTATTTTTACTGAAACCGGATTTACTTAAAGCTAGGCGTACGCGTCGGTACAGTATGTTTATATGGTAAACAGATAAAACAGCTGACATTTCGAAGCGTCATTTATAATTATGGGCCAAATTTTGTTGTTTTCTTCCAGTTTGTTTGGCATTTAACTTAGGTACATGCAGAAATGCCACAAGCATAGCTTTACCAAAAACAAACAAAAGAACGCATTAAAAATTTGTATGTGTTGCGACTGACACCTGTCATCGTTCACGGTCCCTCTGCTGAAGAGTACAACCCTGAACAAAGCATCATCATTACAGAGCCACTCTATGGCAAGTTTCCTATTGACGAGTTTTCATATTCAGGTAGTGAATTATATCGAGTATAGATGTAAATGAACCTCAAGAATTCGAGTACGCCTTTGAAAATACACGACATGCAGAGAAGGTGCATATAAAGCTTATATCATTTCTCCAATTCGTACAGTGACTCAGAGAAGTGAGGATCATGACCGTGTAAGTTTCGAGTACAAAGTGCAGGGTATAAGATATTCAAAGAAAGTCAAACTTTCGTGTTGGGCAAGTTTAGTTCTATTTAGGCAAGCCAGTAACGAAAATATACAAGCAGGTGATGTAAATACCTTTGAAATATTTTCATTCGTAGTGCAACAACATGTACATTAAAATTACAATCACGATCCCTACTCTGAGAGGACCGTGTTACAATGAATGAGTTACTACCCTTTACTCACTTCAAAGTTTCCATAATCCACCCACTATGCAAATTCCTTTCTAAAATGGTAAATTCGGCATATGTGACGTCTAAGGAAATGCATAATTCTTGGAGATGAACTGACTGGTACGGCTACTATATCCTCATTTTAAATGTCCATGAACTTGCTCGCTCCGTGTGCTGTGTGGCCACTCGATCGAGCACTGTCTTGAATGCTAGTGGAGTTCGATTTTGACCCGATTTTTTGCGAGCCTTTTTTAAAACACGAAAACAAACTCATTTTATACACACCAGCCTATGTTGTGCATCTACCCTTGTTGCCATCACTCTTTAGCTACCAACTTTCTATGAGTATATCGAGAAGCAAGCAAGGTCGATTTCCGTCGATTTTGTCGCTTATTTCGGAACATCGATCGGAAAACAGTCATAACCAAAGCATGCATGTATGATAAAGGGGTTATTACACGAAGTTTGGGCGATACCGCGTCGTATTCTCGTGATGTGTCCGCATTTTGACTCATTGCTGCGCAACCAGTCAAACATGGACACGATATCGAATACAACACGATGTCGACCAAACTTTGTGCAATAATCCCTAAAAAGTACGCAATGGTGATTGTAGATATATAGAGGCTGTGTTGACAAACAGAATACTTCGTATTTCGACATGGTATGGGCTAGATACATGGCAGAGTTATTGATAACGATCGACCATCTCCCTTGGGAAGGGGCGTAACCCCGTGATGGTAGCTTTTGTGCAGCCCAGTAGTTTAACAGGAGTAGCCCAGTTGTGGCACTCGCCTTCTATATTCAGATTGTTCAGATTGCGTTTTTCTGAATTCGAATATAGAAGGAATTGTGCCCGGAAGCAGCACTGTTACTTACAATGCTCTCACTGTTGAATTAACTTGTAATCAACGACTAAAGCACAATTTCTTGACACAGCCAAAACGCAAATTGAAAGGCTATGTGATTTTATCATTCCAGGTTCAATTTTGGTCGTTATTTATGGAGACCATGAGTCTGACAGCTTGAATGGTAAATTGGTGGCGGAAAGGTTTGTCAAAAGTTGGAAAATTCGCGATAAAGTTTCCACGCAGCTTGTCAAACACAATAGAATATTTTCCATCTTCAACAAATTCAACGAAAAACAAGTATCAGCCATTGCTGAGTATCTGATAAAATTGCCACTTTTTCCGTCGGAGAGTCGAGCCTCAAATGTTCTGGTGCTCGGCAAACGAGATAAAGACGCCCGAGAGTTGGACGTCCACTGCAATCCGTTACTGACCACTCGTGTCACTGTACGCGAACTTAATTACACCGCCGAGGAGACAAAGTATCTATCCTTCGCCGACTCGGACGGAAAGCACACATACGACAACAGCCCCTTAAAAGCATTCTACGTTGACAGCTTTCCAATACTGAAGGTTTGTGATCACTCTGGGCCGATCACCGACATGTTGAGAGCCAAGGACTTTATAGACTCTGGATTTAACAACATGGTAAATCTTTATTTTTTCAAAGTATCTAGACGTCTTTGGTTCAAACGCTTTCCGATATTCGATAAAGTTCTACTGATCTGCCATTGCGAAGAATGTTTCTGTCGCACCAAAGCCGGCGAAGAAGATATTACAAGACATCTGATTTCGGAACTAAGTAGGTACAGTTGACATTGTTTTATGAGAATGAAATCATAATGTTTGCAAATGCGCGAATGAAGAACTTTTAGTTTAATACTGAGTGTAACAGAGCGTTCTGGATATTAAGTACATTTGCGATAATCTTATGCCAAACTCGTCAGAATAACACAGAACATAATGTGTTCTGAAAATCTCATTTCCGTGATTGAATTGCGAAATTTAAAATAGTAAAATGTACCTGTGCGATGAACCACATAAAAGAACAAAGGAAAGTTTTTTGTTCCACTTTCAGACAAGCTTGGAGTGAAACTACACGCTGAAGTAAGAGTGTTGCCATTGCTGAAATCGAAATTAAAAGAAGCTCGTGTAAGAAATAGAGCCAAGTTGGAAATAGAAGACAGCCTGTCTACTAGATCGGGCGAAAGGCTAACAAGCCGTCTTGACTTACTACAAGACGACTACGACTTCATATATGAATTGTACACGATGTATGCCTTCCAACCAGGTTAGAGTGAAACTTATAATAAGTGATTTTGCCGTTATGTTAATTGAATTAAATACCTATAGCACCAAAAGACACATATATATTTCAATAAACTTACAATTTTCAATTGCCAAGTTTAGAACGAGCTCATTAAACTGACAATAGGTGTGACGTTTGAGAATGTGCTCATTTATAGAATTTGTTCATTTCTACAAAATGCCCTATATATAAGGGTAAAGCATCCCGTTTTCTAAACATTAAAGCCATACTCTTAATTAGTTTTCATTGTCTTTCAGGACCAATACGGTTCTCTACATGGATGTGAGACAACGACTCATCGACACTGACGTAACCTTGGAAGAGAAATGTGACATTGGTCTTTACGAACATAAGGAGTTTCACAAACAGGTGATTATATTGTCAGTTGAGGACAGCTGGTGAATTACCGTTGAGGGTGTTCCGTTTGCTCTGTCACGAGAAAAACTCTGGCTGGTTTGAGTCCCGACTGACCGAAGACAATATACAGGATTTCGCAATATCACACTTGACAGTTTTCAATTCTCAACATATTTTCCGACAATTTTATTCAGAACAATTCGAATCATTTTGTAATGTCAGAACACCTTCAGTGGGAGAATGTTGAAGTCAAACACAAAGAGTATTCCCTCAATTTACTTTCTTGAAAGAAAATTTGCGTTTGTATGTTTAGCACTGTCTCGAGAATGTGATTTTCTTAGTATAACTAGGACATCAGAAATTCGGTAGTTTGATCACAACCATGCATTTAACATCCTTGACAAAATATTCAAACGGCGAATCCGCTCTTGTACGGCTTGCAACGGCATGCCTGCCCTTTTGGGTTGAAAATTTGATAGACAGCAAATTGATTTTTTTCTTACCTGTGTGAGATAAGATTTATTTAAGCAATAATGTACCCGTTCCAGCCCATTGCACGACATAATATACGAGCCGCAGCCGAGTAGTATGGAGTGTAAAATTTGCTCTCGAGTCCATTATGGGCCGAGAGGGGTACCCTGGATCACAGCGCTGGATAATCGGATACATTATCAGTGATAATCTTGGGGTATGATTTCACAAAATTCACTGGTATTGACAAAGCTATAATAGAATATAACATAACGCAAGTCAAGTACGCCTGTTTCTACTCTCTAATTGCCGTTGCTTTATAATGAGTCTGAAGTGAATGTGCATGGATGTGACATGTAAGCCATGTGCTCTTACTCGGAAAACCAAGGGATGACACTTTAGGCAGCTATTTTTCACATTTTTTTTTGCTTTTAATAGAAAAAAGTAATGATAATGGCGATGGCAACTCTTACACTGTTCATTTTGTATACGATCAATAAATATATGAAGTTAATACATATTCTTCGCTGTAGCAATTCTTGTTATCATTATCATCAGCATAATCATTATCATCATATGTTCTCAAGGTAAGATTTTATCGTATTACTCTTACCTGTGACTCCCACTCTAAAACATCCACATGATGAAAAGTGTGAAATTATGAGAGAAATCCGTGTCAATCGCTCCACTATTTGTGTTGAATCGTATTTGAACCACGGGATATTGCGCCCTAGTGCGACATTATTCAATTTATTCCTGCCGTACCTCACATTATTCAATTTATTCCTGCCGTACCTCTACACTTTATCCCTACTCTTCTGATTCCTTGTACTGTTCAGGAAAATTATGATTTTGTGCATGGAAAATTACACTAAAAGACAACGTTGCTTTATGACATCAATGTTAGATGATGATGATGATAGTGATGTGTTTGAGAGCTTGGAGAGAGAGAGAGAGAGAGAGAGAGAGAGAGAGAGAGAGAGAGAGAGAGAGAGAGAGAGAGAGAGAGAGAGAGAGAGAGAGAGAGAGAGAGAGAGAGAGAGAGAGAGAGAGATGGAACGATGGCAGGCAAACAGGTTGTAAGCAGATAGGAAGACAGACTGAGCGACAGACAGACAGACAGATGTAAGTGATAACGATGTCGACGTCTACATGAAGTAAGTACATGATTGTCACATAGCCCCCCCCCCCCAAATTTGCTGTCACGATGACATGGTTTTCAAAAATATGGTAGGTAGGTCGGCGGGATTTTTTTCCCCTAAATATTTTAATCTTTAAATATGCATTTTCAGGGTTCAGGGCGGTCAAACACTGGCCACAACATTTCCAGAAAAATGTATCATACATATAAAAGGGAAAAACCGAAAAGACATCCTCGTTCAAGTAAAAATCAAATGCTATGTAACGAACGCGTGATTTTACGGGTTTCTTTCTTTCTTTCTTTCTTTCTTTCTTTCTTTTTTTACTTCCGTATTTACGTACCTCTAAAAAGTTTAGGGTCGGCAGGCAAAAAATATGTTAGGTCGGGTTATCGGAACAGCACAGTTTTTTTTGTTCGGCCTAAGCTTAGTGTTGAAGAATAATGTGTGGTATTTGACAACATTGCGTTGTTTGTACAGACTCTGAAAAGTCACTTCTGCATGGTTTCGCTATATCTTATTTATCTCATGAAAGAAGTACTGGAAACATGGAAACGTGGCACAAATGTCACCGTAAAGACACTAATGTCAGAAAATATCATAAAAATACTGTTAAATTTACTAGAAACGTCAGCATTATTATTCATCTTCAATGATATGTAAACAATTTTGTTCGAAAAAAACAAGCGATATCAAAGTTGTGCACTTTGCGACTATGGTGGCGATCGTCACGCGGTTAACGATATTTTCACTGGTAGCTAGCTGTTTCAATCAATGATATGAGTGACGACACCATTGCGTTTAATTTTAGGGAATGTTCAATTGATACCAAAGTGTGATTACTGTAGGTTTAGAGCCGCTTTTATGTTCGGTGGTCAGTTTGGACGTATTACCTGTCTGTTTGTGTCTGTCAGTCTGACAGACAGGTGGTATTTTTTGCACGGATGAACGGTGTGTTCAGGTTCAGGTCATAATTCGCCGCACGTGACGTTAGCTAAATTAAGAATGAACTCCAAAATAGGCCGGTATTTTTCATAGTGTCTGTGAATCAAACATGGAAAAATAGGACCGATCATAGATATGAAAAGCATGTACAGTGTTCAAGCAAGTCTATGGCTTTTTGCGTATTTTAGAACTTCTCCGACACTTGATGAACTGAAAATTCTTAAATTAACACCGCATACCAAAAGCCTACTGCTTTTGAATTTCACTTGGTATATCGGCAGATTTGATTGCGTTGCCATACGACGATAGCATACTCGCAACTTAAATCGTCCATTTCTGAAAAATAGTGTACAGCATCTTCAGAAAGACGTAGGGACGCTGGACTACCTGCGGTGTAGCTAAATATCACTTCCTCATCATATATACGTTGTACTCATGTCAAAACAAGGATGCTTGCTGCGTGATGATGATGATGATGATGATGACGACGACGACGATGATGATGACGTCAATGATGATGATAAATATTGTCATTACTTCTATTAAAATTACTTCCAATAAATTTATTATCTATATTGTTCTTGAAGTCTGAATAAGATGATACGAATAAGCTACTTTTTGATGATAATGATGATGGTGATGATGATGATGGCGACGACGATGACAAGGATGATAATTATTTGTATTACTATTTGCTGCTATTTCAACAACTACTAATAAATTTATGTTCTGTTCTTGTAGTCTGAATGAGATGATACGAATAACCTACTGCTTGTATAAAAAGCCGGAAATATTGATTTTACTATGTGCATTCCGCAGAAAATATGTAGCCACTGAATTCTATTCTCAACAATGACAAATTGAACGCATCAATGCATTGTGCTAAATTTAATCTTGAGTGAATTCCCATGTGAAACACACTCATGGCATTTGATTGAGAAATCCTCATTGAGTGGGATTAAAAAAATTCTACGTTCTAATTTTCTTCGCAGAATGCTTGCCGATTTGCAAGCCTATTTATCTAGCTTTAATCAAGGTATTAATTAGTCATAATATATTTGTGCATATGCCAAGTAATAAAATAGGATGCTTGCGACTTTACATATGTGTCAGCAAGCAATTATCTGGTAATGGTTTCCTGGAGATGTCCTCGAGCGTGTTCTTATAGTCATATCAATCAAGCTGTAAACCATTCGGCCCGGAGATACTATATACATTAGACTAATTAAAATTAAAAAGGAACAATGAAACAATCCATCTTGATAGAAAATACAAACACACCATTTTGCTAATCTTGTGGCATTCTTTAATATTGCAGTACTAGTACATCGGTACACTCATTCATAATGTATACAGTGGCTGTTTTTCATGATAGACTCCAAAGGAATACACTCCCATCGAACTCCTCGTAGTTTCCTTTCATCGATTTCGATGGCCGTACCGGGGAGTGACCACAAACTTTCGCTGTCGTTTCACCGCTGCCACTTTCGTGAGGATTTCCGTAATTCTTGACACGGACAGACAAATACCAAACAAACGGGAAATGTGCAATAACAAAAACACAGACGGTGACTGGGAGAAAAACTAGGCTTTTAGATGTGTGCGACTACCTCGTCGCTCTTTGAGATACTTCTTGGATGTTTACCATCTTGTCTGAGTTGCGTAGAATCGGGTGATCGAGCCACTAAATATTTTACCAAAAAATTTCGTTATTTTTCTCTAACAGTAAGACTTATATTTGAGGATGAGATTACGACAAAAAATCAATGTGTCACCAGATTAATTTGGCAGCTAGGATTTGAAATACACCCACTTTATCCCATTCGAATGACAGAAATTATGAATCTCCAGTCAGCGTTGCCGAACAGATATATTTACTTTCAGTTCCTTTCTTGAAATGCTGCACTTGTTTTATTTACATGTGAACCACATTGAATAATAAATGAAAGTTTTAGCTATTTTTCCGCTGAAAGTGTGCGTAAGAATTTAAATTTTTTTATCACATCTCAGGCCTTCGTCCATAGAATTATCTTAGTTTCCAATCAGACAATTTTGTTTATTTTCACATAAATTATTGTTCAGATATTGCACATATGCATCAAATAAAAATATGGGGTCACAGGCTATTTGCAATGTTAATCGCTTAATATCACTCCCTCCCCATATGTGAAATGGGAAAAATCACAAGTTGATGAGAAATACGTTCTTTTCAAATTATTTTGTTGGGATTTTTAAATAATTTGTAAATATATGGACATTAAAACATTTAAAACTTACAAATCGAAGATAATATAAATATAATGATCATTCAATCATCACTAACATCGTCCGCTTTCATGCTAAAAACTCTGACAATAAGTTGTATGAAGATAGGTTTCCATCAAAACCACGGTGTAATTTTCACAGTGAGCACAGTCCCGTATAGTGGACGCGGGCGTGCTATTATTTGCAGCTATGATGACGCAGTAAGTGACTCGCACCGTGAGTCTCTTTAAGTGTCACCTGTATGTAACCTTTGATGTATTTTTGCCAGCATCACTAAGGACATACAGTTTCTTGTTCTACTATCAAAACAATGTCGACGTTTCGATGTTTATAACTTATGAAAAGGGCCTGTCTGTGTATATTTACAGTATTCATGTCATCTTTGGCAGCTGAATTTTAGTCCGGACCTGAATCCACTGTACTCGTCACCTCCTGCATCATTGTACAAAATGCGGTGAATGTGCAAGATTATATAACACCTTCTCTTTCAAGTTCAAGTTGACATACTTTACGGAGATGAAAACATCCTTGTCATATTAAAGAAAAATACATAAAATATTAAGAGGGCTACACTTAGTGTTATATTCGATGTCCCTTTGTGCGCCTGTACTTTCAAAGGAATTGTACAATTCTGTTCATAAATTGCAATTCGTCGAGTATAAAAAAACAACAGAACATGCATCATTACAGAATAATCTAAAAGAGAAAACCACAAAAATCAGAAACAGCACGAGAGGGTTTAACGCCAGCTGCTCGCAGGATGAAGTATTATAGTATCCTGGTATAAGCCAGACACTCTCAATATTGCGTACTCCCCGAAGTCATGCGGTTGTCACATTTAATCGCTGCCTAATTAATCACATTTTTATCGAGTGACAAAATTAAGGAATAATGTCGCGGAGGTGATCATTTGGCATTTAGAATCGCAACTCCATGCAAGTTAATATCAAAATTTATTCGAGCGAAACGTTGAGGCAATGTCGGCTGTCGGATGTCGTGAAATCATCCCCTTGTTACTATGACGACAAAATGCGATTACACAGAATCTGAATGCCCGACAATTACTTAAATACGTTTCTGCGTGAAGGTCGTATGGGGGCGATGACGTCATTTATTTCTCCCCGGGCTTTTGTTGCCATGGAAACCTCACACACAGTCGCGACTTCTATTGCTGTGTGAGCATGTGGTGATACAACGTAACGGTTGTATTTCTTCTTGTGTGTGTGTGCGTGTCTATATGTTTCTGTCTCTGTATGTGTCTGTCTGTGTGACTAAGAATGGGACAATATCAGATCCAGTACTAGTTCTACGACCCCAAGTTTTTACAATCACTTATTCTACATTTCTGGAGCGCGCAATAATTTTCCTTCACATTTCTCACGCCCGTGATATAGGATTACAAATGTGTCAATTGATACGGCCGACAATAAAAGTACAGTATTAAAATTAAGCATTGGCGATATTACATAAAGATTTAATACGAGATAAAAATGAAATGGAATGGCAAATTGCTCCGATATTGTCCTCCATAATGACCTTCATAATCCGTTATGTGCGCCGTCTCGTCAAATGTTAGCTTAAAATTATCGACTCGATGCAGACTAAAACATTTGTCTGACATATTTGAATGTACAAATAGAGATATTGACCCTGTCAAAACGTTAAAAGAGTCTTTCTCTGCTGGCTCCCATATCTTATTAACTGTGTCAAATTAATCTGTGTGGGAATTGATATTTTCCCACAATGCCATCGAATACAACGTGCTAAGTCATGCATTACTGGGTTGCCATTGTTAGTGTTGTGCGTGGCGGTTTAAAATTACGTTTTTGCCTATGTATTAATAATACATGCGTTCAGCTGGGGTCAACCCTTTAACGCGGCAAACATCACATATAAATGTGTCACAGTGCCGCCGACGTGCCCCGCAACATTGCTGATGTTATCTGTCTGTCTCCCAAAGTTCGTGGCTGAGGTTTAAAACCAGAGTCTGGAAATTTCGTGTTGTCTCTCGACGAATAGGATAGCACGATACCCAGCACAGAAAAGAACATTTTTTGTGTTGTACATCGGAAGCACAAATTTGCATAACAGTTTCGGGAACGATCCTCGCCGCTCTCTGCATGCCACCGGAAAACTGACACTCCGGAAACCTAGGTAATGTTTAAATTGCGTCGTTTTTGGTCACGCGTCCATTGGCTGAACTGATAAGAAACGCGGGAACGAACGGCACACACGAAGTGGGGCCACTCGAAGAACAGAAACAGTTCAGAGGTCCGTATCTACCAGAACATCTGTCTCTCTTGCACCAAAGACTGGTGAATATACTGTTCGCGCCCTTGTAGTCGACGGGTACTGAAACACCTTTTGTAAGTCCAACTGAAAGAACACTGACAGTTAGTTACGAACGATTTGCATCTCAGCAACATCAGCAAACATGTCCGATGGCGATGGAGTCAAACTGTTCTTTGAGCCCTTCATCAACAACCAGGGTGACCTTGGCGTGTGCGTCGACCTCGACAATTCGCGGCTCACCGGTATTCCGAAAGCCGTTTACGGGCAGCGGAACCTGATGGGCCTCAGTCTTAAGGGCAACAGCATTGTCGACTTGCCGGAGGATTTAGTGCACCTGGGAAGGCTCGAGAGTCTGACGTTCAGCGAGAACGGCCTTGAAGAGCTGCCCGAGGTGGTTTGCGAGCTGCGCGAGTTGAGGGTGCTGGATCTACGGGGTAACAAGCTGAAGTCGCTGCCGAAAAGCATCGCTAACTTGAGCAACCTGCGCGAATTGTGGCTGGACAACAACGAGTTCGAGAGTTTCCCGGATGTGCTGTGCGACTCCGAAATCGAAGAGCTATACTTGAGGAATAACAAGCTGACGGAGTTGCCGGAGAATTTGAGCTCACTGCGATGCCTGAAAGTGCTGGTGGTGAATGGCAACCATTTGAGCAAACTCCCGGACTGCATCGGCAACCTGCCCCTGTTGCAAGAGATCTGGGCGCAGGACAACAACCTGTCTGACCTGCCCGACGCCATAACGAAATTGCCTAAACTGAAGAGGGTTATGGTCGACGGTAACCAGATGGAAAACCCGCCGATGGACGTCTGCAAGACTGGAGTTGCAGCGATAAAGCGACACCTTGGAGGACAGTAAAAGTAAATGTGCGGAGACACTGGTTTAATAACATCGTCTGTTGTTAGGGGAAAATCGATTTTTGACGCTTCATTTCACGTGACATTTTACCAACTTACTAGAACGCCCGTTGTACTTAGTTATGCTTTGTGACCTATTGTCAGTTGAACACCGCTATTGGTAGACAGTTAAGCGGATGGTTGCTATGCTTATTTTTTCACATATTTAGGTCCAATTGCTGGTTTCCCATGTATCTTCACTTGATTTTGTAGAACTGCGGAGAGCAACGCCAAGGTGCATACATTAATTCAAAAGCATCTATTTTTAATGCGATCATGTGTGTTACAGCAACAATAATGTACTGATGCATTTTTGTTTCTCTCGATATTTTCCTAGAAATATAGTCATCTGTAGAACCTTTAAACATTCATTAAGCTTACCTTTGACATTATCGTCCAAATCACGCGATGGAACATTAGGCGTACCTAAAAAAACACATCAACTTTGAGATACGGTATACCATAACTTATATGGGGACCGATAAGAAATGTGATAAATTTTTAGTAATATAAGTAATACAGTCACATGGCATGTTAATACACGAATTTCACGACACACTTTATTGCGTAGCTTAGTAGACGTGTTTTTGGACAAAGTGAAAGTCATGTTATGTCAGTCTGCCGCCAAATTACCACACAAACATTCACGACAGAGCCCCGCCCTCCCTTACCAAATCGTTGCATACACATACATGCAAGACTTCTCAGTGAAATTTGAAAACGCCAAGTTTCACTTTACAGCTGCAGGTGTCTGGGTGAAGAGCGACTGCCAGTGAGTGTCAAAGTGCAAATATGCTCGGATAAATCGACGCATGCGCATCACTTTCAATGATTACAAAATCGACCTGCGGTCAACCAAAAAAAAAAAGGCGACAATAACGCTATCAATATCTGATTAAGCTATTTTTGAGGCAGGTGTTAGCAATTAGTAAAAAACAAAAAGGGCAATTCAGTCAAATCGTAATTACGATACATACGTGGCACCTGTCGACCACGCGTACATCACTTACTTATTTGCATACCTATCAATAGATTCCATAAAATCTGGGTGTACCAAACGCCATATCCCATAAATCACCGGAAGAATATTTCATTTTACGATTCGCTTCTAATCCTACAGACACTGAAGAAAGGCGACGGCCGTTTAACATACCATGTAATATCCTTTTGGGAGCCATCCGAGTGTCGAAAATGAGTTCAGTATTAAATGGTCAACATGCATACCTGAACGTTTCCCAATATATTCGTATTCACATAGACTGTGGATGAAAGGGAAAAATGAAAATTCACATTTTGTCAGGGAGTAGGGTCGATGTGATGGATACACGTAGCGCCATTCTACAAGTGTACATACTCGGGTTCATTAAGCTAGCGTTATCTTCTGATGTTTCAAAATCCAAACTATGTAAAGACTCAAAAATTGTTCACTGATAGTCCGCTGTCGTTGCTGTGGTTGAGGACTTTGGTCCCTCATGACAGATAAAACCTGATCTCCTGAACTCAATTTAAAACACGCTGGAGAAGACAAGCTCTATTAATTGACGACATTATTTTAGTTGTATGTTTGACCCTTGAGACACGATGATTGATGTTAATCTACCCACAAGGTCAGATATCCTGCCAGTTAATGAGATAGGCGCATGACAGTCGAAGTAATCAGGTATTTTCGATTTGTGACCCTTTGGATATTTGACGGGTAAAAGAGTCAAAGAAGGTGGAACATGATAACTAATATCTGAAGGAAAAGCAATCGATGCATGTAGTTTGATGTATTTTGAAGGGCTTAGAAGACAGCCAGTGAAATTGATGCCACAACATCCAGAACATCGTTGACAAGGCTTGTCACTGCTCCGAAGGCCTGCACAGCACAGGCGTTATGTTGACTGGGTAGTTTGTAAAAGTGTATAGTTTATGCTACGTTCAACATACAGTCAACATAACGCCTGTGCTGCACAAACATACAATTGACATACAAGAATTCTCCTGCAAGTATTTTTGTCATAATTTTCGAAATCATGTTGGTGTACAGCAATTGTCACGAGTAGAAAGCAATATAATATCGCAGTTGACTTCTTTTTCATTCGTTAATACAAGTTTTTCAAAACTGGAAGTATAATAAGCATCAGCGGGCCGTCAGCTGGTCTAAACGGCGCTGTCAAAAGTTATTGATCGGAGTGATGGGAATTGAAAGTCGGTTGGAAGGCTTTATTTAAATTTTAGACAGCTCTAAATTTTCCAAATGAAAGTGCCCAGAGAGAGAGAGAGAGAGAGAGAGAGAGAGAGAGAGAGAGAGAGAGAGAGAGAGAGAGAGAGAGAGAGAGAGAGAGAGAGAGAGAGAGCATGACATCCAACCATTCTGTGATTCTATCTCTAACACAGTCTTCCGTAGAAAGAAAACACTCCGCATGATGTACGACTGCCTTCATCTGCCGAGTGCATTCGGATATTTTAGAAACTGGGCTTATTTTTATTTTCTGTGACAGCGATTGCAGCTGTCACATCTGATACGATGGATTTGTCATTTTGAGAACGACTGATGATGATGCGGGTCGTCTCTATGTATGTAACCGATCCGACTAACAAGATGAACCGTATGCTTGTTTTAAAAAAAACTCATGGGTGTTGTCATGCAATTCTGGCGAAATTTTGGGAACGCCATCCCTTTCTCAAAACATGTTCTTCAGCGATGCACCATGCTATCAATAGCCATCACATTCATCAGAAGGGAAGACGTCGAGATGTCAGAATGGCCATACATTTAAAATTTACTAAAACGGCCGGCACGCCGGAAATTCGCCCGCTAATGGAAGATGGGCAACCAGTTGCCAAACGACGGTCGAGTGGCAAGATAACGTAATAATGATCGGTATTGCAGAGGTGGCCTGACCCAAGCCGACGAAAGCATGTCACTATTTCTATGATTTTATTTAGACGATATCGCTTGAATACTCGACCCAATTAGTGCTTGTCTGCACACGTACGTGATAATGTAAGTTACAGCGAAGGTGTGCGCATGTTCGGTAGCTATGATTACATTGTTGTTGTACACACAACGGACATGATTTTTTGATGGAACTTTAATCCAGGGCTATGGTCGATCTGTTTTTATAAACTTACAGTTCTGGCTTCAGTATGAAGCCCTTAACCTTGTCGTTGATAACAGTTATCACTCTCTTGACTATTTATTTTAAAATGATAGGTCCACTTTCAACAAGAAAAAAACTGTTTACCTTAATGCATTGAACAGTGTGGAATTCTATCTTTAGTAGTAAATGTTTTTGAACACACATAGATTGAGCAAATGACTGTAATAAGAGTGGGGACGACGACTGCATCCACGGTCAATAACCGCTACAACTGATTCGTTTCACCCAATCAGGTGTGTCATACCTAGGGGTACGCCCTCATTCGACAGTGACCCTGAAATGCAGTTTCATGGGATGTTTCTGGACATAGCAGTTGTAATACTGACATAACAGTTCAGTACGTAACAATACAACGATTTCACAAGGCGACTTTTCGTAACAAAGATGTTTCAGATCTAGTGTTTGTCTGTCGTTGTAAGGCTATTGAACTCCTTGACAATTTCGGATACTCTGACTTTTCCCCTGTTGCAGAAGGACTTGGCCGACGCCAAGATCTTGTTGAGCAAGTTCAGAGCGTGCGCGTCTCTCTGTTGATCTTCGTGCTCTGTCTCGTGGTCAAAGTTCGATATGGTGAAGACGTTCGCGACGTCGATGCCGATTTTTTCGGCCAACTCGCTGCATTTCTGAGCGATCAATTCGGGATTGTCTTGCGCGCGGTCAATATGTGTCATTATGACAATCATCGGTATTCCACTTCCTGTGAAAACAAGAGAATAGCAAAATACGACATCAAAACGGATCAAATGATCATTTTTCACTCATGGTACAGTAAATAAATCACCAGTTCCAACTTGAAGAAGCAAATAGAACAATTACGATGGGACCATCTTGGACTGTACTGCCTGCACAAGGTGTTAGGAATGGGCAAGTGCGCCCTCAAGGTAGACCCAAAGTGACAAAGTGAGTGTACTTCGGCTAGGTTACCAACTGACTGCTGATGAGACTGATGAATGGTTAGATTTCTGATGTGTTCTATGTGTACATGTGTTTCGGGGTTCGTATGCAGATATAAAGAAGTATGCCAAGCTTAAAGGGAAACTGTCGTCGGAACTGCGCCTGTGCGAGTTTCTTGTTCACAAACAATGTATTTTGTGCACGATATCTAGATGCATCTCATCATCATAGCTGCAACATTTAAATTATACGATGTAGATTATGACAGACATGTTTTAACTTTCATCAATCACCATCGTACCTTTGGATACATTGTTTACATTGGTCGTATGGGTCCCATACGACCTTGAGCGCAGTTCCGACGACTGTATCCCTTTAACTTTGCAGCCTAGTTCCATCAATCCATCCATCAATCTAGCTCTATACACACAATTTCGCAAATATACAGTCTTTGTTTGCCAGGCGATTTCTTGGTATTTCAGTGTTCGAAAATTAAAGTCACAAGTAAGTGTTCTCATTTGATGCGATGTCACTCGGGATATAAATATCTTTAAGTCAAAGCTTTCCTTAACTAACCTCTTGTTGCAAGTTCATCGGACAAACACGTGTGAAGTTCATCCAACTCCGCTTCCCATTTGTGAATGTAAACGACACCATGGATCTTGCCAAATCCTCTGTCAAAAAACCTTATCTTGTGGTCTAGAGGCCTTTCGGCGGGAAGTTTGCCATCTAGAATTCGTGTGATAATTTTGCTTGAATCCTCATCGTCGTCGACCAAGAGACCGCGGCCTGGCACGTCACAGAGGAAGAACGTCCTGTTCTCTATGGAGAATTTGTACGGCTTGAACACTTTTGTACCGGGCCCCTCTAGCTGAAACGTCTGCGCGAGTGGCTGGTACACGCCTATCAATGCCTAGAACGCGAAAATTGGAATGAAAAGAAATGTAATGCTATCAGTCACATATAAACCTAAATTACTTCAACTTCAAAATAAATGCAAAATGATTTGTGTTATTATCTATAACGCTCTGCTTTTAGCATCGAGTACTCTAATTTACCACGGGGAAATCTGAATACTTTAATATATATATATATATATATATATATATATATATATATATATATATATATATATATATATATAAACACACATTACAAAAGAAGACTCCATATTCTCATTCAAATATCTTAGGTATGTTGAACTTCAAACTACTAGTAATTGCCTTGGAAACATGTCGCATTGTAAACAATATGTTTTGTATTACTGTTTACTGATGAACTCTCGTCACTGATTTCAGAACTAAAATTATATTTGTCATCAAATCATGGAACGCCACGCATACTTGCGGTGTTGACAAGACTGGGCATCTCATCATTATTGGGGGAGGGTAGAGTAGAAAAATAATTTTGTTTTTCATTAACAGAACGGTTATAGTGGAAGATATTTTGAAATAAACAGCTGGTGAAACTGTAAGAGCCAAATAGTATCTGGAAACTTTCTACGCAAAAACAGTAAACGTAGCAAACTGCAAACAATTTCGTGCTTCCTGCTAGACAGGATCTGTCGTTGGGGGCGTGATTTCAGTTTGTCTTGCTTAGTATTCACTTCGAACGTGGGTGACAGTCCATTCTTCAAGAACTTTGGATCCCTTACCTTGGCAAATGTGTTTATAGTTGATGATTTTCCGTTGCCGGAAGGACCAAAGAAAGCAATATTTTGTCCGCATATGTTTTCTTTAATATCAGCTGAAATAAAAATCAACATACATGTGTAAGTAAGTGTGAACTGAGTCGAAGAACAGAATATACTGTCGAGCGAAGTTCACTAGTAAATGAGACTATCATTGAGGGCGCTTTGACTGAAATTACCTCTATCGACTGGTCAGTTTAATTAAGTTTAAGGTCTTTGCTACACAAGGAAAATGACAAATTTTCCACTTATTCATCTACATTTCACTAATTGTAACGCACATGAGCTACTGCCGAATGGTAAAACATTGAAATTGGTTTGTTATAGTTCGCATAGAAGTTCACTTACCTAAAGTAATCGCTTTCTTTGGCGTTTCAACAGTGAACCCAAAAGTCTTGTCCTCCAAGTCTCCTATCTTGGTAGTGGGATCAACCAGTTTGCTCTTCCCGCCAACACTCGAATACTCGGAAATTCTCAGTTGAGCGCCCCCTTCCAGCTGTTCCCTGATTTCTTTTAGGTAGGCCTCCTGGAAGTGAAACGTCGGCAGCCTAGTTTGTATTTTCCGGGCCAGGTCACCGAACGTCTCCGTCCTGCGGCACAGAAACACGGCACTGGTGTCCGCTCGTGCGTGCGACACTGGGACTTCACATACATCTGCGAAAAAAAACCCCAAAGCTTTTATGCTTCCTTCACTGCGACAAGTCTTGGGACCAAGAAAAAGATCTGTTTCTGGCTCGTGACATTTTAGCAAAAACGCTTCGATGATGCGAGTTACTTCCGGTTTCACTCTCTGTTTTTTTTGCTACTCACTTCAGCACTAGACTTAAACCACCACAGTTCACACCATTTTCACTAACTGCAAGATAATTTCTCTGTCCTCGTAGCACGTACGGATATTTGCATAAAGCAACTACACAGATCAAGTCTATCACTTTTAGTGATACGATATCGTGCGAGTCATTTTAATTGTTAAATATTCATTTGGGAATTCTGTGGCGAGGATTTTTGTGGAGAACATATGCGGAGGGTATTAAAAAGACATGTTATAATCGCAAAGGATGCCGGACTATGACCTTAGCAAATCTGTTTGACTTCATAACCCACGGTAGAAATTCTTCATTTTGGCATCATTTAATCATTTAATATGACAAAATGCGCCCCCTTTTCATACATTTGAACTCTCAAATGAACGACAATTCTTTGTTTAACGACTGCGTGGCTAATTTTCATTTTTGACGGTCATGTATAGAAATTTCACGGTACGTCCAGTCATAGTCCACAGGGTCAAAAGAAAAATCACTTACGAGTGGAAACAACAATCCCCCTAAAAACAAAACAAAACAAAAAACAAACATTGTCGAGCAAAAATCTACAGTGTAGGCGGTATAGACATATGTTTTGGTTGGCCGCATTTCCATGCTTGTTTACCACGAGATTTTGTTTGTACCACTGACACCTAAGGAAACCAAACTTCCTTATGTCATGTAGTGGATGATATATGTCTTGTTTATGAATGGCTGTATTAATTAATAATGTATGAGTTATTATTTATTCATATGACACCAAAACGAGGCTAGACGCTGAATTTCACCCATGCAAAATGCAACCTCAACGCCAAAACTCTGTTTATTTGATGAATAATTACGATTTCGAATGTTGAAATGTTAGGCAAGTAGCTTCCTTTCTTTCAAAGCATAGCCACGGATACTACATACAGCTCCTTTGGATAAGATAGGCCAACTCACAAGTTCCAATCTGATTCTTTTCAACATGTTCGTCCTTTTTTAAGATAGTAATTTGAAAAATAATGATTATTAACGGCTCGAGAGACTTTGGTATGCTGACCTGATTTCGAGAAGTTGGAGAGATTTGACGAAGTCAATCTGTCATTTTATACGATAGGCTATTGTGCTCTCAAAATACCTGTTAGTTATTCAAACATTCCGAGCATAAATCTGACGTTATACACGCCTCTGATCAACCAAAAGCCGCATAGGTTGAAATCTTGGTTTATTTGCCAGAATGCTTGTCCGATTTTTGAAATGCAATTCCTTGTCCCACTGTCCCAGTCATGTCGAAATACTTGGTATCTGACCTGGCAACAAAACTTGAATGTGTACAATATCCGATATTATGGTTGATAGCTGAATCTTAATCCGAACTAGCGTTGACTTGTCACCAATTGCACTGCATACGGCACATAACTCATCGTGTTAGCAGAACTAAGGGAGCCTTCAATTTTACAATTGTTTTACATGTATACTTCCGCTGCTTTTAAATAACTGTTCTATCCGTCTGTTTTTGAAGTTCCGCTCGGCTTTTTAAAATTACGGTTTTATTTGTTTCTCAGTATGATGTGTTAAGCCGTGAACACCATGATTTTTTTATCGCCATTCCTTTAAATTTCTACTAAACAGGGTGTATAAAATTTCTATTTCGTCCATTCTTGTGAATTAGTTTTCACCATGGAAGCAAACTCTGCGCTGCCGGAAAGTTTGCAAGTGCTAAACTGATGCCGGCGCACTACACGCTTTTGTTTGTGAATAGTGCGAGAGGAGAGTGCAGAATGTTAAGTATAAGTTTGTGAATTTGATTTCTTTATTGTAGCGGTTATTTCTGATTCTTATCCTCGGCTACTGTCACACCTTGCTTATTTGTATACACAGTACGCGCTGAGGAGATTCACGGGCGCTTCGCGTATTTTTGTGCGTACACCACAATGGACACTCCAAATGCCTGTGAGATCACAGGAAAATTGACACCAAGCTGAAATTGATTAAAATTTCCTTGTATTCATTTTTGCCTAATATCACTATGAATAGTTTTTTCCATCTTCTCATAATATTTATCCGTTTAGTATTTAGTTGTCATCTTTGTCGAGCAAGGACGACAACACCATAAACAGCGGCGACAATGGCAATAAAGTAGATATTATCCAATCAGTTGGTTCCTAGCGGGCTTACTTTAATCATGTCGTAAATGTTAGCCTAGCAATAAGATGAATCTAAAAGATTAGATATAAAAGACAATAATTGAGCGTACGTATGTGATAAGCTGGCCGAATTAAGGTAGAATGTGCCTTCGGACAGATATTAGGACTCTCAGATTTTTCAATACTTTTCTGGTCTACATCTTGTTGGTGCTTATTTCAAAGCTCTTGAGGTAATAAAAATGTTAACCGTCTTCGCTTTTTGAATATCGAAAATTTTATCCCCATTAAGGTAACACAGGTATGGCGGCCATTTTGAATTTCAGATATCGGTGAATGTCAGGTAATTTGTTTATCTAGTGCCAACTTTTACACGATGACCACCGATTTTTATTCTTTATTTAGTAATAGTATGCTTGAATGTTTCATTAAGCGCAGTTTGAGCAAAATATTTAGTCATTCATTTTCGAGGTGCGTACTGCCTTAAGTAAGTCCGGAGGGGAAGTCCCAGGGAGGCCCCGTTTGTGCGATTAAATTCGCAAACAGATCTGGAGTCAAGATACATGGGAGTTTGAGGGTCAATATTTGTGACAAAACTGAAGTACAAAGTTCAAAGGCCGTAGCCATACGAACTGTATTTCATCATGCTGTTGGTTTTATTAAACCAAATAAATATTTGCCAATGTCACGTTGCAAAGTTTAGGCTGTGTGCCTAGCGACAAAGACATGAACAACAGCAGACTGTAGTCCTTGCTAGCGCGTAATATTATACTGCAAACCACAAGGAGATAATTTAACTGGATCGTTCGCCTCCTTTGTACATAAATACCAATTATCCGGGGTCGGTTAAACCACATTCAAGAGTTAACTACTGAAAGTTGGGGAAAATGTTTACATTGAAATTACCTGCAGTGCAGATGCATATGACTTTGACTGAATAATTATTACTGTTATTTCAAAAGTCGAAAAATCTATAGAGTCGATTTTGGGATGGCTGTCATTTTGAATTTCAAATACAAGTAATTATAAGGTTGTTTCTCTCGGACCAAGTGTTGCACGGTAGCCCCTGATGTGTTTTTCTTGATTTCTGCTGGGAAAGGTTTCAAGTTTCTTTGATGAAAGTTTGCATGAGCACAAATTTAATTGTTTCAACTTCAAGGCGCCTTAACGGTAATCTCGATCTATCACTTTTCATTCTTCCGACATGAACAGTATGAAGATTTTTCATTTTCAAATATAACGAGCGACCTTGTCAAATCTTGAATTTTTCTACAGGTCTGGTCTGGCCTTCCCTACTTCGTCATGTTACGGGGAAAAGGAATTTTTATTATAGTCTCAAGCGGAAGAAACATTTTGAATTGTGTAATTTTGATTTGGAACAACGCCAAAAGCGTAATCGCACACTTTTTAGTGTTTTGTTCTCTAAACAATATTGGGGTATCAATGCAATTGTTATGTATCACACCCGGAAATGTAAATGTAAAATATAGAAATATACACAACACACGCCTGGTTTCACAACTGGAGAATGACGTCATCATGGATTTTGGTAATTCCGAAGATTACGCTGACTGGTTCCAATGGCATTTGTAACAGAACGGCCGCGGTATGTAAAGCCATGCCTTGCAAAAGAATGCCTAGGCTAGGTTTTTAACTGAACCACCCATAAAGTCAACCTGAATTGTAAATTAAAAGTAAAACAACGCGTAAGTGGTCACTTGAAAACTAAAGTCCACCACTGGACGTGCCGGGGCAAACGTAATGTATATACACCGGTCCAGGGCGATTCATCATAACAAAGAGGTACAAAATAATCTTTTCATTACCTCAGTGATGAAACAAACTCTAGCGCTAGCAATATGGCCATGTCCTTCTTGTCATGAAAATCGTCGAGTATTAAAGACAAGTGTTACATTCGAAGCACGACAGAAGTTATTAAAATAACTGCACGGGACTAAAGACGAAGAAAATCGGGCTCAGCAAATTTACATTGTCGTTGCTTTGTGTCATTTCACTAAATGTTTTACAAGTGCATGAAAATCATAAATGATGTTTGCTGCACCATTTTTGCGCCCAAAGCATTTTTTAACAAATTTAAAATAACGCTTCCCCTTGTCAAGCAATCATCGAACGAGAGTTGAAATGTTATTTTTACGTAACTGCCTCCCTGAATTTTGCAATTGCATTTGGGATCGAACCCCTTCAAGTACAACAACTTCTGTTGCGATTCAAACAAAAAATGTGTTTGAGCCAGAGCTGTATCGACGACAAAGTTGTCGATTGATGAGCAAAAACATACACCGTGGTCCGATATCACCGTGGTGTCGTCGAGGTCTGCCAGCGAAAATATATACTTCAATACCTCGCAAAACGACCCTGTCCCATGTTTCACTTCAAAGCCTGGCGCTACCAAAGGACCCCATGTATTTTTACTGCTGTTTATTGGTGCGGATTAGCTTGTCTCCCATGTATATACTTTTGATACACTTGCCGGTCGACTCGTGTTAGGACATGACATACGGCCTGCAAATTGTATTCGTGTTCTTCCATTTTGAGCTGTTGTCATGCATGAGAGACTGAGAGGGCATATACACCCCACACGGAAGTAAATATCAAAGGTGGAAAGAGATGCAACAGGTAGGGGATTTAGAGTAGGCAAAATTAAATGTACTGATCCCGTCGCACACCTGGGTCTTAGTGATGCCAATTCGCGTGGAATGTTCGCTAAGAAACCTATGTTAACAGTATGTTGATGAACAAGGAAGAAATTTGTTATGACCTATTGTACTGTGCTATCGCTAGAGAAGTCATTTGGTCATTTGCTGGTTTTGTCATCAAGCAAAAATTGCTGCTCAATGAAAACTTGACCTCACCTGCCTCGAACTCCAAGTCAAATTCGTGTACTTCTGTCAGTAGCCTTCTGGGAGGCAGCCGTTCCTTCTTCTGCACATTGCATTCTTGATCTTGTATGACTTTGTACACGGTGATATCCCCTTCTCTGAGCGTGACCCCGGCGTTGTCCAAACCGAACTCTTTCGCGCGGATGATCAGTGTTTTGATCAGGTCGTAGACGGTGTCGTCCTTGTGGCATTCGATGCGGATCGGATTAGGGCCTCCCTTGGCGTATCGCACGTATATGTGTAGGTCCGCGTCTGGCGAGCCGAAACCTCTCATGGTCACATAAATTCGAGAGGTGCTCAGCGGATCAGCCAGAAGAGTTTGTCGACTCATGGTATCTGGTCTGTTCCACGACACGCTGTAGCAAAACCGGTGAATTTCAAACAGGACAGAGTCAGACCAGAGCGATAGACATTGCACACTTCTTATATCTTCCGAACAATGGCGTAGGATTCAACAAAACGTAAATGGTTAATCGCTGATCACACTTATATTTGAACCTCCTTCAGTACGTAATCGTGCTTGCTTTGCTCCGGAAAAGGGAACTCTCAACTGCCGGTGGAACTCCCCTCTTTGCCCTGCACGTACATGGCTTCATAAATCTTGCTTTATACGTCAGCATGTGCGCGACTGTTCTAAGGTAGCTTAGTGGGTCTCAAATCAGAGCCCTAAGCAGGGCAAAAGAAGTATTCTAGATAACAACAGGTGTTATAGCCGCACGGGCTGATACGACAGTGTGTTTTAAAGGGGCGGGTTGTTTGCCAGCTTTGATTTGTCTCAAAGCAAAATGGGCAACTTGATGAAATTCCAAATGGAAACAACGGACTAACACCATGAAAATGCCCAATGTCAACAAGAATAAATGCGAAAACCAGGGATTGAGGACTGCGCCTTTAATGAGCTGAGAGCTAAGTTCAATGTAAATTAAGGTTAATCAGACTTTATTTCTTTGTCATGTTTACCTGGTTGTGAGAGAAATAATTGTCATAAAAGAAAGATAGTTATTCCAGTCAGTAAACAAGCTAAATATATAGACACCTCAGTACCCGGATCGAGGCAGGTACATCCGTACAGTGACCTTCGAACAAAGAAGGTCGGATGGCACCTAAATCTTGACTAATTCTTCAAACCTTTTGACAAACGATATTAAGATAATCAAAGGCCCCGATATTTAATTTCAGTGGGCTTTTTTGAGTTTCAGAATGATCTACATTCATCTAGGGGGAACTAAATTTTTCAGCCCTCATAAAAATAATTTATATTTGATCACTAGGTTCCGTCAAGATATGTTCTGACACTCCATTTAAGTGATGATGGATAGCTTGCCATGACTCAACGAACTTTTGCCATCTCAAGACTGCAACTGAGATAAGTATAAATAGGTCAGAAAATAAAATCAATATGAGAAATTAAGATTCTATTCCAAAATTTGCATAGATATATTCATATAGGTATTATGAGCATGCCTTCGTATAAAAATTCTCGTCGCCTTGAGTAAGGGAGAAATTGAGCCTTCTTGCGCTTTGTTGTGAGCTCTTTTTGCCTCCGTCTTCAAGCAGCGTGTAATCGAAGAGGTTCATTCTCAAATGCTTGCATGTCAATGTTTGTGTCGTGCATATTGATGTATTATTTGCATATTGATAACCGGTCTATGATTTGCTCAATTCGTTTAGAGCTAGATCGTTTTTAAGGAAAACTAGTTAAACGTCTTCCCGATATTAGCTATACCAGGCCCATTCGTGCATGTTTGTAGGTCCCTATGATGGTTTCAAGCTAAGACTATTGATGGAACGTTTTTCGAGGCCTTCTCATACACTTCAGGTAATTTCAAGTGTCAGCTTTTATTGTACTACTTGCAAGTATTCAAGAGATAGGGAAATGGCTTTTGACAAACGCGGAACAATAATTCATGCCCTGGGCAATGTTTATATTGCTATTAACATAAATACCGATGACACAGTGCAAAAGTCAGGTATGTAAATCAGATTGGCAGGCTCACTGTTAGCGTTGGAAACATGCGCAAGCCAGATTGGTGGCAAGGTTTGTATGCTCTTTATGATTCGTACATAGTTTGACAGCATTATGATGGACATGACTGATCATGCTATCGTCTGGACAGGGCCGAAAGGACGTAGCGGTCCTTTGCTGCCGACCTGGCTAAATATTTTGAAGTGATATTGTTCACCGTGTTCGTGGTGGGCGTCAATCAAATATGGCGGAAAAACACCGGCTGTTCGTCTTCGCGAAGTTAAAGTCCTTCCAGAAAGCTGCTGAAGAAGACGTCAAAGGTTTGCTAAATGCTGTTGTTGCAAGAAACGAGAATCTCAGAGGGAAAGTGACCGTCGGAAGTTTCAGAAGGTCGGGGACCCTGGGTGGTTCACAGTCCGGCCACTCGGCCTGCGACGGGTTTACCACTTCCACCGCCGTAGTTGTGATCGATGCCCGGCAGAGTCGAGTGTGTCTGGCACCGCATAAAAGGGACAGAAACATCGACCATAGACAGGAGTTGGCCATGTTGAGCAGGACTGCAACTAAGCCCAAAGGTAGGAAAAGTTTGAACATCAATTGCGCTATATGAGTCATTTATATATATTTTATATATTTGCAAATTTGGCGCCAATCCGTCTGTTGATATGGCATTTACAAACTTTCGACAGAATATGAAGTACATTTGAGTTATGACAATTTTAGAGAGTGATACCTGCGACTGACCTTTTGTACAAAAACTGGAAAGTTTCCCCCTTTCGAAAACAGTCTAACTTGAGTATTTGTTGGTCATATGTTTAAAAATGATCGAATACGTAGGTTTGCCGGGTTAGACACGACATGATACTGTTAGTGTACTGGAGTAAGGTCATGTAATCTGATAAGGAAACCAATTTGGCTAAGTACCCACCTTTGAGACATACTATAGGTTCATGATGATGTACTCTCAAAGGTAACTCTAATGAAATTTCATGTCAGTACAGTACCATGAAATAATCTAATAGTAAAAGAAATGTTTTTGTTCAAGTTCCGTTAACAAACCCTCAGTATATAGGGTAGAGTGGTCGGGACAATCTTATTTTGTTTTTAATGGGGTGTAATTCAAAACTTTGCAAAATCTTGCGTAATTTTTAAAATGCAGAAAAAAGTTTGTAGGGTCGGAGGGTTTTCAATAATATAAATTGGGTTATCGGAAACACAAATTTGTATTTGCTTTTCAATCCTCTGATTTTCTTCATTTTCCTTCAGTTTGACCTTCAGCAGCATGACTTTTAATTTTAATATGGAATTATCACTTTCAAATATTGACATCAGTCAACAATTTATGACTTTCAATTTTGATATTTGATTGTTTTGTTCAACTGCAGGGTCGATATTAGTCGTGATCTATGGAGACAGCAAGTCTAAAGATTTGGGTGATGAATTCATCGCTGACAAGTGGCCGAAACAGTGGAAACACAGAGACCGTTTCGCGTGGAAACTTGCCCAGGACCGTCGAATTTTCTCCGTGTCCGACGAATTCAACTCGACCCAGGTTGACTGTATTGTGGACTACCTAATCAAGCTGCCATTGATTCCCAGTACGCCACTTGAGATGCGCACGCGCGATTCCAACATCCTTGTGATTGGTCAGAGAGGTGACACTCTTGCTGACGGGGATCTGCATAGCAACCCTTTCTTAACCAATCACGTGGTTCAACGCGATCGCCATTTTACTGTAGAACTGTCCAGGCCCCTTGCTTCCGACGACGACAGCCGACGGCAAATCAGCAACGCGCTCACGTATTTTGTCAACGGATTTCCAACTTTGAAACTCTGTGAGAATCATTCACATTCCGCGATGACAGACAACCTCAAAGCAAAATATTTGAGAAGTTATGGCATAAACAATGTGTTTAATCTATACTGCGTTAAAATAGCCCGAATGCTTTGGTTTAACCGATTTCCAAAATTCGACAGGGTTATTCTATTATGTCACTGTGAGAGATGTTTTGCCGAAATTCTGAACGAGGAAGATCAAATTATGAGATATCTGGGCAGGCAACTAGGTGGGTATGCACAAATATTCCATGAAGGCGAAAGTACTCAAAAGTAAATGTCATAATTTACGTGGTGTTTTAAAAGTGAAAGTATCTAAGCTTACTTAATACATGCAGAGAGTGAGCTTGCTACTTAGAGAGAGTGGGCTTGCTTTTGCAAAGAAGCTTACAAGTATATCATCAGAAATGTCATCGGCTTTCACCATTGTTCACCGGCTGAATTAAAAAGTTCATCTTTTCTCGGCATTATATCGAGTTTTATCATTGATTTACATGTAATAATGTCATGATAAATGCCATGATACCGTACATTACCGTACCAATGCAATACCACATCACGCCAAACCACATCAAATACAACAATCACTCTACACCACAACGCAAAGGCGCGCACCACATCACTCCAACCAAACCAAACCACGTCATGTCACGGCGAACAACACAACACCACGCCACACCACACCACACCACACATGTCACGTCACACCACATCACACCACATCACATCACATCACATCACATCACATCACATCACATCACATCACATCACATCACATCGTATCACATCACATATCGAATCACATCAAATCACATCACATCGCATCACATCACATCACATCACATAGCATCGCATCACAACACATCGAATCACATCACATCACACCACACCACACCACACCACACCACACCACACCACACCACATCACATCACTTCACTTCACTTCACATCACATCACATCACATCACATCACATCGCATCGCATCACATCACATCACATCACATCGAATCACATCACATCACATCACACCACACCGCACCGCACCGCATCGCTTCGCATCGCATCACATCACATCACAACACATCACATCACATCACATCACATCACACCACATCACATCACAACACACACATTACATCAAAATAAACCACACCACGGCCCATGCAACTCTAAACTCACACCACAATACATCAAACCACACAACCCCACACTCAAAACCACACCACACTGTACCACATCACACCAAATAACATAATTTATTAATTACGCTGTTTATACTAACATACCGAGAGGATTTATTCAATATTTCACCTTCAATGTTCATTTTAACACCTGCTTAGAAACCACAATCTTTACTCTTCTTCTTGCAGATAAACTCGGCATCGCCCTCCGTTCAAATGCAAGGGTTTTGCCAATTATTAGCAGCAAACCAGCGCGTTACTCTTCCCCGACCTTAGAGAGAGCCAGAAACACCATCGAAGACTTAATGGACCAGGACGTGAGTCTCTCAGAAGACGAAATTTCCCGCCACAAAGGTCGACTTCGCCCGTACAAAGGCGATGATTTCATCATGAGACTATACTCGATGTACGCTTTCCAGCCGTCTTCTGCCAGAGGCAAGCGTCTACTCTCATTTTGATTTTTTTGGGGGGGGGGGGGGTAGGGGGTATGCAGGTGTGTAGTGGGTAACTGCTGGGGGTTTCAAATACTAGGCTAAGAATGTTTCAGTCAGTGGTCACCATTTATCATGCATGAGAAATCAACACTTTTCTGTTTAAAAGCGGAGTGACCGTAACTTTGGCAAATATAAATGTATTTGTTCCGTATATCAACAACGGTTCTTTGATCTGATTCCTACAACATGCCGTTGTTGAATACCAAATATTTGGTACGTCAACATAGACTTAAAATTACATACATCGTTTTGTTGTCAAGTCAGTTCAGGCCCTGTTCTGAATTAAGTGGTCACCAATAAGAATGCATGTCAAACATCATGACGCTGCACTGACAAGTAAAATACTAGTATTTGCATTGACAAAGGAAATACCAGGTATTTCGCCATACTACAGGAAGTAGACAAAGCATCTGTAGTGCATACACGGAAATAAAATGCAGTTGCAAAATCGCCAGAAGTAACAGTTACTGATCCTTTAAACCGTTGGTTGCATCTCCCGTAGTGAGATGATATTCATATTATCACATATTTGCGTTACATCGAAGCGACACACGTATGATCAAGCAAGTTTCACTGGCAATATGCAGGGTCTCTGAAGGTTACGTCAATAATTACAACAACTTAAGGAGTCTGACTGAAACTAAACCTATTGAGTAACTGATTGGCATTTTGGAAATAATAAAATGAGAAAATTGAGTTTCAGCCAAACAATTGACCAAAAGCTTCCAAATGCTGCACATTAGCCCAAGTTTCAAGGTACATTTGTCTTACGAGCCCTTCCCACGAGTTTTCAACACCTGTGCACCGTGACAGAGTACGCATTTCCTGTAAAATCACGTATTACCCGAGATTTCAGCTAATTTCCTGCCCGCCAAGCATTTTTTCACGAACGGCTTACCAAAACTTGTAATTTCCTCTGTAAAGCAAATCTCCTGCTTCGTTTCTAGTTAAGTCCCTTGCATCATTTGTCCTTTGCACAGCCGTACAACTTGATCTTATCTTACAGGTTCATGCATGCACGTATTTGAGGAAATTTGGTTGGCGTTTCAATGTATGTCGAAGAGCAATCAATATTACAGGCGATAACTTCATGCATTTTCTCTCCGCAGGTTTCAAACATAGATGAGGCTACGACTTGGCAGAGACAGAGGCTGTTACCGTTATGTACATATATATAAGAGAGAGAGAGAGAGAGAGAGAGAGAGAGAGAGAGAGAGAGAGAGAGAGAGAGAGAGAGAGAGAGAGAGAGAGAGAGAGAGAGAGATTTATATGTGCACAAACGCCACACGATGGATGAAGGATTTCAGATTAATGGACATTACTATAATAAATGAAGCTGAAAATGATTGATAACCTGTACATCTGTACCAATACACGAATACTGTTTTGTTGTTTCATTATGATACAGCATAATCTATACAGAATTTTACTCTTATAGTTGTGTTTTACAAAGTCTTTAGGCAATACACTGAATGTTATTATAAAGATACTGTTAGTAGTATAACGGCTAAATTGGACGGGACTGAGAGCGATTGCACTTTGCTAGTTGTCCGATGTTTATTCAATATGTCGTTGTTTCGCTGAAAGTGCCAACTAAGTTACGCGGGGTGAGGGTGGGGGGGGGGGGTAACGGGGTTGTCAGAGACGTCAAGAAAATGTTCAACATTTTACGGCTCTTTTGCAGGACATGGAATCCAATAATAATAATAATGGAACTGAAATAATGTAATAAATGAAATTTAAACTACAGCATGAAATGTTTGACTGTGGCGTGTACTACACTTTAACCCGGTTCCTAAAATTTCCTTAGTAGCAATATTTTGCCTACCCAGGTTGAAAAAAGTTTGTGTACGCGCGCTGGTGTCAACAAACTTGAAGGGGTGTCCTCTGAACTAGGGCAAAGGTTTTAACTAGCATTATTCGATGGACACGTCATAGTTTGCAACATTCCTTCTGTGTTTGTTGATTGCATGGCTAGCTGAACTACTTATCTGAGTCAATTCTATACATACATGGTGTTCATTTTTTATACATGGTGAAGGTGACCCCATCCTCTTTTGTGTCTCTGTCTCTGTTTCTCTCTGTATGTTTCTCTGTCTCTCTCTGTCTCTCTGTCTCTCTACCTGTCTCTGTCTGTCTGTCTGTCTGTCTGTCTGTCTGTCTCTGACACACACAGCCACGAAATATTGTGAATAAAGTGGTCTCTGATTTGTTTCGTTTCTGAAACTCATATTCTTTATAGCTAATGAGTCATACTAGGTGCACATTATCTCCTAAACATCGTGGTATGAACACGGGTGGGCGCACGACTGCTATTGAAAGGCACGATATGAAAATCACTTTGCGCAGTAAAGAAGAAAATAATTATGTCATCATCAGCATTACTGCGACATCTGCGCGTCATATCTTCCTGTTTAGGTAATGATGTTCAATGAATATCCATCATAGTATCACTTACAATTGGCTAACACAAAAATTGTATCGATTCTCAATTTCGTAGCAGTAAAACAAATAGACTCCAAACGTTCTCTTCTAAAAATAAAAAGATAGGAGAAATTTTTTGTAGTCAAAGAAATAACAAAAACTATTCCTCAAATCTCACAACAAAGCCCCCCCCCCCCGCAAAAACCTCCATAAAATACAAAACCGAAAACCGCATCATCGCATCACTTTTGCAAAATATCACAAGGACAGTGAACAAATGCATAGTGTAGTGGCCAGGTGTAGTGCTCAACTCGAATAAAGTATGGTTCGACATACTAAAGAAGGAAAAAAAACCGCTTTAATTACCCTAACGGACATCAAACAAGTTATTTTACCGACCTCAAAGGGTACAATAATAATCACAATGACTATATACACGAAAAGAAGGATTTGCAAAATCTATCGGCACATTCTGTAAATATCATTTAACGGCCGGGTGGTTTATACAACAGGCCAATGTAACAAGACATCTGAAAATGAAGATTTTATACCCATGAACATTTTAATGAACACAAATCATTCAAAATGGTTATATTGCCGCCTGGTGGTTAGTTTAAATTAAAGGAAAAAAATAGTAATTTTTGCCCCGATATCCTTCAGTGTTGAAACTACAAAGTCGTTAACATAAATATGGCATACCGATTCAACAAGGCGTTGACATCACAGTGCACGAACGATCTATAGAATTTCTTGGCCTCCATGATCGAAATATGATCCACGGTAAGCCTCAGTTGGTTACTAAGTCTTGTATATACCGGTACCGGTATGTTTGGCGCGGTACTTTGTGGAAGGTAATTATTCAGTGGACATTTCAATCCTGTGAAGAGCAAATCTTTAATGAGGGCGCTTTGAAGTCCAATCCTTGTGTTCGTCATTTGTCAAATATGTTCGGAAAACAAATACCATTTCTCACCTGTTCCCTTCACTTAGGCCAAAGTAAGTAAATTCTTTGTTTTGCGTCCACTCTAAATGGGAAAAGGTACGCGTCTAAGCGGCTGAAAAACACACACAAGAAAATTAACACAATGTAATTTGATTGCAGCAAATAAAAAATTGTAACAAAATTTTAGTTCAGAAAAGCTAAGCGGCCATGTCCTAAAATTTCCTATTCAAATACACTGTGTGTGTTTTTTATGAAAACCTTAAAAAACCTAGGCGGGTTGGGACGCAAAACAAAGAATTTAATTACTTTGGCCTTATTTGTGGTTTTATGTCAGGTTCCCTGAAGAAAGTCACACGTTTGATAGTCGAAGGCTTGACCTGATACTTATGTTTCTTTTAAATTGCAAGCACTTGTTCGCCTTTGTGATACATGATGTCAAGGAGAAAGAGATCAAAAGTCAAAGTCACCATACACACACAGCTCATGCCATCCACGTGACAATTTGGCCAGTGATTTCCATGTCGACGCCGAGTAAACGTACGCGTTATGCACACTAATTCAAGTACAGATACCTATAATCGCTTATATGGTGTGGTGTTTGAAGAACATTGTAGGAATCAAATTTGTGTTAAAATTTGTTTGAATTGCACTACACACACAGCTCAGCACATTGTACATAACATAATAGGGATAGCGTGCGATGTGGAAGAGCAAACTATGAAGAGAGAGAGAGAGAGAGAGAGAGAGAGAGAGAGAGAGAGAGAGAGAGAGAGGAGAGAGAGAGAGAGAGAGAGAGAGAGAGAGAGAGAGAGAGAGAGAGAGAGAGAGAGAGAGAGAGAGAGAGAGAGAGAGAGAGAGACAGACAGACAGACAGATACAGACAGACAGAGAGACAGAGAGCTGAGACACACCTTTTCCTTCTAAAAAGAAATTTTGTTTCGTTCAAAATACCTATGAATTTGTTCACTCTCTGTTAGCAAGAAAAAGGACTACTGAAGTCCATAACGTCACGTCTGTCGCACAATGGGACGCCTGCGCATGCGCACAAATTTTTCAGATCCAACTGCTCTGCCAGTAATAGTACTACCGCCGGTGACATTGAGGAGAAGCAAGGTTCGTCCAGTAGGTGGAACGCATTGTACTTCTGTTCGACTCTAAGCACCTGAGAATCTAAGGATCTAGAGAATCTAGGGAACGCTTTCTCTTTGAACGGGTAAGGTACTTTACACCATCAGCGTTGCACAACAGGTGGTTGTGCTGGACTTCTGCGACGAATATTCACCACTGATCCGCTGAACTTAATGGGCTCTTCTATAACAAGCGCTGAAGGTTACATATTATAGTTTAATTTCTTCCTGCGATTTAAAAACTCCTATTAAGACGCTGGGACATGTATCCTGCCATCAAAGCAACGTGTGCAAGTTGTTACTGCCCTGCTATTGTAGCGGGTCGAGGCATTGTCAATTTGAAGTAGCCATAACTGCGGTAATCGATAGCCCTTTGAAGGGGTTGGTTGAGAGCGGGCTCTACGTACCCAAGTGTGCTAGGGTAAGCAGACACAAGTTCCGATCGGAGCCTGGAAGATCGCTCCTGTCTCGGAATGAAAATCGAGTGGGACAAGCATTTTGCTTAGTGAGCTTTAATTAGTAGCCTTCGATTCTCCAGGGCTGGTGACGTGCCTTTGTACAAGAGACTTCAGTTGCGCCAGAAGAGTGATAATTCCCTCATTCGGCGGCATCATAAACTCACTTGTCTTTTTAATAGCTAATCAATGACACCACCGCATTATCACGTCGGCATGTAAAACAACAAGTTCTCCTTTTTATGTAATGATTGCGGGGTCTGAATAGGACGTATGCCTATTTTAGCAGTTTCGCGTTGATTGTCCCAACCCTAGTAACGGAGATGTTTTGGCCAAAGTCCTGGGCTGTAACTTTATTTTGAAAGATATTCGAAATCAAAAGTGGTGTAACGATGTCGAAGATAGAACGAGAACTGACAGCCCTGAACATAAAACCCTACCGGGGAAAAGCCTACGATCTCCGCGTGGATTTGAACTACCGCAATATCGCCAGTGTCCCCCTGCAGGTATTCACGCTGACAGAGCTGCAGTGGTTGAACTTGAACGTTAATCGGTTAAAATCGCTCCCACGAGACATCAGTAAACTCACAAGGCTGAGATGGTTGTTTTTGGAAAACAACCACTTCGAGGATTTTCCCGAGATTATAACAGAACTGAAAGAACTCGTTCGGTTGTACATGGGGAGCAACCGGTTGAGGGCGCTACCGAGTTCCGTCGGAGAGCTGTCTAAACTTCGGTACCTAGATATCTCGGACAACAAATTCACAGCATTTCCGGCGTGTCTGTGGAGCGATGAACTGCGAGGGCTTGAAAAACTTTTCTTGAGCAACAATGGAATTACAAATCTGCCCAAGGCAGTCGAGAAACTGACAAATTTAAAAGTCCTGTGGCTGAACAATAACAAGATAGACTGGATTCCGTACTCGATGGGCGAAATGAAAAACTTGGAAGAGCTCCAACTTGCCGAAAACCGTCTGAGAATATTACCGGCGTCTCTGTGCAGTAACCTTGAAAACTTGAACAAGGGAAATTTCGAAAATAACCTACTTATCAAGGAATATCAGGATGTACTAAAGAAAGATATCCAGGGACTTAGAGATTTGGAAAAGTCTGTAAACTCGACGTGGATGCGAAACGGAAGAATGGAAATGCGTGAGTGGAGCTCTGGAGCTCGCGTACCTTGCTATACAATGGACAGCCATCCCTGCGGTGCTGCCCTCATCATCTATAATTATGAGTATGAACGTGACCTTAGCGAAAGGTCAAACAGCGATACTTTCCGATCCGAAATAAGTAAGTACTGCTTTGATTGATGTGTGCGAATCTGTGAGCGCATGCGTGCATACTTGCAAAGATCAGAGAAGATTTTGAATTCACTCACTGAAATTTTCACTGATATCTCGCCCCGGTATCTCGCTGAACCATGATATCAATGTGCAAAATTAAGGAAATGTGACGCACTTTGTAAAAGTGACACACGTCGGATAGCTCAGGGTTGATCCTACAATTGTGTTTTCTTTGAATTGCAAGCATTTTTCGGATGATAATTGTGATACATGACGTCACGGAGGAAGAGATCAAAAGTGAATTATTGATGTATCAACTGTACAAATCTTTTCGTCGATGGAAATATCTTTTTACATTAAACCTACAATGCCTTCGGATGTTCGGATGCTTGCCTTCTTTTGTAACCCAAGAGATCGCTATTCATATAAGCCTATATTTGCTCAGTCTGCTTTGGAGAGGGGGGGGGGCGCGTTTGATAGCAGTAAGCTGTGTGGCATTCCACTGGGAGTAAATTAACTCGTCAAAAGAATGGAAAAGTGTAAACATATTTCTATTGCTCCATGGGGTTACGAAATCCAATGAAGTTATAGGCCCTACACTTTGAACTTTGTCTCACCTTGTGTTCCTTCTTAAAAAACACGTGGCCACATGAATTGACACCATTGGATTGCTTGAATCTAATTACTGATGTAGCTGACATTTATTCTTAAGGTACAGAATTTCAATTGAGTTTTTTCGGTGTTTAATTCTTTCATGAATTGCTAATAACTTCGACACAGTCACTTTGCTTACGCACTGTACACTTGACACGAAAGTGTTTTTTTTTACAAATTTCAGGCACCATTCGAAGTATTCTATCGAGTATGGGTTTCAGCGTTCGAGTGATGAAGAACTTGACATCACTGGATCTGATTGGCTCACTCAGAAATTTGAATCTCGAAGAGCACTCTTTCCACGACTGTCTCCTTGTCTGCATCCTCTCCCAGGGAACCTTTGGACGCTTTATGGGAGTTGACAAAATTGGTGTCAGCTTTCGAAATCTGACCGAAATTTTCACGGAAGTGAATTCACCAAACCTGACAGGAAAGCCAAAGATTTTCCTCATGGAAACGAATCCGGTAGAAGACTACGGCCCACGGGAACAACCAACTTCTGTGACGCCGACAGACGACGACCTGCTCACTCTCATGACCTCCGTAGAGGTCATCCCGAACGAGGCTGATTTCTTGCTGGGCTACGCCAATTTACAACTGGAAAAAAACCATGACGGGCGCAGAGGGCGTCGGTCTGGATATTTACTTACCGTTATTCGGGCACTTGAAAAACTGTGCGGAAAGCATCACATGTTGGACATATTGACGATAGCGAACAGAAAGACAATGGACAATATTGCAAAGCAGGATGGGATTTCACTGACTCCGGTTTTACAATCTACTCTGAGATATGATTTATATTTTGATGATGCCGACGAACTGTATGAGTAGAAAACGGCATTTCCTTGAAATTGACAAGAAATTCAAAAACTACAACTTTATAGAGAAATTATGAGCGATTGGAAAGTAAACACATTCGCAGAAAACCGTGCTTTCGATAGAATAATATTTAGCATGCGAAATAATTCCTTAACTGCATGCATTCTGCGCATGTGCTGCTAACTTCACATGCATCAAGATTGTGCCATCGAGTAATCAAATGCAAATAACTTGTTTGACTTCGACCATGGCAATGGAGCAGAAGACCCTTAGTCTCGGTTTTAGATATAAAAAACAAAATCAACGAAGCACAAAACAAAATAAAAACAAAATACAGATGCATCAGAAGATGTCGGTGAGTCGATTGATGCCGAAAATATTCTAGGAATGGCTCGACCTCTGCAATACCGAGTTGCAAAGTGTTTTGCATTTCAGAATTTGTTTTATATTTTCTATCTGATCCATACTCTTTTTAATTTTTTTCGGAAGTAGCATCGATCTTTGCTGCCCTGCAGATTATTCGCGTTTTAAACACTCTCTCCCATTACAAGATTTTAATGGTCTACCCTAGAGAGTATTAAATGTTATTAACGTAACTGAGCGAGATGGAGAACTTGGTACGATTGTTTGGTGTTTTTCCGTTTTGTGAGTGTGGAGTTATTTATCGCACTGTTTTTCTCTCACCCGTATTTTGACCCATGTAAAGAGGCGCGAAACTTTGTCTTGTAAGCATATCGTTATTAAGGTAGTAGGCGCCTCAACGACAGATATTCGGACTCTAAAATTCTTACGATTTTCTTCTGGTCTACCGCTTATGGTGCTCATTTTGAAGCTTTTGGGGTAAGTAAATTCTTACTGGCTTAGTTTTGTGAAAATAAAGAGTTGAATTTCCGGGCCCCATAGAGTTGATACGGGGATGGCTTCCATTTTGATCTTCAAATATCCGTAGATGTTGGATAATTTATTTCTGGAGTATCAAAGTTTGCACAAGGGACCCCTGTTTTAACATTGCTTTGTTAAATGGTTGAATATTTCATTGAGGAAAGTTTGAATAAAATTTTAAGTCGTTTGATTTCTAAGCGCGTACTACCTTAATATTCGTATTTCGTCACCGCAAAAGAGTACGAAGATAATTCGGAAGTTATCCCAAAACCTCGAAAAACTTCCAGCGCCATGCATGATATGGAAAGAATTTCAAATGTATTTCATTCTCACCCAAAATAAATTTCTCCCACCATCTTTGGACTCATTCCGTTCACTTTTTACGCTCCACAAACGAAACCTCCCTAGGTTGACTCTGCTGGGTTCGAAAAAACTCTGCAGGACAGAGTTGTTGCAAACCTCTATAACACTTACACACCAGCCTTTGAGAATATTATTACAGAACACCGGATGAATGGAAGCACTAATTAAAGGTATACAGTCACCTGTAATGTAAATGTGCCTATATATGGTCAAAGGGACGTTCCTTTGGTATTCAAAATGCCCATGTGAGGGCGCTGTTTTTAAAAAGCGGCCACCCACTTAAAATCTGTGATTAGTTAGATTTTCTCTTTCCATGGTTACTGGCAAAATTGGAACAGCTGACAGTATACCTTTAAACATAACATATGACATCAGACACATCACAATTGAGTGGACACATTTTGATACTTTGCTTGGCTGCTTGTGAAATAGGTGCGCCTCAAAAAGGTCAGAATCACATAATATTAACATCTGCAATAACTTTTACAACACTATAACTATGGGTGAAACAAAAAGAGGTACAATACAATCGTTTTTTATACAATACTTTATTATCATCACATGGTAATTTGGAAACACATATTGCACATCTTTTAAATAGAATACACAAGATGTTGACAGATTAAACATAAAATACTGACATTACATCAAAGACTACAGATGCAAGAACCGAGTTATCTAACAACAGGAAAGTGTTTTTATAGAAGGGTTTATTTACATAGTAGATATGTATGCAGAATAGATGTACTAAGACTAGGCAGTATACATGTATATTATAGACAGTAGTCTATAGTATGGACAGTAGTCTATAATATGTGTACATGTATATTATAGACTACTGTGGTTACTGGTTTCATGTTGTTATGTCTTGAACATAAGAGTACAAGTATATATGGTTATTAGTTAACCACAATGTGTTGGGGTACTATGTCACATCACATACTCTGTGACCCAAATTGAATTTGTTTAATATACATACGATTTTGTGAGTGCTTTTACTTAGTATGTGCAGTTGTGAGATTTGAGAAAGTACAGAAAAGGTGTCATTATATCTATAAATCTTTGGGGGCTTTTTGCCTCCAAAATGCAGTTTCATGCACCAAACTTTGTAAAGTGGAATTTGGGATATGTTACACAAAGATCAGTGTTGGCTGTCACTGTCATCATCATCATAGTGTGCCATCTTATCTCATTTCAGATCTATGAGAAAAACGGGCACAGCATTTCAAAGCATCTATGCCAGCAGAAAGTGAGACTAGCTGACGTACAGGTGTACTTCAAACAGATGAATTATGTTCATTATCCCGCATGTATGTAAGAATTTACATCAATAAATAGTGAGTGGTCTTAAAGATTGAGAAATATTATGTAAACTTTGAAGTGATTTACAGTGCAAGAGAGACAGGGCCTTACTGACTGGGGATATAAACATGTACACTAAGCAGTCAACAATATGATAATAAATACACATTGACGTGCTGTGATTCCAAGCAATGAACTGTATACCTATTAACAGTTTCTGGCGTTTCAGATACATCACTATGATGTTCCCTACAGAGAAGTAAAATATGCGGTAAGCTGTCACTTCTGACAGTCATTTGTGTTCTGCTGTACAGAAAGCATGTACACTAACTGTGAGCAGTGAGTGGGGGCAATGGAAAAGGTAAAAAGTAAGAACATATGGAATATTGGATTCCAACTGTGCTTCAGGTTTAAGTACTTCCGAGCATATATGAATAATGAAAAAATAAGTATTATTCATATTTTCTATGAATAAACTCAAACAAACAACACAACAAATGAAAATAACTCCTGTAACAGTACACATATATAGATATTACTTTTCCCAGTGTTATTGTAACTGAGTGATGTTCTCAGAATCTCAAACTTAATATTTTTGTTAAGTTTCTCATCATGAGTGGAGACAATACTTCCCCTATATCCATTTCACCCCCATTTCTATGTTAAAAGGTCCACACTGGCCACTGAATACAATGGGTTTGATCCAAAACTAAGGTAATGAAGGTGTCAAGCATACAATGAGTCTACAACAGTGGTAAGCATTCATGTGCAAGTTAGACGAACAGTGACTGATACTGAATACTGGCAATTTCATCCTGTTTTCTCCACTTTGGCAACTGGAAACCACATTTCAGAAACTCTCTGAATTCTGTGATGATGTCATTCAGCTGTAGTACATGTGCCTCATTGAACTTGGCGACTTTTAAATTTACAAAAAAAAATCACACACATACGTGTACATTAACTAAAAAAAATTATTTGTTGTAAAAATTAAGATGCAGCAAAATTTACCATGAATACAAAAAAAATTAAACAAAATTCTGTAAAACATATGGTAAAATTATTATTTTTATCAGCGAAGTAATTTGTTTTTGAACAAAACTTTGTGAGCTAATCTTTGGTTCCTAATAGCTTGTGCATTATGCCAAGTGATTGTTAGAATAAATGTCTGTGTAGATACAAATCACTGCAGACACTGATGTATATAAATATTCAGGAAGTTTCATATCTAGAAATAAATACAATTCAATCGTTATTATGGTGTAAAGCCTTGTGAAGATGCCTTCTATATTTCTGCTTTTAGTCCATACCCTGCTTATTTTAAGGTTTAACCTGTTCACCCCCAGTTCCATGTAAACAGGTCCACAACCACCATTGATAGCAATGGGTTTGGGCCAAACCATGGTGGTGAAAAGGTTAAATTTCCACCTCGCAAATCACATAAATCTGTGACACTTGGAATAAGAACTCAAATATTCTGTTCACCTAGACAGTTGTGTGTTGTATGCAGTATTTTCAGTGTTCTACTGCTGCTGTCCAAATCACCTGTTAACCTGATCACCCCTAATGCCTTGTAAACTGGTCCATAACTAGCACCATTGACAATGATTGATTTGGGCCAAACCATGGTGGTGAAAGGGTTCTGTCGGCGGAACACATCTATACGAAAGGCAACTCTGTTGGGCAATTTGTCATCAATAATGTGGACCAACTTCTGGCAAATTCTCAATTGTAAATATTTTGACCGTGAATTTTATAAATACTATCACCATCTATGGTTGGTGTGTGACAGCCTACCAATTGGTCATGAACATACACAAACAATGATTTGTGCAAGTGAGAGACAACTTTCTAACAGCCCCAGGGAAATTTTCAGCTCTGCCACGTTTGCTCCATCAAAGTAAATCTTTCGTGGATGTGAGTGTTCAAAGACACTAACACTGATGAAGAGCTTACGAAGACTACATGTGTAGAGTGAAACATTGCAGTTAAAAACTTCAATGATGAAAACACTGTATAAGGTAAAATTTCTTAGCGTAGCTTTTTCTCAACTAAAATGTCTTTGGATCCTGGGCCTGTCACTTTCAAGGCAAGGGTGCAGGTAAGTGTAGAGAAAGAAACGGAGGACTCCAATGGGAATTACTTGCATGGAAAGTGAAAGATCTGAACGACCAAGAGACACCAGGGAATATTTACCTCAAAACATCAGGCTTTCCTTGCCTTTTGGCTTTGAAAATCATAGATTGATTGACAGCACAAAACAATCAAGAAATTACAATCTTTTAGTCCATTTCAACCCGGACAGACATTAGGAGGAGTTCAACTCATGAAGTAATTTTTTCTACATCACACATAAACTTTCAAATAAAAATACTGCAAAATTTAATACTACATAAATTCATTTTTGGCTTCACTCATTTGTAAATTTTTAGCACATTTGCGAATATCTCATGAAGCGAAGACAATTAGGGTAGATTTTATGTCAAACAGTAACAATTTACTTTGGTTTGTCTTTGAGAGTCCACAAAGGATCTAAAAGACTCAAAGGATCGTTCGGGTCATTGTCTTTACCGAGGGCGTCTTTCCTTTCTTCAAAAGAAGCTTTGCTGATTTTTTGGTGCTGCTTGGGGCTTGCGGTGAGAGTGAAACTTTCTGGGTCTAGGTTGTCCAGGATTGAGGGTGAGGTGGACTTCTTTGGCGCTTCCTGGCCATTTTGCACGCCTTGGTTTTGTACGATCTGCGCCTGGGAATTTGTCGCACTCGCAGCGAGGGATGAGTTGCTGGATAAAGAGTCCATAGAATCGTAGCCGCTTGGAATCTGGTTATTTTGTTGAGGTTGTGGGAGGGGTGCCTTGCTGGGGGATGGGGGATAACTGTTCACTCCCTGACTACCGTGTGAATCCTGCGAGTTTGTCCTTGATAGGCTCTTATGCATCACATGATCACCTGCCGCAACCTGATTGGCTGCTGGCTGCATGACATCATTTGGCATCACCTGCACCACCTGGTCGGCGATCACTTCTTCCTGCTGATTGGTCAGATCAGATGAATCTGAATTCTCATTGGTTGGCTGCTGCACGACTGGGCGGGGTTTGACTGTCATCTGGGATATCTTGGATTGGATATCTTGTAGTGAGTTGGTTCCCATGATGAAATCAAACGAATGCATTCCCTGGCTTTGCTGGTCTACTCCTGGCGTCACTGGTTTGCGGAGAAAAATCCCTCCTGAAACCAAATTTTACCAAACACACAGGTAATTTGGATAGAAGAAAAAGAATATGATAGCAGAAAGCCTAGACCGAAGCTCAGACTACTAATTCCCCGTGGTCAGTGTGCCCTCTGGTGTCAACAATTTCTGAACTCTTTGTTTATATTTAGGAATTGCTTGAAAATCACTTTGAGTCAGCAGATGTTATTACATGCAACATAAGACATTTCTTGGAGTCACAAAAAACAGTCATGAGTCAATGCCGTATTGATTTTGCCTACAGAATACACTGGTAACATGCAATATCATGGAAGGTAACCCTCATTAAAATTTTTCACTTCATAAATATCGCATATGCCTCTCACTACCAAACACTTACATTGTATCTTACATGCTTACAGTGGCAGCTAGACTTTTTCCAGTCAGATACGCAGAATCTGCGTAGTGAAAGGTTTATTAGTATATAATTATTAATGCTTCAGACTGATTGAATTGATACCTTGATTGATGTCCTTCAACCAGTTGTCATATGCCCCACTCCCCACGAGCCCCCATACATAATATTGTAATGTTTATCTTTTTTAAAGGGGCAGGTTTTTAATCAGCTTGGTCTTTGAACAAATTGACTGACTGTACACAACTTGCAGAGAGTAACAAAGGTTTAAAATCACATAAACAGCCAATGTCAACAAGCACTCGTGCAAGAACCAGGGATTGAGGACTGCTCTTTTACCCTGAGTGCAGATCATACAAAATCTGGTGGCAGCTTCTCTCATCCTGTTTTGCAGTCAGAATGAAGATGACCACATCCATTTCCATACATGGTTGCACTGGCACCCAGGATATGATGCAAATGAAAAGAGATGCCGTCAATTTACTGATGAAGAATCATGCAAAATGAACTTACGTTTTGACAGAGATTTTTCAGCATAAAACAGCACAGCTTCATAACAAAATTTCAGTTGATCCTAAAAATTAAACAGAAAGCGAGATACTGAACAGGGGAGTTTACCCATTGAGTTGTAGCATGAACAGGGTGCTCAAATTCCAAAAAAAATTTCATTTATGTTGCAGGGAAGATCATTTTTCTGATGGTCTTATAGTAGAGTTTCTTCCAAAAAACCAACATGTCTTGAAATGCACAATCACGGAAGTAACTTGTATTCTGAAATATCAGTATTTTGCATCCTGTGGCATTCAACTAAAATATGTTTGAGTGGACCACAAGGTGCTTTCAAAACTTTACAGACACAAAGCTATTACTTTTTCCCCTTACCTTTTCTTGTATCATGTATTTTCTTTGATTTCTCATAAATCTGATCATTTTTGGAATATTGATGATGCCGTTACCAAACTGAATCTCAGTCATGGCAGCGTACGTCAAACAGAAGATGGCAGATCTGTCCACACCGGCACTGCAATGGGAAAGAGGCAACGTAGGCATGTCAAAACTTACTTTGTATCTGTGCTACTGTTACTATCTCTGTTACTATCTGCATACAGCACTTGTACACATACACATATATGCATCCACATATGCCGTTAAACCATAGACAGTGAAGCATTTTCTGCTCCACTGTCTGTGGTTAAACATGACATTACATTTGTTTTTGAACATACTTATGATACAGTCTTGTCACTATGAGTGTGTGGTCTGGCTGTCTGCCCATCGGAGTGCATGTGAGAGACAGTAGGAGTCTGCACAGATGTATGTGTCTGTGCAACCGACACCTGTAAATTGAGTATCTCACTCTCTTACCTTCATAAACTACTTCAGTCTCATCTGATTAGTCAGTCTTTCTACACACTCTGTCTCTTTATCTCAATTTTTTTCTCATCACTACGCCGACAACTTCCTTTTTGTACAAGAAAGCTGATTCAAGAGCACTATGATAAATTTCATCAACTTAATCTGAGCAATTAACTCCGTTGTATGTTACTTACCTACAATGCACCACAATAGGTATTTTCAAGCTGCGCTGTGATTGGTAGTAATTGTGTACTTCACTGATGTACGACACCAAATCATTTGCATTCTCTGGCAAACCACTGCAGGAAGAAATTCAGAAAGGGATTGACAGCAAGAGTATTCATTTTAGACAATTAAATTGAGTGAGGCTATCTATTGGTCAAAAGGGAGTGATGGTGTTGTAGAACAGCAAGAGCTATTGATTCATTTCCTAGATTTTTAGAAAACCATTTTGACATCACCAACTGGGAAGAATGTTTTAGTACTGTGAATTTGCAATTGTTTTAATTTAGATCCGTTCAACTGAATGACATTTTTTTTAATGGTGATATAATAAAACAATGAGAGCTATTAGTTCATTTCTTGTAAGTTCAGAGAACTATCATGACATCATCCTATTGAAAAGAATGTTTTAATTCTGTGAATTCAACAGATTACAACTTCAATGGTAGTACCATCTCTATAAGTTATTTGATACAAAATGTTTTAAACTATTATACCCTTATTTACATACAGGGGTCACAGCTGTCACATAGAACAGTGGCACTGTTCAAAACTTAGTGGCAAAGAGGTAGGATAGCTTTGTCCTGTTTTCCCTTCTTTTTGCCAACTTTATCAAATAACTGATTAGATGATTTTTCATTAACCGTTTCAGTCCAGTTTGACAGTTGATATGTCATAAAACGTGAACATAAGTTGAAGTAAGACTACAAGAAAGTCGAAACACATTGTATGATGACCATAGTTCACTTACTGTTCCGGCCATGATGAAAACTGCAAGTGTATGATGGATCTGCTCTGTCTAGTTTCCTTGTGAGTCAGGTTGATCCGGCGTTCTGTCCAGTGGGATGACAGTCTGGTACTCTGCAGATTCAGCAGTAACTGTCCACACTGCATAGTCACTCCCCTCTCTGCCGGCCAGTAAATATTGAATTTCTGGAAATTAAAATCAACGGAAAATGAGGATTGAGGAAGAGCACAGTTACAATCTCAACCTTCTACTGACTATAAATCTTGAAACAAAAGTGTTGACATCCTACCTACATTGTACATGAAGATTTCATGACATACATACTCATACATGTACTGAACAGATACTGGATAGAAAGGTATCTACGACATTGGCTCCTGCGCTCACAGACATGAAAAAACAGGAATATTTAGAGCATCATTGTGATACTCTTAGAGTGGGTGACTTTAAATGATCACGGCCTGGTATATATGCATGCTTTGTAATGGTAGCACTGATTAGTTGTAATATTAATTGAAGATATGCATTAAACTTACATATTATCATTAATCCTATGTATACATATAATAAAATTGATTTCAAATCATAATCATAAGAAAATACGAGTATGTGGCTGGTAACATGCTAAAACCTGTAAAACCTCTTCAGAAATAAAAATAATCTCAACCAACCTTATCTGCTTCACTATCTGAGAGCAGCATGGCAATGACTGTGATTTGCTTTTCATAGACCATCAGCCAGAAGTCACTGATGGATGCTGGGACAGGTGCCTGGGTGACTATGAACCGTGGTGAGGTCGGTACCAGCCCATCCAGCATGCTGGCGTTGATGTAGTCGTCCTTCTGGGATGAAATTGTCACCCTGCAGTGGTCATCTGCAAGAATATGAACAGCAATATTAGAAGTGACTTAGCAATAAATTCCTATGCAACAATCACTTATTTAACTGTGGTGCCATCTAGTGGTGTCTGAATTCCCTTTTGTGAAAATGGTTTACTACAAATTTTTTTCAAATTACAGTGAATAATTCCAAAAGTTTCCACAAAAATCAGCCCTCACTACAAACACAAGCACTCTTGTGAAACTTCCAAGGGACAACATTGCTGTTCATCTCCAAATCCCCTTATACACGTCCACACTTGGGACTGATAACAATGGGTTTGGGTTAAAACGATGGCGTAGAAAGGCTAAATATTAAAGCTTATGCCTTTTCTCATTGTGATAGCCAGAAACAGAACTGTGATATTGGCTATGGTGCTGTTGATACTCACGTAGTCAATGTTATGGACAGCAAACTAGGAAAGTCATGTATTTAAAAAGCTGTTACCTGGTATATTTTCACATATGGACAGGTACATGTATACATGTATTTTCACGAGGAAATATTTGACTTTTATTGTTTTCTGTTACAAGGTAAAAGTTTCTTCAGTTAAACACTTGGAATTAGCAATCCTTTCATTTCTCTGAAGGGTTTTATGACGACTGTTCAAGGAACACAAAACTATGGTACTTACATGGCATGATGTCTGGGTATCTGTTTTTCATGGAATAACATCTTGCTATGGAGATGGAGTACTGTTTGGTTTCCTTCATTTGACATTCAGACAGTTCCTGTATTCCAACAAAAGACACAATGCCATTTAAAACATGCCATTGGTTGGCAATGATCAAGAGCTTGATAGAAATACTGCTAAACTTGTATGTTGATAGGAAGATCATTGGGTGAAATTAAACAAAGAAATGCCAGATATAATGTGTATAAATTATTTGTGAAAAAATTCTGAATATTTTCAAGCCCTTCAAAACGGAAAGCAAGTCTATAGCTAATGACAATATAACTGCTAATATTCACACATACCTTCCATTCTCTGTCAAGAATGGTGGGTCCACTCAATGTCTGCTTGCTCAATCCCTCAACATGTTTCTCAAACTTTTCAACTTCTTCAACAAATCTGTCCAGTATATCCTTGTTCTCATACGGATCGCTTTTCACTTCTGGAATTGTTTTAGGTTCTTCATACAGGGTGTGTGCAGGCTCTGGTTTGATGACGTTCGGTACCAATGCTGGTTGCTGGATTGGAGGGCTGTTCTTGTTTTCGGGGCTGATGGACAGGAGGTCTGTGGCTGGCTTCTGGACGCTGTCTGCTTTTATTGGTTGGATGGTTGGCTGTGGTAGCCTCTCTTGCTCTCGGGCGAAGTCAGGTACTGAAGACGCAGGGGGCTGGTACGGCTGCTGTTGATGCTGCTGCTGGGGGAAGGTGGGCTGTCCCTGCAGAGGGAGTGATGAAGGCTGTTGGAATGGCTGCTGCATTTGCGGGTAGGGGCCTCCAGGGGGCTGGTATGCTTGTGATGTTGCTACTTGTTGGTGTGGAGAGTTTGGCTGAGGTGGTCTTTGCTGTGGCTGGGCCATGGATGTTGCAGGCATAGGGCCCTGTGACGACGGCACTTGTTGCTGCTGATATGGTTGGTGCTTTGGTGACTGAAACTGTTGCTGCTGTCCATAGTAGGGTTGCTGCTGTGACCACTGCGTCTGCTGCTGCGGCCACTGTTGCTGTCCTTGTTGAACACTGGCTGGCTGGTTTGATTGTTGTTGTTGTTGTTGTTGTTGTTGTGGAGGTGGTGGGGGTTGTTGTTGCCACTGCTGCTGGCCGGGCTGAGGCTGAGGTTGCTTCTGGGGCCACTGTTGCTGTCCAGGATATGGTTGCTGCAGCGACTGTTGTGCTGGCTGCTGATGCTTCGGTGCTAGCTGCTGCTGTGGATGTACTGGCAGTTGCTGTTGCTGCTGTTGTACGTTTGTTTGAAGCTGTGGTTGTTGGGGAGGTGGCTGTTGGTGTTGCTGCATTGACGGTTGTTGCATTGGCTGCTGCTGTTGCAGATGCCCAGGTTGTTGCTGCTGTTGTTGTTGCTGCGGTGATAGGTGTTGCGTGTGGGAGGGCTGCTGTGGTACTGGCTGTTGTGGGTTTACTGGTTGCAAAGGTGGGTGTTGCTGAACTGGTTGCTGCTGTTGATGTTGCTGTGCTTGTGGTGGCTGTTGACCCCACTGTTGCTGTCCTTGACCCTTCAGAGTCTGATGCACAGGGGATGCCCAGGGTTGCTGCGGGTGTTGACCTTGCTGTGGGTGCCCGGTGTTTGGCTGTGTAGGATACTGTTGCTGTTGGGGGTAAGCCTGTGATGACACAGGCAGTTGGGGCTGCACATATGGTTGTGATGTAGCAGGCAAACTTTGCTGGCTCTGATAATGTTGCTTATGTTGTGGGGAAGCGTGAGGTGAAGCCTCAACACTATGCTGAGGTGACTGACTTGCAGGATATGCTCCTTGTTGTTGCCCTTGCTGAGGTCTTCCTGGAACTTGTTGTTGACTATAACCCTGATGGGGCATTCCAGGTTGTTGCGGTCCCCCCTGTGGTGGCTGGAGTTGTTGGTGCTGCTGGTATGGTTGTTGATATGGCATGGATCCCGGCTGACTTTGATTTTGTGGTTGCTGTCTGCCTTGCGATGGATCTGGAAATTGTTGCTGCGTGGGTTGTTGCTGCTGCTGTTGAGGATATACTGGCTGCTGCTGATATATTGGTTGCTGCCACTGCTGCTGTTGTGGTGGTTGCTGCTGACTCCACGGCTGCTGTTGAGGGTGTGGAGGGAGTTGCTGTTGCCACTGCTGTTGTTGATGTGGCTGTGGCTGATGCTGGGGCGGAAGATTTTGCTGGGGATACGACGGCCCCGCTGGGTGTACTTGCGAGGTAACGTCATGTCCCGAATGCTGTTGCAGCCCTGGTTGTTGCATGCCTTGCTGCTTGGGTGTGGCAATCGGCGTCTGTAAACTGTTCACTGTGCCTGAACTCTGGGCTGGCTGAGGCTGGTACGGCATCTGTCTACCCGCTGCAGCTATCTGTGGTTGCTGACCCTGCAATGGTGGGGGCTCTGACCTGTTTGCTGGTGGGGGCCCTGGTGTATGGCTAAAGCCTTGAATGCTTGCACCTGAGGCATTGCTGTCTAGTGATGATGGCTGTCCATCCATTCTTCCAGGGTCTTGCTGATAATCTCTGGGTTGAATCTGTTGTTGTGTATATTGCCCAGGTGGAGGTGGTCCCATGCTCGTTTGTGGGTGGTATGACTGAGGTGCACCAGGCATTGGTGGAGGAACATGTGTGGGGCCCGAGGGCGGTGGCTGACTATAAGGCTGTGATTGGGGAATTTGAGAGGGAGGTGTACTTGACCTTGAAATCTCAGAAGGAAAAGCCCTCTGCACACTTGGTGGCTGGTTGTATGGTGCTTGGCTTGCTGGTGGCGGGTGATGACCCGGAGCATTGTAGCCAGATGTTGGGATATGTGGTGGCCCACTAGCACTGCTCGGCGGCATTCTGGCAAAATGTTCAGGACTGGCATTGAGACTTCCAGGTTGTAAGTCTGATGCAGGGGGTCTGTCTGGTTGTGGATGCTGTCCCATTGTTTGCTGCATTGACGGTGGTCCTGGCTGCGGTGGCTGGTTAGGCGGTGGCATCTGCTGCCGTGGTGGTTGCTGGGTCTGTGAAGATGGCTGTGCCATGGAAGCTGGTGGCTGTCCTGGCCGCTGAGCTTGTGGCACTGGTGGCTGCCTGGGGTGTTGGGATGGTTGGAAACCCTGATGGGGTACAGTGGGTTGATGGTTCATTGAAGATGCGGCAGAAGCACTGGGGTATGATGTTGGTGGTAATCCATGTACTGACGCTGGTGGCATGCCAGCTGCTGTGGAATCCCGTGGCATGGGCGCTGGGTAACCACCTGGCATATGTCCTGGCATTTCCATTGGCAATGATCCGTACTGATCTAAATCACCAGGATGAATGTCATCAGGACCTGCCAGCATTCTGGGACCAAGTTCAGCTCCCATTGCAACACCTTTGGGCATGGGAGGCCCAGCAGCAATGACAGCTTGGATGTTTCCTTTGCCAAGCATAGATGGATCAATGAGATCTGACAGTTTCAAACCAGTAGGCTTGCTGGCACTGGTAGTTGGTTGTTTGGGCTCTGCTGGCATGGTTGGTTTTGGAGCGCTGGGTCTTGATGGTACTGAAAGATGTGAGAAACAAAAAAATATAAATACATTATTTATGTGGAAGAACAATGTAAAGTAATTATTGGCAGAAAAAATGTGTGTTATCTGTACAAATTGAGTCAGCTTTGCTCTTCTGTACCATCAAAATTTTCTTCAAGAAAGTTAACGCAGTTTAGTTGGATTGACATCATTAATTTGTGTGAAAGAAGGAAAGTGTTAGTCTGATGAAATAGACACAAACACAAATTTTGCTGTCAAACTTTGCATTTAGTATTACTCAATAATAACTACACAGTGTCACATTGATGATCTTATCAAGCATCCAACTGTGCACTGATGAATTTAAAATTGTACAGCACCGATCAACTTGAAATTATACCGCAATGAACCAGTAACTTTACTAATCCAAGACAGTATGTTAGGTCTCACCTTTCTTTGGAAGTTTACTCAGAAACTGCTGCCTCTCTTCTTCATGAACCTTGAAGATACCTTTGAGGCGGTTCAGAAGTTTGCTGACCCCGGCTTCTAATTTGCGGTAGAACTCGATGCCTTTCCTTGATTTCTGCTGCAGGTCATCATAGACATCATAGGATGCAATCAAGGCTTGGATCTTTTCTTCTCTCCTGGAAATATTGGAAAGGAAAATCATTTATTTCCTAAAAATACCATAGTAATTCTAGTGAGTTTGACTGTGCAAAGAGACTATACATTTCAGATTATATCATGTTTGGCTACAAACTATACTTTTCAAATATCATAATTACAGTTTTGTCATAACTCAATGGGTTTCAATTACGAAGTTGAACCTTTACAATAGAAAGAGAGAGGAAAGCTTGCCGATATAACTGCTTTTGTTACAAGTTTTCACATGAACATACAAGTCAATCAACACCATATGTACTGTAGAAATATATGCTTACGTGTAACACACGTTTGTGGATTTTTGTAAATACAATCTATAGTTAATCCATGGTTAACATCTGCTAAAAAGATATGTTGATTCAGAGTGAAAGATGAACTAACCACTGCTTTCAGAAGGTTGTTCTACTTAATAAGGACACATAATGCTCCACTCCTGATGAGACAACACACATTTTTTGGCAGCTTGGTGGATTTGATCTATCACCTGTGGTTACTTACAGTCTTTCAGCTTCTCCAGAGCTTTTCCTGGTGTTGGCATACTGTGCATTGGCATCAGTGACTGCCTTCAGAATATTATCCTGTGCACTGAGGTTCTGTTGAATGTATGTCATCACCGTTTCATGCTTCTTGAGTTCTGCTTGGAACAGCTCCTGTCACAGAATGAAAGATGATGATTTTCAGTAAGAACATCATTGTGAGAATATCAGATCATTAATTATTGTAAATATTGCCCAATTTTCATAAACTTGGACAGGCATGACTTCAGATGATAATACATGTAATTTCAACTGACACATGAATCTGTCACAAAAGTGTATCACATTTCTATCAACCATTCACATGGAGATGTTTCTCAGAGCTCTTACTAACCTACATCTGCACTGCAATGAACTTCAGGTTACAAATACTCTGTTTGCAATGACACTGATAATGACATTTGAGAAGCTGACAGTGCATTGCAAGTATGATATACTTACATTCTTGCCTGCTGCCAAATTTTGTACAGAAATATTTTGATATGGTATTTCTTCTATTTATTACTACCATACAGAATTAAGCCCTTGCCAATGTTAGCTAATTAGGAGAATACATTCAAAAAGGATCTGAATGGTCTTAAAAAAACTGTCAATTGCATATAATAAAAAAGACGACAATCTGCTGGTCTTACACTCACCTGCATGTTAGAGTCTTCCCTTGTCACAATTAAATTTGTGATGTCGTCACTATTGAGTTGATCTCGGAATTGCTTTTCCAGCGTCTTCCTCTGTGTTTTCATTTCTTCAATTTTGTTAATCAGTAGCTGCAGAGTCTCTTCAATCTTTTTGTCTTCAGGGCCTGAGACAGTGAAAAGATTGCACATGATGAGTGTCTGACATGCGACAAGAAAGATAGAGAATATTTCTATGGAGTTATTGGTAAGACAATCAGCTTATGCTTGCGTTCTGTGTGGCATGATACAACGCCTGCGACTCAACCACCATGAATTACTAATGTGAATCAAATACAACTTATCAAGGACAATAAAGGACAATAAATATTGCATAAGACAATACAGCATCAACTTACACTTTGAACGACAGTATAGATACCGTATACACACTGGCCATAGGCTATATAAGCTAAATGTAAAATGGATGTCCCTTTCTGTGTGTGTTGATACAAAGCAACTCTGATCAGTTCTAACAGTCATTTCAAGTGAACCAAACGCTGTCTGGTCTTTTGCAATTTTTGTTGTGTTTGGCCAGTTTTATTGGTGTTCTTATTAGTAATTCAGTAATTCACCCATGGTTCAATTGCAGGTGCTGTATGTAGCATATCACTTCTGTGCATGGTAAGGGGTCTATTCAACATATATCAACAAACTTGATGTGTCTTTGACTGAGCGACTGCTGCATTTGACAGGACTGTTGGCTGAATTCAATACAGATACGCATGTTTTCAAATGTGTTTCCTGAATTTGTTCATTGTATGTAGCATGTCAAACAGGAAGCTATCCAAATCTGACATGAATCCAAGACTGAACCATACTGTACTTACTGTCAGAGACTACTTGAGATGATGGGATGGCAACTTGAAGTTCCTCCAAGGGACCAGCCAGCAACTTGAGATTACCGATATGAATCATCATAGCTTTGCGTAGTTCTTCATTGGAGCGACTGGCCTTGGTGTGCCCTTCCTCATACCTGGATATCTCCTTCTTGATCTCAGTCATGATCAGTGGATACGATCTCTGGCCAAAGTCCTTCTGCAATGTGTCCAGTACGAGTAAAGATTAACAGATACAAACTTTTGGATATTAAGTAAAGTGTTTTCCATGCACGCTTTGTACACTATCCCTAACCTGACAGACTTCCTGGGTTTCTATTGATTAATGAACACTATCAGACCCCACTAAACTTCACTCTTGCAGTGCTTCCAATAGTACCAAAGTTTGCATGCATGTTCACATACATGTTCTCATGGCTGCTCTACTACAACCTATCCACGTTCAAACTGTAACATGCACAGATGCAAGTGAATTTTATGTAATACAGTATACGCATCTCTAAACATACATGACTATAGAATGTCCTTTTGTATACCCAGTGCATGTATACTTCCCTGCACCATGTATATATGAAGTATATATGTTTAGGCATCTGACAACCTATCAGTGTCATACTAGTATATTCTGAAATGCATTGAAAGGATGCTAGTAATAATGAGGAGCATACACAAACTGTTATTGCTATGCAGATGTTTCAGTCCTTGAAATGTCACACCAATTTGACTGCAAGGCTTTTTAAGGCTTCACATAGCTTTGATCACTGATGTTGAAATGTTTGATTGTTCATGTTTCTTACCTGAAATTCCTCCTCCCTCCTATCTTCCTCTTCCATCACCTGCTTCAGTTGCCTTATTCCGTCGTCCACATCCAGCACTACGTTGGACAGTTCCTGCATGATGTCCACCAGGTCTTTGATGGCCGTGGGCTTAACGCTGATGGCAGCACACTTCTCCAGCAGTGCCTGGGGCAATCTTTCCGGCTCCTTGCCCTGCAGTCTGAGTTGGTCAAGTTGTAAAGATGCCAGGTATTGACTGTCAAAGAAGAGAGAATATAGAGACAAAGTAAGTATACAGCTGTCACCCCTGTCTCCTAGTGTATTCAACCACACATCTGAAAGCAAATAGTGGCTGACAAAGGCATGATGCTACAATAAGGGTTGACCACAGCATGATGCTGAATCTGGGCTGAACTGATATACACAAGTCCATAGTTTTGCATTGTATGAGCTCACTCAAAAGGAAACTGTAATTTACAAATATGTAGTTGTGCATATGTACATGTACAAGCCATGAATGACTAAGCAGATGGCTATTATTACCAGTTTGCTGACACAGTATAGTAAAATCATGCAATTTACTAACGCATATTTTGTTCTAAAGAGGTAACAGTATCATCCTATTCAAATCTAGAGGAATATTATTTCTTATGTTTTGCATGTCAATACGTGAGTAAGTCCTTGAGAATGAGTTAAAAGTCAAGGTTATACTTTTGTCTGATTCTTCCTGGTGTTTGTGTATTTCACTTTAAAATTGATTTATTGTATATGTATCTGCACATATTCAATATCTGGAATCGTACGAAAAACTGGCATCATGAAATTGGTATTACTCCATCTCACACAGAAAATGTACATATTTTCATATTGTTGGCAACTTCCACACAAACAATTTGTGCAAAATTTCTAAAAGCTGATGAGTTTTCATTTGTCATTCTCTGCACAAAAGATGAGCTTTTTATTTTTTCATCAACTGTGGTATAAAACTGTGCCATTTCGTACTCAAGCTGTTGGTTTCTCTCTTCTATTTCACTTGCGATTTCTCTCAGCAGTTTTGCCTTCTCTTCACTGTACAATGAAGCTGCCTCGTGGGCTTCCATCGGCACCAGTTTCTTGAAGATGTCAGGACCAGCCACGCTGTCATCATAAGGCTGGAACGGCAAGGCTTTCACCAAGGATGCACCTTTGAACACAAAGTAGATGTGATGAAGAGAAGATCATGGGGATGAAGAGATCATGGGGATGAGAATGTCTACACATTTAAGCCTTTGAGCACTGTAATTTTCTCCCACCAAAATTTTAGTGCAAAATTTTACCAATTTTTATGAATTTTTCTGTATTTTTTTCATAATTTTGGACTGAATGGGATCACATTTCATTGGCTTCACTTTTTCTCAAAATTTTGGCAAAAATCTGAGAAAAATTGACTGGGGTTTATTTTATAAAGGGGACAAAAATAGACTTTGGCGCTCAAAAGGTTAAAGCAAATGTCTTGTCAATGTTTAACCCTTTCACCAACATAGTTTGGCCCAAATCCATTGTTATCAGTAGTGAATGTCGACCTGTTCATGTGGAATTGGGGGGTGAACAGGTTTTGTCTGTCACACCTATGCAGTAAGATTCAAGGGAAAGCACCACAACTGGGATGGTATTGACTGTCTTACAGCAAAAGGTCCATGATTGGCTTACCTTTGATTTCAGGCATCTTGTCAAGGCTTGGCACACTCTCATGGTATACAAAGTCATTGTCTTTTTTAGCTGCATTGTATTTTCCTCCTATCACGTCCGTTGTGAATTTCAGTGCATCTGTGATGCTTTCATGTTGGCCCTGTTGGCGGGGAAACAAAGTATATAACATGTATGTCAATGCAACTTCAAGGCATGAAGTCTGTTTCGGTAAGTGTGGTTAAATTTGTTTAAAGCATGAATATACAGGAGTGCTGATAACATGTGTATTCGAAGGCCACTCACATCACAGCTAAAGCAGTGTTTTCCATAGCTTACAAAAACACAGAGGCAACCAATTTACAAAAGTGTATACAATTTGCGAATTTTTTTACTGTGAAGATGTATTCCTTTGAATGGATATCAACCTATGGACAGATTGCTGGCCCGGCCCACTCTTCAAAACCCCCTTGTGGACAACTTTACTCAGTATCGATTCTAACTATTTCATGAAACATGTAATTAGACATCGAAACATTTTTGAAATCTTGCTTTCTCTCGATTGTTTATAACAGAAATTCATGCTCTATACATCTTTGAAATTTTCAAGGTTACACTTGTGATTAAAACTTCAAATTCACAAATGTGATGCAAACACCTACACCAGCAGCCTTTTCATGAAGTTCTCTATAAACTTGTAAACACATTGGACAGACGAACAGAGGGATATTTTACAGATGAACAGAGGCATATTCTGTACCCATACAAGGTTGACCGTTCTCTGACAGACCTGCTTGACTGAAACTTACCTTTGACAATTTCAAAGCTTCATTATGCCTATCTAGAGATGCCTGCATGTAAGTTACTCTCTCCCCATATTTTTGTTGTTCTCCAACCTGATTGCCCATGTACATCTGAAAAACAATCATAACCCATTAATTGATCAATACATCTATGACTGACAGTGTATTAGAATTTCAGTGTTCTCCCTGAATAAGGTAACAGGGGTGTGGCGCCCTCTTGTGAATTCTGAGTGCTCCCTTGCCATAAATGAAAGAGATTTATTTTTTTTAAAAATAAACCAATAAAACTTACGAAAAAAAAGTTGAACGGGATTTACAAGCAGAATGCAAGTGTGTGAGTCGATCATGCAGGCTGCAAATGTAATTCTCATCGATCTTGCAAATCTCACAAGTTTGTGATGTCATCCGAGATCATTAGCCCATGTGCAAACATGTTTGTTAACAATGAATATTGTAAAATTTAAATGTTGCAGCTATGTTGACCTGATGCATCTAGATATCATGCATGAAATGCATTGTTTGTAAACAGAAAAGTCGCACACGTGCAGTTCCTATGACTGCCTGCCTTTAAACTATTAGGATTACTGAAGTATCACCAGATGCGTACCCCAGCATAATATACCCACACACTAAATAATTGAGAGACTCACAAAAGCTATACTGGTGTAATGTAAATTCTTCAGTTGCAGCAGTTTCTTCCAGTCTTTACACTTCCTAGATCCCATGATGGCCGACACAGCGCTGGTATCCAGGCTTCGTATCGCTAGGCTGTAGTAGTCGGCCACTTGCTGGCTGATTCTGGCCACCAATGAACTCTTGCGATTATCCTGCATTGATTTCTCCAGTAGACACTCTTGTGCTTGGCCCTGTTAGTGGATAGAGTCTCGCTGAGAAATGCCTTATGTACTGGTACATATCCATGTACATATACATTTTTTCCCTAAATACTTCAGCTGCAATACCGTTCTTTGTTTGCTGCTCTAAGGATAACTTGGGAGAAAGTCTGCAGAATCATGGTTCTGTTATACTAAAATACAGTTGTTCATGTACCAATATATTACTGCATGCCTTTACACTGGATACATAAATGACAACAAAGTTTAAATTTCCTTTGAATGTATGAAAAAGTTGCCTCTGCTGAACGCAAAGACCATGAACATTTATGAGAAATAGTGCTTCAGTCTGTGTCTGCAGCTCAAGCCACACACACTTACAATCAATTTATAATTAAATTGGACACATCGTGCGACAAATGCCTGTCAGCTGTTTCACAAGAACTGGTCATATCTATTATTGAAAAGAAATTTTAGTCTCGAAGTTTATAAATTTCAAGAGTCCTCAGGGAATGGTCTTGTAATCAATTCAAGTTCAAATTTAATTTTGACAAAATTATTTTTTTCCACACAAAGATTCACATGTGATAGCTAAAGCTTTGCTTTTTTATGGGTTTAATACTCTTTTTCAAAATATTAGAATGTGACAGCCAAGGCCATGATATTACTACTTGACTTACCAACATGACATTGATGTACATGGAAAGCACATCATGGGCCAAGTCTGGACTGAGATGACTTCCAAAATGATCTCGTAAATACGTGAATGCCCCGGCTGCACACTGGAAATGTGTGCATGATACTTTCATTCCCTGTCAAACAAACATAAGAAGGGTTAAATTTCAAATCAATTTAACAAGCATTTCCGGCCATGTTGTCTGTTCAGTGTTCACCCATTTAGGATATACATTGCGTACATATATTTGAAGAAAACAAACGATGCATCTTCACACAAACACTTGAGGTGTTATGCCCAGGTTTTGGAGGGTCTATGGCCCAGAAGTTTATAAATGTTTGCTGTGGATGGACAAACAGACATACATGTGCAGTATAATGCAGACAGCAGACAGAGACCAGCTGATCTCAAGAATTCCCTTTGCTACATATGATGATACATATTACACAAATGAACCCTTTGTGTAATTTAAGAACAGTTTATCAAATTTGCATACATGTGTTTGAAAAGTTCAAAAAGGAACAAACCTCAGTGAAATACCAGACAGGTGTGATAACCCATTATGTTGTATAATATAACATTACCTATGGGCATGTGTGCATGAATCACACTAAAACAAACAACAGGTCAAAATGTAAACAACTAAACAGCAGTAAATTACTACTGATAGCAGGTCAAAGGTGACTATACAGTACACACACATGGTCTCATCATGTTGGCTTCACGGCCTGTTGTTGATATGACATCCTATTCTAATAAAAAACTATCAGTACAATAGTTCAACTGCTGAATTCAGCATAAGTTTGTTAAAGAGATACAATGTCTGTATTCGACACCAAACTTCCTTATTGTTATTTTATCAATGATCTCAAACATGTATGTTAGGATGCTTGCTTAATTAATGCAAAGTATAGAGAGCCAGGAAGTTGTTTCAAATACTGTCTTCTGGGAGTAGATCCTCAGAGACAAAAATAAATGCTACAGTATATAGAAGTGTTTACAGTAAAAAATGCACAACAAGTTCCCTTTGAGTAAATGGATACATTAGGCGGTACCTTACTGTTACAGAGTACAAGCTGCTCTAGATGATTTGTGAAATCCACGCGACAACTGTCAGAGCAACAAACAGATACAACGTATGCAAAACTACTTGTTATTCTTGTCTTTGAGATTCTGTTGCCAGCAGGCAATATTTTAGAGCAAATTTAGAAACAGTAACTTAGTTGGTATACTGTATATGGCTCATCTATCCACATGTATCTTATTGTAAAATGAACGGAAAATTTGGCTGCAAAATCAAGCTGTCTTTGATGAATACAATACATAGAAGAAGAACACAATTTGAAATGCTGACATAGTGTATTTAGCTCACAATCAATGAAATTCACTGGTATTTGTCTAAATCTGCCCTGAGATTGTAAATTTGACAAAGTTGTTACTGTTCTGTCCATTGATTGGTCAATTGACTAGCCAAGGTAATGCATAACATTTGTGATCATTGTTCATGTCTCTCCTTTAAACTATGATGCAATTGCAGCCTTGCCAAATACATATAGGTGTACAAACATAATTAATACATGTTAACCAAATTTACATGCCGATGACAACTTGTATTCAACTGAAACCCTTATGAGAGCTGTAATTTCCTCCCGCCAAAATTTTAGTGCAAAATTTTATCAATTTTTATGAATTTTTCTTTAATTTTTTTATAATTTTGGACCAAATGGACATCACATTTCATTGGCTACAGTTTTTTCTCAAAAGTTTGGCAAAAATCTGAGAAAAATTGACTGGGGTTTATTATATAAAGGCAACAAAAATAGACTTTGGCGCTCAAAGGGATAACAACACATGCATGTATCCTTACTGTGTGAAAATGCAGTTTGAAACATTTTCCTCACCTCTTCTGATGTCCTTTTGTCAAAAGCCCCCAGTATGGAATGGAGACCACCAAGGTTGTACAGTATTGATGCCTGTTCATATCTGATGTCACACAGTGTGATGTAGTCCTCCGAATAAATATCCATCCTACAAGGACGACAGAAATTATCGACACTGTGAATTTTACTCTACATTCTGTACTGTGACTGTTGTTCACAGAAATGATCAATATTTTTGTTTGTTACAAAATGTGATATTGCATATGTAGTCCACAAAAATTAATGCAAATTCTGTCTGCATTTTGCCCATGTTTATCTCTGCAGCTTGTAGCAGGTGCCTTAATTATTTGATTTCTATGTTCAAAGTCATAAAATTTTTACTTATAGAGAACAACTTCCTTGATTCTTGTGTGAGCAATTGCTTTTGTCTTGCAAAATAAATTGCACATGAAAATTTGTGATGTATATAATTGAGTGAAGGGTTACATCACATTGAATCAACATCATTTGCAAAGTTGAAACATAAAGTGCTAGTTTTAGGCGTCATATACATGTCTGTCTAACAACACTTTGCAACGAGACGAAGGGTCAATTTTGCTGTAATAATGTAGAACAGAACAAAAGACTACAACTTTACAATTGGAAACAGACCAATTCACTCTACAAAAACAGAAAAAGCAAGCAGTTTTTTCCTTACCAGGTAAATGGAATGACAATGGCGCCACCCTCTCCCATAGGAAACCTACTCTGCAGTAAATGAAGTTGACCGTAATACTTTCTGAGTGTGCTGCAACCATTGAAATCCCTGGTAGCATTCACTGCATTCTGCAAGATAATAGAGACACACTGACACTGTTACTGTATACAAAAAGGTTCTTGTCACTTCCTGACTGTTAGTCTACCAGTCAGTAGGGGAAGGGGTGTCAGACTTCGATAACAACAAACATGCTTCCAGTTGCCTCATTTTGTCTGATGCACTTTATGATATATTGCCTCATATCGTCTGTTCCCCTGTCATATCTGTAGACTGTCACTTGATCTGTGTAAGACGTTTCTAAGTTCAAAGTACTGAAGTCAATGCTGATAACATTCCTGGGGAAAAGGGACATCATGAAAGGAACATTTTATTACATGGCAAAGCCAACATTGCAAAAAAAGAAAGAGGAAACATGGGTTAAGAATATCTCCATATGCGTTCATGTACTAATGATTTATGATAAGTTTATTTATTTATGTAAAAATGTATGCAAGTTCCATTTATGTACACAAGTAAAGCTTTCATGAGATGTTGATAATTGTGTACGTGAATGCTACATGTACTGCAAAGTTTATAAGCATTCTACATCAATGTAAACCATACAAAAAGGGAGGGTGGCAAAATACCTACTATTAGAATGATGAGGCACGAGCTAAAATTGTAATATTGCCACTTGGCCATCACAAGCTTTTCGTGTCTTACAGTTTGACTGTGCTTCAAAGTTCATAGACTCCGCAAAGTTCAGAGTCAATGACAACAATGCACATTCATAGCCACCAAAATTGTTGACACTGGAAATGGGCACTGTCAATGTGATTTGGAAGCAGTTGTATATGCATAAATACATGGCATATTACAGTTTGGTAATTGCCAATACATCAGAACTAAGTAAATTCACGTCAAAGGTCATGTGGAAAGAGTAATATTAGTTAGGGTAGGTACATGACAAAGTATTTGCTTTGCTCTACAAGATACATGTACATGTATCATCCTACATGCTTATGGCTGCCATTCACAGGATTTGTTGGTACCCCTTTATCTAGACTATCTCACAGCTCTTTGCTGGCTACATCTACAGCTGATCTAGCCTGGACTCAGCTCGCCTCAGCCAGCTACTCCAGCTTGTGCTGAGTAAGGTTACACCAGCCATAGATGTAGCAAAGTGAGCAAGTGGCTGTGAGCTTGTCTACCCTGGATTGAACTGTGTAGTTTCTTTGGTATGTAGTCATTCAACAGTAACCCTCACATTCTTTGGTAGCTGAGAAATACAAACTTTCCTATGAGAAGAGTTATTGTAGCATTTTGGCACAAAATTTGAACGTTAATGTTTCACTGCTGCAGACGTGGAAAATCACAGTGTCATTGGCACTGCCAGAATTTTAGGACGTGCAGGACAAGTACTATGAATTATTAGTTAACAAGGCTGGTTAACTTTTGACAATGCTCTTTCTACGTGAAGGTTATAGTTCAAGGTTGGGTGTGGTTTAAGGTAGAACAAGCCTGGGTACAGATATTCGGACTCTCAAACTTTTACAATTCTTTTCTGATATAACACTTGTGGCGTTCATTTTAAAGCTCTTGGTATAAGAAAATGTTTCATCTGCAATTTATTTATCTGCATAGAGTTAACACAGGAATGGCGGCAATTTTGAATTTAAATATCTGTAAACCTTGAGTTATTTGTTTCTCTAGTACAAAATTTGCACGATGACCCCGATTTTTATTCTTGATTTTGAAAGAGAATGGTTGAAAGATTCCTTAAGGAAGGTTTGAGCAAAAGTTTTAAGTCTTTCACTTTCAAGGCACGTACCACCTTAAAGCTACGTTGGACAAAGTCACTGTACCTGGAGATGGTAGCTTTATGGGCACATGCCAGCATAGAACTAAATCGTGATCCTGCTGTGTCACTATCACCAGACACAAGCAACTAACTTTTTGCACTATCTAAGTCGATTTGAATATTTGTCTGCAATGCACACTTCGTAAAACATTTCAAAAACTACCAAGTTAAAACAAAAGTCTTGCAAGTGAGTATTATCAGAAGGCATGTATAGAAAAAAATAGTGATGTGTTCCATGAATGCAAACAGTGAATCCTATCATATCATACAATCTTGTTGTAATATAAGTATATAAGTTAAAGGTAGACAAAACAGTGTGCCCTCTAAGTTAACTTGGCACATCACTGACTCAAAGAAATTGTGCTCAACTTTTTTTTTTTACATACAACATGAAATTTTCATGAAGTTGCCAAAGACATGAGAAATTGAGTTTCTGAGGCTGCACTTCTCCACAACACATAATTTACGATGAACTTGCAGTTCGATTTGACTGGAGAAATCATTCCTTTGATGTAACTCCACAGTCTGATTGCGAATGTTTCGTTTGACCTTTATAAAAGACACTTACACATACATGGGTATGTTGTTTTCAAATCAAATTTGTATAAATGTTCAAGACTTAAATGGGTAGAAGACATAGTGGGAAAAGATAGAACTTGATGAATGAGTACAAATACATTAGCTAAAGCACCATAAAAAAACATGGTAATTACAACATACACCTCCTGAAATACACACACACACACACACACACACACACACACACACCAACACAAAACAATACTTACAACTCTCAGCTGGTCGAGCTGTTTCATCTCCTCAGCATATCTGTCCGGATCTTCCTGGTAGTTGTCACGGATGAACTGTGAAATATGCAAATTTAAAGAAAGAATCTCAGGAGACAATCTACATAACTTGATTCAAGTGTGATGTTTCCTGAGAAATGATAAACAAACTGTAATATTTCTTACTATTATCATCAATATACAGTATAAGCAATTTACGAAAACACAAAACAGACATCTGGGCAGAGTACACATAACCCAAAGATGTAACCATTGAATGCAACATTACTTTCGCCCATCCACAGGCTTGGTATCTTACCTAGATTGGTAGAATTAATTACCAACTGAGTCAATGAAAAATTTCACCTACCTAGCCAAAAATTTATCTGTCTTGAGCAAGCAGTTATTTTCTGCTCTATAAAAGCATTAATGTTATCTAACACAGCAGAAATGTTTCAAGATAGAAGGGCGACATTGGTCTTGAGTTAAAAGAATATGAAACACAGAGAAGTTACCTATAATTGCAATATTCAGGTAACTGGCCACTAATAATCATTGTACTGATTATCATTATCACATAGGCGGTTAAAACAATTGGTATTACATATTATATCATACCAGTATACTGATGGCCCAAATACAGCGATCTGATTGGTCGAGACGTGAAAAGAACCGTGGTATATTGGCGATATACAATGGCTGGCATACGCGCGAGCTCTCAGCTTGAGCAAAAATACGTTTTTCACGTTCCACACCAGAATTTCAATATACTGCTGTGATAGTAATAAATCACACCTAGCGACGGTATACCACGAGATTTTGACCAGTTCACTTAATAGATGCACGAGCGATAGCGAGTGCATCTATGAAGTGAACTGGTCAAAATCTCGTGGTATACCATCACTGGATGTGCTTTATTTCTTAAATATGACAGTTCACTATGGTCTTACCACAGATGCTTCCATTGCAGGTGTGAGGAGGGACTGTCTTGTCACTGTAAAGTGTTCATATACTAACTTGGGCCAGAATTACAACTGCTAAGTATTGCCTAACTTGGGACAAGTATTGGAACAGTTTATCATCGATCTTAAAAAATTTACTTAGCTGTAACCTCAGATGATTTTTTGTTGCTATAATCTCTAACAATGGCTTGCAAAATGCAGTTATGCTTCTACTCTCAAACATCACACTGAAATGCCTTGTATTCAATGTGCCCAGTCTGTACATTTGTAATTATATTAGGCACCCTCAAGGGTCTATGGAGTTTGTCAAATGTAATCCTGATCAGAATTCATGAGTACAATAACACCACACATTGTACTCAGTACACAGACTAGTGTTTGCAAGGCCAACACATTATTGTTTTCAACATGTATCAAGGACACAAATAAAAACAGAATTCTTTTATATAACAAAGTAATGACAATATCATGAAAAGTAACTGTTAGTGGCATACAAGTAAACCAATTTAAGTTCTGTTAAAATGTTTCTTCTGTGAGAGTAAAGCAGGAATGTTTTTTTCTGTCAACTAGATGGTTCCCCTTCAAGCACTACATAGTAATTTAGTATAGTGACATGCATAATGCTATGGTATCAGTGTGGCTGGGAGTTTGGAGCTGTACAGTGCACATCATTGTTACTTTATATACACATGATGATGTTCAGGCAACGTGATACCTCTGCATGGCAGGGCTGTAAGCCTGTATGTTACCAGTTACGCGTAACCGGTAACATACACTGTAGACCTGACACCCAGAGCTATCAACATGATTACAATGCATGCATAAGCCATTAACAGTTGTAGCATTAGTAATCGCGTTTCATTTCAGAAGCGGACGTAAAATTAACAGGGTAAGCAGTTGTTACGGATCTCCATTTCTGTTATACACCAGTGTGGGTTTGATTAATTCATTGTGAGTCATGCCCCAGTAATAGGTATTAACCTTACACGTTCAGCGATAGCGTCACGTCCTGAATGGCCAAACAACTGCACTGCCATTGCAATTTTTGTCCCACCGACTTATAAAAGTAAGTACACATTTTGATGAAAGGGCACATGTTTTCAAGCATGTTGTTTGAAAATTAGGACAGGGCCTTTTGTCAGTTTACACTATGATTGCTAGCCTTGTGTGTAACTTGGTGAACACAACATGTTGTAACTCCCGATCCGTGCCTGACTCAGTTCCGGGTGGTTTACTTCGCAAAACCGACGGCGCTTTGAATTCGGTACGATTTTGGCATAAAAAGCAGTGAAAATACATAATTGTCGAACTGGCTAAGTCTCTTTTCCTACCTGCTTGATCTTTGGGGTAAATTCCGTTGGCTCTGGACTTATTTTCATCTCCAGAGCCAACATACACATACGAGGTACTGCCTCCATCTTGATTCCTGGGTCGAAGTCTCGTGACATGACGTCATAGATAAACTTCCCGTGAGAGCTCGCGAGAGTAGAACGAGGTCGCCTGAGGATACATAGATTATTCGGGCCTTTTAACACCAGCTTTGTTGCAACTATTAAATCACTTGTTTTAGTCACCCTTTGGCTAATAAGTAGGTAAACAGTAAGTGACACTGTTAAAAAGACTAAGCGAACCGAAATATTTTCACGAGAATAATACAGTGGACAATAACTTTGCGAACCGCTTCATAACAAAACATACTGTAAGCTTATAGGCTCATCCCAATGGCATACATTACACGTAACTAACACACTGTGACCCGGGACCGAAAAGTATGGAGGCCAATTTTCGCTAAATCTGAATACAGAGAACAAAGTAAAAAGCAAGATGTAAAATAAAGTGACCAAACTATGGATGAGCTGCTCGTTAAGGTACAGGTGGTTGCCTACATATCCGTCCCCTGGGGTGGGGGGGGGTGTAGAGGTGTCTTGGTATCAGCACAGGTTCGTTCTTGCTGTTGTTTATTTTATTTTAATACGTTTGACTATGATATGTACTGCCAATAAAGATTTATACTGCCAACCTTTGCTGTCTTGGTGTTGGCACTGGTTTTGCAAAGATTTTCTTTTTCTCCTCTACCGTGTCAGGTATTTGTCCTTTGACAATCTTTCGCGAGGTTTTATCACTGTGTTGCTGATGCGTTTGATTGCCTAGTGCGCCAAAGCAAGCAAGAGTAAATTACTAATCTGTGGACGCTCTCACCAGGTTATCACCGGATTAACTCCGACAAAGTCAACAACAAAAGCACCAGCACACCCCAGGGTACGGACATGTAAGCAACCCCATTATTTTCTAATCATGATAGGTTTAAAATTTAAGATTTGCGTTTCTCCATAACTTCCAACTGAAGTCTTTCAGAAACATCGTCACTGTATTAGTTTACATGTGTGATGTTTGTACGTGAGTGTATGCACTGTCGCCTGTGGTTAAGAACAAGGCAGACTGCCCCTGCGACCCCGACTTGGTAAAACTCAAACTCACATGGTGACAGGCTTTCAAAAAGGAGATCACTATTTTCTAGGTCACAGAGGCTGTCTGAAATATACGTACCTAGCCACAGAGACTGTGGTTTGTGTGTGTATATCAATGTGGTCTTACGTATTTGTGTTCGCAACAAAATTTGTCGCAATCTTACCTTAAAACTTCTAAGCCAAAGTTACAGCTGATGTGTTCGCGGACATATATGGTTAAACGTTAAAGCTTAGGGATGGACCATTAGGCCTTGGGGGGGGGTGGTGGTCACAATGAAATTGTGAAAATTTTTTTTTTTACTATTGTAAATTTCTGAAATTTTTTTTTTCCAATTGAGATTAGCTGTGCAAATTTTTTTTTCAGAGTAAATTTTCAGATTTATAATTTTTTTTTCGTTCGTCGCTGTCTGAAGATAAAGAGGGCAAACATGTGGTGCCAAGCACCACAAGCGGCCACGCAAGCGGTCACTGGGAAGAGGTCAGGAGAGGGGTGTCCCCCTGCTGCTGTTGGAGCTTTTGAAAAATAGAGATTAAAATGGTGTTATTTGGTGGCACTTGGGGAGTATTTTTGCGGGGGGAGGTCAGGAGGGGGTGTCCCCCTCCTGCCGTTGGAGCTTTTGAAAAATAGAGATTAAAATGGTGTTATTTGGTGGCACTTGGGGAGTATTTTTGCGGGGGAGGTCAGGAGGGGAGTGTCCCCCCTCCTGCTGTTGGAGCTTTTGAAAAATAGAGACAAAAATGGTGTTATTTGGTGGCACTTTGGGAGCATTTTTTTCGGATTACACATCTTCCTCTGAAACATGGTCTTCTTGCTCCTCAGTAGCTTCGTATAGTTTTGAAAATTGACTATTTTGGTTTCCTGGCTTCCCTTTCTACTGCGTGGTGAAATGCCTACATTCACCCCACCAAACATCATGCATATCTCATGATTTACAATTGATTTTGACAGGCTGAGAAGCTAAAATAAGCTAAATAATATAGTTAAATTTGCATATTTGTGTTTTTAGAGCAATTGTTGCCCTTTTTGATCAAAACATCTAATTCTCTGTAGCAGCATGTCCAAATTGATTGGATGTGTATAGATGTGTTGAATTTCAATATTTGTCTTTTTGGGCAATTTATGCCATTCATGGTCAAAAAATCTGTATTCTCTGAAAGGGCTTGTCCAATTTCTTTGAAATTTGCTACACAAAACGATTAACCATGCAGATTTATTCAGTATTGCTATCGAGAAACTTTTAAAGTTCAACCATTTTGTGTGTTTTTGTGTTGGGATTTGTTGGATAGATGGCATTCTACGTAGTGTATTTTGAATGTTAAAACATGTGTTGCTGTTGTTATTTGAGGCTGTTTTTTGAGAAAAAAGAATTGAAAATGCCTTTTTAAAAGCAAAATAATACATAATGACTTGATATGTTGTTTTATCATTATTGACGTGTTTCTACTTGTTCACCCATTCTTGCATTCATCATTGTAATAAAATGCTGTGAAAAAATGAAACTGATGTGGCCTGCATCTGTTTACCTTGATCTTAAAAGGCAAATACAACTTTCTGTCTTGACAACCATACCATAGTTTCAATGTTTTACCTAGTATACCTGCTTGGTTTGTATGCAGGAAACAGTAGAAAACAGGCTCTATAATTTCATAATTTTCAAGTGATCAGAATACAAAAGTCCTGAAAAGATAAGATAATCACAACTTCAAGTATAAGGGATACAGTCACTCTAAATGTATAAATTAAAATTAAAAATGTGCCGGGAGGATGTATTAAAAATACAGAAAGTTGCTTACTGTCGGTACAATCTAAAAAAAATTCAAAATTTAAAGACTTTTGCAGGTTTTTTTTTACGCCTTGTCTTCTTATTTATTTTTTTTTTATTTTGCAAACTAGTTTTGAAGATTTTTTTTTCCAACTTTCTGCTCTGAAATTTTTTTATCTGTTTTTGACCACCCCCCTCCCAAGATCTAATGGTCCGTCCCTTATACACAGCTTTATTTATTCAAAAGGCGTTTCTTAGAAGAAAAGTTTTTATAGATGTAGTTAGTTTGTTTGATACACACTATATTTTCCCTTCGTTTTTGCTATTGTCAAAATTTTCAAAGTGAAAGAAGTTCATTGGGCTAGGAGGTTAATAATTATGTCATCTATCAGTCAATGGATGTAATTTTACCTCATGTAAGTGTAATAGACTCACTTATTACTTACTTACCATAGGTCTATAGCTTTTATTTGAGACTGGCTTAGCTAACTGCATGGAATATCTTAAACGTTGCAAGACGAAATTTATGTTCTAATTTTGGACTTGTTTTGCAGTGTAGTGGCGAGGTGTGGATGGCATACTCGGCAAACTGACAACTGGCTCAGTTACATATCTAAATCAATTTCTGTAATAAGGCAATATAGTGTAACCGAATTTGATGATACATTATGTGTAGATTTGTCGTGCAGTCATGTTGAAAACTTAATAGGGTTCGGCATACCTGTTATCGGCTCATAGGCAGATTTAACCGATTGTTGTAACTTTCAACATGTAAAAACTATTGAATTAAGTGAACTTGATCGGACTTTAGAGGTCCACTGAGCATTCCTATTCTCCACTATTATGATGGCTTAATGGACATTGCACATTGATAAGTCATCTGCACCTTAGCAAATCATTATTATTACATCTGTCATCTATCTTTTTAGCAAATGTAGACCAAGTACCAGGAGAAGATAATATCTTTGACGATATACTTAATGGGAAAATTACTATTACAGAAATTAAACTGGCACTTGATAATTTGAAAGGTAACAAATCCCCAGGCCCAGATGGTATCCCAAATGAGTTTTATCAAAATGCAAAAGTCAGTCTAATTCCTCTACTGGATTTCATGTTTAATGTTATTTTTGACACCGGTGTGTTTCCAAGTGAATGGAGCAAAGGGATTATCGTACCACTTCACAAGAAAGGTAGTGTTCAAGATCCAAACAATTTCAGAGGTATTACTCTATTAAACTGCTTGGCGAAAATCTTTACTTATATTTTGAACCAGAGATTGGTCAGGTGGGCTGACATGAAAGGTTCTATTACTGAGTGTCAGGCAGGATTTAGACGTGGATTTAGTACTGTTGATAATGTTTTATTCTGCATGTCATGATACAGAAATACCTAACTAAACGAAAGGGCCGTTTCTACTGTTTATTTGTGGATTTCAGTAAAGCCTTTGACTCTGTAAATCATCACCTTTTGTTATATAGACTCTGTGTAGAGGGAGTAGGGGGCAAAATGTACAACATTTTAAAATCTATGTATAATGAAGTTAAATCTTGTGTAAAGGCTAATCAAGGAGTAACCGATTTCTTTCATTGCTCGGTCGGAGTACGGCAAGGCTGTATGTTAAGCCCTTTTCTGTTCTCGCTCTTTATTAATGAGTTAAATGCTATGTTGATGAGTTCAGGATATGGTGGTATTCAACTTACACAAGAATTGTATGATTTGTTTGCTCTTTTATACGCCGATGATGTTGCCATTTTTAGTGATACCCCAATTGGCTTACAAAGACTTATTAGAGTATTGGAATCTTTCTGTCAGAAATGGAAACTTTCTGTAAATATGAATAAGACACAAATTATTGTTTTCCGACGAGGAGGGTAGTTAAAAAAAATGAAAATTGGTTTCTAAATAGACAAAAAATCACTATTGTCAGTTACTACAAATATCTAGGCTTAATGTTATCAAGTAGAAATGTTTGGAGTAAAGCCGTTGGCACGCTAGCAGACCAAGCCAGAAAAGCACTGGGATGTATTTTTCGTATGATTAGAAATACTGGTACCTTACCTTTTAATGAATATTGCAAGCTTTTTGATACAATGATATTTCCAGTTTTGACATACGGAGCAGAATTATGGGGTTATGATATGTATCACTTTGCTGAAAGAGTGCAACTCAAGTATTTTAAAACATTTTTGGGTGTCAAGTCGTCTACCCCTGATGCCTGTATTCTAGGGGATTGTGGGAGACTACCAGTTTATATTTTCACCTATAAAAAAGTCCTTTCATATTGGTTTAAACTTTTGTCAATGCCAGGGAACAGAATAACAAAACATGCCTATGACCTTGCAGTAACACTCGATAAAAGCAACAAAGTGTCCTGGGCATCTCATGTCAAACATCTTTGTATGAACATGGCTTTGGGGAAGTTTGGCTTTGGCAGGGCCCTGGTGATTTCAACCTATTTCTTAATTATTTTATGACAAGAGCAATAGATATGTATAAACAGGAGTGGTTCTCGGATATTTGCAGTAAAAACAAACTTCGTCTGTATTGTAATTTTAAGACTCAGTTTCATACAGAAAATTACATAAGATCAGATATGGACTTTAAACTTAAGAAAGCTCTTGCTTCCCTGAGAATGTGTTGTTTAGGGTTGGAAGTCGAGGAAGGGCGGGCGAAGGGTCTTGAATATGAAGAAAGAATTTGTAGAGTTTGTGGATCCTCCGAGATTGAGGATGAATATCATTTTATTTGTGTTTGCCCTCTGTATCAGAACTTACGTTGTAGATATTTACCCAGGTGGTCATATACATTCCCAACAAATCAAAAATTTTACTCACTTTTGTCATCTTCAAACGGTATGGAAATTTTTAAAATGGCATTATTTGTGTGCAAGGCAACAAAGCTGAGAAATGAATGCCTGTAGATATTGACTGTACTCTCGCTTTCTTACTTTCCATTGTATTTTCCAATTGAAATCTGTAATATGGGCCGGAGGCCTTTAAGAACAATAAATCACATTCTTACATCTGATCATCTATCACATTTGACAGCAATAAATTTGTTCAGAGATCAGAGGTGCATACATTTTCTATAGATTCCGTTATACCACGGACAGTTACATGATGATTTTATAATTCACTTGCACTTTAAACAAAGCATGGCAATTAGATATCCTGGAAGAAATAATTGTCAGCCACCTCATTCAACACTCCAGGTGGCAATATACTATAGGCCCATAGGCCTAAGGCCTCGGGAAATAGCGACGTGTTTCTCATGAGCTAGCTTTGCTTTTCGCCCTCTATCGCCGTTGATTATATACCAGTATTGGTCCTTCAATGTATACTTCAACAGATACAGGTACAAAGAGTAAATATGTATCATATACATTCAAATAATTCTTATTTTATTTTAGCGATGCCATAATACAAAGTGCATGATGTGTATATTCACATGCATATGTACGCACATTAAAACGACTGGGAAAACACCAGAAGCGGAGGTGTTTGAAATGGGAAATATCTCACAACCTTGATCAGTGCTTTGCTTCTCTTGACATTTTCAGCCTACGTCCACGTACGCATTCACGTCAATTCTTGCAGTTCAAAACGCCAGGTTTCCCATCGAACCACAGCAGTCAAAAGGGCCAATCAACTAAACTGATGTCGATGGAATTGTGCACTCTCACACGGAGACTCGAAGTTAGAGGTTGATACTAAGAGTTTAAAATTTACAGCGACACACGTGATTTAGCCTCGAGGACAAGAACCCGAAAGAGAAATAATATTTTTCAGCCTGTCGTGCATGGCTTGTGCCGTTGGTCGAAATTTTATATACATGGATGTCGCAAAGTGTATAAGGGTACCGACGTGGTCGATCTGAGACCCTTGTCCTTCGTATTGCCTGTAGTCCACCACGGCCGTTCTTGGTATTCCTAAATTTTCCTGGTGGAAACTTCTGTAATCGTCGGCTGAAAATAAGTTTGGATGATCATAATATGGCTGGTGCCCAGTGAAAACCTCCGCTAGTACCATGCCGAGGCTCCAAACGTCCTCTGAAAATGTGATCTCATCTGCGCCCAGCAATGATTGTGGCGACTGGTATCGAGGGTTCCCCGAACCACGAAATGGACCAGCCTTAGAGATTTCCGCTGTGGCTCTGCTCACCACAAGCTTGAGATCTAAGTTTTCCGGATTAATCTGAAATGTCAAAATAATTATAGTCATTACCTTGATATATGTTTAACTGATCAATTAATCTACCTGTTGCTCAATTAACCAAAAACCGTCTAAATGCAACTGAACTTTGTCGGTGCGAATTGAAATTTGCTCGGTATGTAAATTCATTAGATTTCGTCATATCTGCGTTAGACAGTACTGTGTGTTGCAATTTGTCTCGATCTAATAGCCATCAGAATTCCTTTAAAGCCTAGTTCATTGTTTTATTTGCATCGCAAAGACTATGTTAGACTTCAAAACAGTTTATTAAAGTAAGTCAACCGAATACACATTTCAGAAGCGTCCTTAATACTTGTCCTAGATAATTCCAGCAATATTGTACGGTTTGTTTCGCATCCTCATCGTGTCGCTGATATGGATTAAAGCACTACATGAACTCAAGAAACACAAAAAATGAGATGAAAGCCATGAAGATATAAGTGAATTTAGGACTTCATCACAAAATATATTCCCTCTAAAAGAAAGACACTGTACTTTTCAAACTAATATCGCCTCTAAGAGAATGACTATATCATCATTATAATTTTCATGTAAACGCTCGTTTTGTCGGACATGCCATGTGTGGACACAGGTAACACACTTTTAATGGTGGCCGCTATTTGTGTGCAGCATTTATAAAAATCAAGTCCTTTCCCATCCAAAAAGTGTCACGTGAAAATCCATCTCCATCCTTTAATAACTGGCGGAAAACTTACAATTACATGACGTGGTTGGATATCTTGATGGATGACGTCATGCTTGTGAAAATAAGCGACGGCGCGACACAGTTGGATGCTTATTTGAAGTTTATCATGTACAGAAAGATTCGCCTACAATAACGCAAAAGAGACAAGTCACAATTTAATGAATATCTTCATTGATTTGTTTTTAAACAAAACTATTATAATAATCTTGTATGTATGTATGTATGTATGTATGTATGTATGTATGTATGTATGTATGTATGTATGTATGTATGTATGTATGTATGTATATGTGAGTATGTGTGCAAGCGTGCGCGCATACATAAAAAAGTAACTGAAAAAATTATCAAATGTTACAGCTAATGCCCCTTTCACTCAAGTATTGTACATTTTCCTGCCCCTTATAAGTTGAATGTAAATTTCTCTCGCAGCTTGGTTTTCTGCAAATACTATGGCCTATGCCTCGATTGCAAAAGGATACAGGTCTTTTATTTGCAATAAATGTCATCAATTAATTCCTTCATTCCTTCATTTGTTCATTCATTCATTCATAAATTTAGAAACACACACGCGAACATACAGATTGTAGTTTCAATCATAGACCAAAGAGGACTTTTCACACAGCAGACGGTATTACGGATGATGGAAGCGGAAATATCGAAATGTCTGTAAAAATTGTCATAACGTACCACCTCTCCATCAAATAGCATCATTTCTAAGGTTTTACCGGCAGCGTACTCCTGGACCAACATAAACAAACAATTGTTGTTTGAAATCAAGCTGTACACCTTAGGGACACACTCGACGGTCCTCAGTAATAGATTGCTACGAAAAGAAGGGAATCAATGTTGTGAAAGCTATGGTATGAATTGAGTTGCACGTATTTCTTTAAACGTAACATAGTTTCTTACTGTGTCACTTCCCCGTATTGGTGTGCTAAACTGAGTGTTGGACACATATTCTAAAAAAATATGATAGGGAAAAGTCGATATCTTTTAAATTTTGTGTTCGAATTACGTTGAATGATCGATCATCTGAGCTAGCTCTACTCACAATTTGCGTATATATAATATGTAAATATGGTAGGTACTACAATAAATTATGTCATCACAGAAGCACGTTCAATTACATCTTCAAGCAGTAAGGGAATGTATATCTCAAGACTGACAATTAAGCAAGTTTCAGTGAGCAGAGAACCGGGCAGAAATGCTCACAAGAAACAACTATAACAGAAGTAATTTGAAATGACAGCGACTTTCTTAACTACGTTCCACTGTCAAAATATGTATATAGGGTTTATTTATTGAAGTTTATTTTGGATTTCTTGAAGGGAATATTAAAGTGAATCAAACTAATGTAATAGCTAATAACCACATTCTTATAGCCTTGAAGCATGTAGTAAACTTAAGAAATATATTGTAAAGTTCAAAAGCGCCGCCCAGGAAAAGCACCAAGGCTCTAGCGCTCTCGGTAGAGCACGCATATAATCTTCTAGAGGTATGTAGATCACCTGATAAGAGCGGTCTGTCTGCTGAAATTCTTCCTGTCCAGTACTTTCACGATGAAGAACTCGGAGTTACATAAAACACGAAATACTTGGGTATCGTGAGCATACTGAGAAACGCATTTGTCGAAGATGCCATCCCTTTCGCGGACAAACTCAAAAATAGATGTTGGCCCTGAAAGTTAACAAATTATCTGTTAGTTACAGCAGAAATTATTCATCGTATAGGGGCCTAAGTGAAGTTGAATTTCTTTAAGGTAGTATGCGCCTCGAAAGTGAAAGACTTAAACTTTAGCTCAAAATTTTCTCAAGGAATCTTTCAACCATTCTCTTTCAAAATCAAGAATAAAAATCGGGGGTCACCATGCAAATTTTGGTACTAGAGAAACAAATTACCAAAGATTTACCGATATTGGAAATTCAAAATGGCTACCATCCATGTGTTAACTCTACTGAGAAAAATAAAAATTTTCGAATTTCGAAAATCTAAGACGGTGAAAAGTTTTCTCACACCAGGACCCCCACAATGAACCCCTACAAGTGGTATATCAGAAGAGAATTGTAAAAGTTTGAGAGTCTGAATGTCTGTCCCCGAGGTGCGTTCTACCTTACGACTAAAATGAAAAATTCCCGAGTAAAAAGTCACATCCATTACTTTTCAAATATAGAAATACCTGGCTGCCCGGTAAGACCACAGATTTTTCCTAATCGAATGCCGAAATAGTGAAATAGCATTAGTACTGAAGGTAAAATGCTACTATATCATCGGCAAACCTTACACGATATATTAAGACAATTCCAGAAGCTGGGCAAGTTTTTTCTTTGATCGCGAACAAACGGTTTCAATAGTGCAATACCTGGAACTTCAATCCATTCCTCTACGTGTTTTATGATTGGTTTCGCTACCGGAACATCTAACTTCTCAGACGCATGCGCCTCATTATCCAGAGAAAGATTGACTGTTTCCTGGTCACCAGGTCTCTCACTTTTGTCATAAATAAAAGAGTACAATTCTCTCCTATCTATGATACTATCAACATCGTTTTGTTTTTCTCTCCTTCCATCGGATTCTTCACCAACTGAGCGCTCGTCTTCATAGATTCCCTACAAAACAAGTGCTGCATCTCTGATCGACGAAGTTTGTATGATTTACATCATAACAGGACATGGAACCCCGCGGTTGAAACGTACAAGTTAGGCCTCAACCATCGTTTCACTTTTAACCGTTTACAGAGTAGGTGAAATTAAAGGACCAGCACTGTGCGGATATGACCATGATTCGATTACTGCAGAACGGAAGATATCTGACATGTCCATGGCATTAAATTTGACAAAGTGATGTAGTGATATCTCTCCGTAGTTACAGTGTACGGTACCTTAAGTTTCAAGGTGTCGTACACCGAAACTACCGACAGGTTCTGGACCACGGCTTTCGCCTTTATTTGCTTTTCGTAACCACCTTTGTTTATCCTACACACTTACTTTGTGACTGTCATCTGCGGAAAATACAATGCCGGTAAGAAAATTCCATACGGTTCGCCGATAGCTGCCTATCTGGTCCATGTATCGATGAAAGTGGTAGGCAAAAAATATGTTCTCCGATCGGAGTTTTTGGAGTTTTCAAGAATTTCTACCGGGCCACCGGTGCTGTTGTCTGAAGATCTGATCATCGGTTATGTTGAAACGAAATGGAATATGTAGAGAAGCATTTGCAATCACCCTTCCGTCAAATAAATACTTTGAATTAACATCAGAACATGGCGTAGAACTTTTGGTTACTATGGTACCAGACTTTTTATCGCGCATTCGCTCATTGGAAGAATGTTCGAGTGAATGATAAATTCGATTCTTTGGAACGACGATGACGTCATGCAACGCCTCGTTATCGCTAAGGCGCTGGAAGGCAGCCAAACCTTACACTGATAATGAAGGAATTTTACAATTGCATGACGATGACGTCATGCAACGCCATGCACTGTTTATGAAGGAATTTTAAATAGTAATATCTGCAGTAACATTTATGTGCAATTTCCGAATTTTACAGTAAATGTAACAATATTAAGAAACAAGTTCTGTGACGTAGGGTCACTATATTATATTGAAGAGCCGTACTATGAACGAAAATTAAGTAGGTGTAGGCCTATAGGAATGTTGATGTGTTGCTGCGTATAAAACCTCACAAATTGGATCATTGTTCAGTCTGTGGATGCATAGATATACAAATATTCCAAACGCGATAAACACATCCAAAAATAGAAATGGATTTTCTACATACACAAACGATTTCTATGAGATCAATAAATTCACAACACGTTTCAATGTGTGTTGTTTGTCCTCAAACGTAACTTTTTATGCATTGTGAATACCATTATTGGATTTCATATGCTGCATGGAAATGCTGAAAACTGGTAAACAAACGAAAGATTTTTTCATATGGAAAGACTTGAAAGAAATAAAATCAATATCGTATAAGAAGAAATCGCGAGGTGAGCGTATGACCCATTTGTTGTGGCATTGTGTGTTTGTATAGCCAAGATGTTAGAAATACATCATGTTTTTGTCCGATAGCTAGGAAGTGAAGTGCAAATCGATGAGAAATGAAACCAAATAGTCGTAGTATTCTTTGCCGTCAGTGCTGTGTTCTATCTTCGTAGTAGCCTGTTGTGCTAAGCTGACAAGTCTCCTGTGAATTTGAGATACACCTTGCACTGTAACTGTACAGTAAGTGTATGTATGTATGTATGTATGTATGTATGTACGTACGTATGTATGTATGTATGTATGTATGTATGTATGTATGTATGTATGTATGTATGTATGTATGTATGTATGTATGTATGTATGTATGTATGTATGTATGTATGTATGTGTGTGTGTGTGTGTGTGTGTGTGTGTGTGTGTGTGTGCGTGCGTGCGTGCGTGCGTGCATGCATGCATGCATGCATGCATGCATGCATGTATGTATGTATGTATGTATGTATGTATGTATGTATGTATGTATGTGTGTGTGTATGTGTGTATGTATATGTGTGTGTATGTATGCAGGTAGGTATAGGTAGATAGGTAGGTAGGAGCTTATGTATGTATTAATGTTTGCACTGATTTAATTTACTTAAGTGTGTGTTTACGTACATGTACATGTTAAACTCATGTATCCGTCATATGCAATGTGAATGCAGAATACGAACGCTGCGAGTATATACGGATGTGTTTGTATGTTACGACGTTGCAGGGATCAAAGGACTCCATAACACACGAACAATACAGAAATGGTCACATGATGTATTTAATTCAATGTACAAACTACAAGTAGAGTAGAAACGGTGGAGGACTCTGGACGTGTTTGCAGTAGTTCGGGTAAGAAGAATGCTGTTTAGCAGATCAAGTGTACACTGAGTATTACTTTCATTTTCTCGACTTATAATTGAGTGTTGCTTGAAACGTACTCCGACAGTTTTTAAACCAAGAGGCGAAGTTAGTATGTCAGCGGTAAGTTAGCATAATTAGGCTGGTTTTTCTCACACGTTTGTTAGTCGACGCTGTTACATATCGAAGAGGTTATGTTTGAAGGTTACAGTTTAGGTGATCAATGCGCGCTTACGTAGCGTCGGCATATTCTTGTTACTGGTGATTTTTTTCGGAATTAGCCGCAAAAACAGAATTAACACACCCCCCTCTGTTGTCAACTCTCTTGCATTTACTGCAGCAGAAAGCCTGTACATGCAAACCCAAGCCTTGTCATTCTGTATTTTAAATGTTTTGGTAGTATAAGTAGAGAAAACTGCGTGTCAGGGGAGTTAAGGCTATCTTCAGCTCCACACTGTAATGTACATGTATTACTTCACGAAAACTGCTGAAGTCCTGGATTTCATGGTGCTCAGTGTCTGACAGTTGGCTTTTTCGATGGGTGTTTAGCTCATGGAGGTAATAGTTACCTCCATGCTGACACTGACAACAATCAGGTGTGTTCGTAACTAGGGTTAAAGTTCAATGCATGGCAGTCCGATCCATTCACTCAATGCACCTCCCATGCGGAACGCGGCATTGTGATCGCAAGGATTGAGGACAAACACCGACAAACAGTACAATGCCTTTAAAACGCAATCACCATAACACCTGGTTTAGCTGACTTACTGCGTCTAATCTATCTTAGGGTGTTCAATAGAACAGTCAATGGATGCAAAGAGTATCATAAATATTTTGAAATAGTCAACGTGGATTGGGTTCCAACCTAGACAGCCTAGACCCTTAGATTACTCGGCCTCGACCTCTTTTCGTTCAGCATTTCTCTGTGCATTTCTGCAGCATAGAGTAGTCACATAATAAAATGTCTTGCGTTCTCTGTTGGGTGTTTGAAGTAGATGACAAAATTTGTATGTAAAAGAAACAAAAGCTAATCCTTCTTCTATGGCTGAAGGAAAGCAAGCAAAGGGAAAGGCTTGTATAGAATGTATATAGGTAGGTATCTAGATAGACCTTTTATATGTATATACATTTACCGGTATATGTATGTATGTATGTATGTATGTATGTAGGTATGTAGGTAGGTAAGTAGGTAGGTAGGTAGGCAGGTATGTATGTATGTATGTATGTATGTATGTATGTATGTATGTATGTATGTATGTATGTATGTATGTATGTATGTATGTATGTATGTATGTATGTATGTATGTATGTATGTATGTACTAGACAGACAGAACACAAGCCATAACAGACGGACCGCTTGGTAACACTCATGTGGCGACTGACATTTATCAATGACGAATCGATGTACTTTCAACAATAGTAATTTTTTTCATATTTTAACTTCATGTTTTCGTCTGTGTAACTTTGTTGTAGAAAGATTAGCAGAATGGATACACCACTCACTGACACGTATGCCATCGATTCGACAGAAATCGCCATCAGTGATCTGCAACTGACTGAGCTTCCGGAAGATCTGAGACAGTTTAATAAGCTTACAAGCCTCGATCTGAGAAATAATCGACTGTCCAGTTTACCGATTTCGTTTGCAGAAGATCATCCGGTGCTCCGTTCGGTTGACTTGTCAGGCAACGAGTTCACCGAAATACCCCGTGAACTGAACGCGGAGTGTCTGAGCCGTCTAGTGGTGTCCGAAAACAGGATCAGCGTCATTCGGGAAGACATCAACGACCTGTTCAACCTAGAGGATCTGGACTTATCACGAAATGAACTCTCGGGTGTTTCCGCGTCACTATCAAACCTTGGCGAGCTGAAGACGCTGATTGTGCGCGAAAACAAGCTAGCGACCCTGCCTACAGAAATAGGTCGCCTGGGAAAACTTGACACCCTGGATTTGTCCAATAACGAAATCGTGGACATCCCGCCGGCAATTTTGAATTTAAGTACATTGGTGTACCTGTACATAAAATACAACGACGTAAAAACGCTGCCATCGGAATTCGGACAACTAAACAGATTAAAAGTACTGGATTTATCCAACAACTCAATGGATGTCTTGCCACTGGCTTTATGTGATTGCCTTACTCTGGAAGATCTTAATATCAGTGGCAATCTTCTTAAAAGTCTGCCAGAGGAATTGAAGAAATTGGAAAGATTAAAGATATTAGACTTGTCAAGTAATGACTTCGACGAAGTACCATCAGCTGTCTTTGATATAAGAAACTTGCAGTACCTGTACATGAACGAAAATCGGCTGAAACGTCTGCCTTCAGCGATACAGCGACTTTCCAAACTGCAGTTCTTATCCGTCTACGGCAACTTGATAGAAGTGATGCCGCCCTCTGTAGGCAATATGCAACAGTTGGTGAGCCTTAACATGGATGGTAATAAATTGAGAGAGATTCCTGTTGAGATTAAGAACATTGCATCCTTACAGATAGTTCACTTGTCTAACTGTCAACTGCAAGACATGCCTGAGGCAATATTCTCCCTTAACAACTTAAGAGAACTTTACTTCTGTGAGAACGCTTTAACTTCTGTTCCACCCAGTATTGGTGAGTATTCGATTTCTGTAGACCGGGATAACAATATTTGCATAAATTGATGACAGGATAACAATGTTTGCATAAGTAATAAAGGAGGCAAATTGATGACACGATAACAATATTTGCATAAACAAAAGTGGCAAAGTGTTAACAGAAAAGTTTGCTTAAAAATCGTTTAAAGGCGGAGCCTCCCTTTAAAAGGGCGCCAACCTATGGCGGCGTTCACTGTGTAAGTGGACACCAAACAGGCAACATGAGGGCACACGCTCCAGAAAATGCCACTTTTTAGTTTTTTCCGACCGCAAAAACGCTGACAGACTGCCAAGCGGTCAGCATGAAGCTGCTGCTGATCAAACTCTGTGGTTATATTCAAATTCTAACGTGACTGGAAGACGTTTTTTAAGGAAATTCGAGTGTGGTGCTGGGGAATAAATGACCATTTGCAATTTGAACCGACCGTCAATCACACGGTTATATAAGCTCTATTTGCAGGATTAGCAAAATGTAACAAAAGATTGAAATCAGTTTGTGTAATTAATGTAATAGAAATCAAACATCTTACTGGCCATGTATTTGACTAGGAGGAGAACTCCACTAATGCGAAAACCTGGGATTGAAAAGTGCCGTTTAAATTGATCGTCTGTCAATCTGTCTGTCTGCGTGTCTGCCGGTCGGTCGTGTCAGTCAGTCTGGCGATCAGTCTGTCTGTCAGTCGGTCAACAGTGCGGTAGTACTCGATAGGCTGATCGGAACGCCCTGTTGATTGACTGTAGAGATGATGCTGTCTGTCTGTCTGACTGTCTGTCCGTCGCTGAGACTGCCTGTCTGTCAGTCGGTTTTTCTGTCAGTCCAAAGTGATAAAAGCTGAAAATGTCTGTCAGTATGCCTGCGTTTTTTCCCAACACTGGTAATCTGGTAGTCGATACCCAGTGACTACACACGGAATCTCTTAACACCCACACCATGATTCTTGATAAGCCACGGTGAATGACACAACGATAATTTCCCCTTCAAGTTGTATATATAGAGCTTTGTTCCAACGGTCTTTGGCGACATAACTTTTACGAGAGGATGTTTTGATGTACTAAAATTATTCTTATCCTTACTAACCATCACTGCCATTGTATGGAAATGTTTTTCAGTTAGAGTAAATTAAATATGGATCTCTATATTTCTACTGAATTAATCATCGGGTTTAAAGGTTCAATTTCTGTAACTTTTTAAGGAACATTTGGTAGGTTTTTTCTATTTTGAAAAATATTGTTTCTTTGTGTACTTTGAAGTCAAGTTGGCATTCCTTGTGTTCAACTTGTCATCTCAGCCTGTAAGGATGTGTGTCGTGTACGATCTTATCGTTGACAGCCGAATATTAGCGCGGACTGCAAATGCACCTGTTGAAAGTGCATTGTTTGGTGTACACGATGCATTGTGTCGGCACGTCAATACTTGTAGCCTCTTAAATTAAACATACTTTAAGAAGGAAAATACAGAAATGTGCTTGCTTTATTGAACTAAAAATAACAAAAAATGTTGGTCTGTAAATTTCGAAATGAACATTCACATACATAAGTTTTTAATCTCTTTTATTGAAGTGTCACTTAATATTTCATCGAACAATTACATTTATTTTGGCGACGTGAAACGTGGCTGAGATTTTACTAAGATTGGATGAATGTCAGTTTTTCAACCTGGAATACAATTTGAGAATTAGCACTCTCATGGATGCAGATGTATTATTGTTTAACGTTTTATCGTCACTTTCTAGACTTGCTATAATTTTTCCCAATGCAGGATATCTTCAGACATTGAAAACATGTGATCTTCACGGAAATCACTTGCAAACCTTGCCAGAAGAGATCGGACGGCTGAGGGCGCTGCTCGTCCTAGACCTCAGCCATAACAAATTCGACGAGATTCCGCAATCTGTAACTTCACTTAACAGCCTTGAAGAGCTCAACTTTGACCATAATAATTTGGAAGATCTCCCCGAACATATTGGCGAACTGTCCAACTTGAAGTACCTCTCCTTTAATCACAACAAACTGACCAACAACGCTGTGGAACACGTCTCCAAGTTACACGGTCTGAGGACGCTGGAGGTCATTGGCAATGAAATCACCGAAGTACCGCCGAATGTCGAATCCATTACAGTTGGCATCAAGGATAAGGACTCGTTGCTAAACAATATCCAAGACGAGGAACATAGTGATAGTGACACCGGTAAGAACCGTCACTTACTTCATCTCCTCCCTTTTGTTTGCTTGTTTTTCTGTCTGTCTGTCTGTCTGTCTGTCTGTCTATGTCTTAATGTCTGTCTGTCTGTCTGTATTCTGCCTGACGTGTGTCTTTGCACTCGCTCGCCTGCCAGTCCATCTCACATTCTTCTACAACACATTTTTTTCAAATACAGCGCACTGAATTCTTCAAAATGTCCCTTTTCGATACATTTAACTTGACATGTTAGCCTGGGTGTCTCAATTCGCTTCCACGATCTATTTCGAGACTTCAAAGTCAAATTAAGCTTATTTATATATTATTTAAGCTTATTCCAGGCGCTATGATGCCATTGAAATGTATCTCATAATGTCTTCTTGTAAATTTGTCGTGGTCAGAGTTGCTTGTGACCTTATGCACGGTGGCCACTGTGTGGCATGCATTAGGCCACAGAGCGGCCGCCGTTCGACTGTGGTCCTTGTCGTGGTCTTCGCATATCTTTAGCACAGAACGTTGGTTGTATTAAGTTAACATTGTTTTGCAAATTGTCACCTTGCCTTACAGCGGAAACGGACGAAATCAAAGGAAGCGCTGATGAACTTGACAGAGGGCGCGCCGAATCAGCCGAGGAGAACAACGATGCGTTAGAGTGACATGTCACATGCTGGCCAGGTGAGTTTCATTCATCGAGTATTTGCGTTATATTTAGTCAATGAGGTCGCCAGCTGCTGTTGCCGAAGTCTCGGGGAGTCACATGGTTAAATGTGCGTAGTTGTCATTATGGCAACGACTGCAGCAATCTTCGGTGAAGAAATCGAAATTACGACAATGGTTAGCCTCGCGTACGATGCTGTGTGTTCCCTGCGTTGTACCCCCATACAGCAATACAACGCCGGAAACACACAGCATCGTAGGCAAGGCTAGACAAAGGTATGATCCTTCACGGTAACTATTCAGATGTGTACCCTCTTGTGGGCAACAAAGGAGATGAAGTACTGTGATCAAGTACTCTCCAGAAATGCATTTTGGATGTAACGGAGATCAGACAAAATGACCTAAATCCGACTAAATGTACCTTCATCAATAAGTCTAGAACTAGAATTCACCCCTTCACAATAACACGGTTCTCCTGGCTGAAAATTGAAAATCTTTGCTGAAGGAAAGTCAATTTCAGCACGGAATCAATGAAAACAACTGGTCATTTGTTTCAGAACTGAAAAGTACCCAATTCCAGGCGCTTAATTAAATACATCGTATTCTTCTATGAATTTTGTCATTGTTTTCTATTTTCTTCCTCGTACCCATTCACCTATCCTGTAAAAAGCCAGCACGGTGAGAGAGAGAGAGAGAGAGAGAGAGAGAGAGAGAGAGAGAGAGAGAGAGAGAGAGAGAGAGAGAGAGAGAACATTGTCTAATACATTCCTTTTATCCTTTCTGCTCAGAAGCTATGAAGAAAACAACGTTCGCCGTACATCGAGAGAATGGAGTCAAAAATCTTCACATGTGAAAAGCACCAAGTATCTATGAGTTCTTGCTGGATGAACACAGGAATGTTTTGTACGGGGATTTTCACCGCACGGATTCACGTTCCTCTATACCACTCTGCATGTTTTTTTCTGCAACTGCTCGCATTCAACGCCCCATGGCAATTCTTATACGACCGCAAGATTTTTTAAACACTCTCAAACAGAGTAGGGATGACAAGATTTAAACTAGGAACAAGCTAAGATTAAAATTTACAGGACATCTACTAATCTGGGCAAGCTTAAGAGTTTGCCTTGACGGACTTGACTTAATGGGCCACTATTTGAAAAAAGTCTCAATTTTGACGTTCAAATGTATGAAAGTTCCTCATCTCCAATATTTGTCTTCTTTATTCATCATTCAGTGCATTGTGTATGTAGACAAGGACTGTTTTAAATTCTCTACGACCAAGATATCCAACTGCACCACCAACTGAAACAAACAAACAAACAAACAAACAAAAACGTCTGCACATCTTTAATTTTTTTTCTTGAAAAAAAGCGAAAGTTCCCCTGTAAGCTCTTTTTTGGTTTATTGATTCTTTTTTTTCCTAAGTTGCTCCTGTGAGAGCCGCTATCAAAATAATGTAGAGGTAAGTCGGACGCTTAATAAAGTGTAAATCTGACCAATATTTCGTCGGAGGTACAGAATGGTGAATGGTGTTCAAAATGTTCCACAGACTGTTGCAAGTTCGTGGCAAATGCGTGTTTACCCGTCCAACAGGAGAGTTATTTCTGATCAAGATCACAGCACACGGTCAACCATAGTTGCATTCGCTTCACCTTGGACAAAGATTTCCCGAACCCTATAATAGCTCCATTGGCATTACTATATATATGCTTTTTATTTTCATTGTTTTCATTCTGTCTTTAAAACACAGTTTCTTGGTGATTCGATCTCCCTAAAATTATGCAAAAACACATTGTTTCTGACTCGTGAATGCGGGGACACTTGTGTCATGCCCGATGCTATTGTTGACAACAGAATATTTGTCCAAATTGATTTTTGTTTTATAGTACACTAGCACTACTGTTGCACAGAATACGTTGTGTTTACGAGGCTAATATACTCAACATACACTTAAGAGGGAAATATTATGCCATAACTTGGTGAACAGAATGACAATAATAGAAATTTCGACAAAAGTTAGCAGTTATGGTTGCCTTATATGTAACTAGGATAAATCACAATTCGGCACTCTGCTTTTTTATACTAGTGACATTTTGGGAGTCAAAGCATCGCTTGAAGACAAAAATAACTGAAGAGGAATAGCACAAAGACAGGCGAACAACAGACTGAGTCCCCTGGCACTGTTAATACATTCTATTGAAGGCGTGGGATTGACACAGAATAAACATAGCGACCAGAGATCACCTTGTTTGTTGAGGATCACCATCAACAATAGCCCTGTCATTGTATGTCGAACAAAAATATTAGAAAGTGGGACGCGGCCATGAACAATGGTGTTCAATCTGGTGAAATGTTTACCTGTTACTTCCGTTTAGATTTCCCAATGCATTGCATTCGACATTGAACGGGAAAAAAGCGCTAAACAGTAATTTTCCTCCTCAAATCTGGACTCACACTGTACCGACCATTTGCCCGCTTTCGGGGAATTCCACTTGTGATTAAGCAACCACCCAGGAACAATAGTTTAGCTAGTGCGCGCACGTTAGAAAAACCAACTGAGATAATATTTTAGTTTCATTACCCCTTCAAACTTTCATACTTTATGGCAGAAATCGCGATGAAAAGAAGCTCTGCAAGGTTTTAAAGGAAAATAAAGAAATTTTGAACATGAACTTTGTGATGATGAGGTCACTGTCCCTTGATGACCGATTAATTGGAAGATTGTAGATAATCTAGAATGTCACGTGAAAGGTCAGGCTGACTACTAATAGTGTATTTTGGTGCCGTAATTCACATAATGAAAGGATCTTTCCAGGACTCTTCCTTGCTTGCATACAAGTGATGGTTATTCTAGAATTGTTGTGTAATTATTTTAATTAATGAAGTAGTAGATTTGTCAAAAGAAAGCGTTTTGGGACCAACACATGGTGTTAAGTAGATTTGGACAGAGTTTGGGTTTTCGTTCGTCAGATAGACTTCATTGTGGCGAGCTAGCTTCAGTCGAGCCCTTAACGAGAGAGAGAGAGAGAGAGAGAGAGAGAGAGAGAGAGAGAGAGAGAGAGAGAGAGAGAGAGAGAGAGAGAGAGAGAGAGAGAGAGAGAGAGAGAGAGAGAGAGAGAGAGAGAGAGAGATTTCTTGTCCGGTGCCTGTCGTGACTCGGTATCATTTAGAGATTGTTTTAGAGGACCAGAGTATACCTTAGCCGAGTTCAATTACGCTTTAAACTGTTTTGTAACTTCTTATTCAACTTTAGAACCTCATCCCCTAGTTGTATTTATCAGTTTCGATAAATATGTTCTGCATGAAAATTTCTGAATTCGCCCGTCTATTTAGTTTTTGGTTCGTTACAGGGACCGTGTTTGTAACGTTTGATAGCAAATTTCCTATTTTTGTTGATATAAACATCAACTTTGTTTTCTAAAGTATGTTGAAATAAAAATTATTCGCATGGTCATCATAGTACATTGTATCATGCAATGTTATTGTTGTATAAATGGCTTGAATTGTAGGCAATACAGAAATTTAGTTGTCAACATAAACTCTGTACGTCACGCATACAAAAGTTGTAGTAGTCACGTGGAAATGTAGGCATTTCGATATGATTATATTGGTTAACGTTGAACAAGAAACTATTTACATTGGGAACAAATCTGGTGGAAACACATTCAACAGTTACAGCAAATGAAGCTCGCATAGCTCCATAAGGCCATTTAAAGAAAATTCTTTGTTTGCTGTCCTTGGATACTCGAAAATCTACCAGCCAGCCAGCCAGCCAGCCAAAAAACAAACAAACAAACAAAACACTGAAAAAATTACGCAACTTAGATAAATCCCATAAACTTTAACTTTTTAATCAGTTTATTGGTCATAAGTATAAAACCTCAAATATTACATTTAAAACGCAGTGTTTCTTGTGCTCTGCATTAAAAACACATTGAAAGCAATGCTTGGAAACACAAGTTATACTTATATACGTACAACAAGCATAGTTATAGTTAGGTGACTGTGAGCCTGAACAAAATTTACATAATAAACAATGTCAATAAACATCACAAGTGTACACAATGTACCACATGTACAGTGTCACAGTAACCAACTGGTTGTTTTGACATTTACACTATGAATTTCAAAAAGTTGAGGCAGAACAAAAAGTGTTTTTTCAACACTGAAAATTTCAAACATTAAACTGCAAAAGTTACTGAGTATAACAAAGTAAAGTTGACTCTCAGAATATAAATGCTAAACATGTTGGTAAAGTTGAAACTACTGTCTCTTCATACGATTACATTTTTTGTAGTAAGAAGAGTGGGTGGCTGAACAAATCATAACAGCCTTGAGTACAAATCCTCCTTTAAGTGTCCCACTAGTCAAATAATACCAGTCCTGAGCATAGTTCCTGTTGAGTTAAATGCTCCGTCAGCTGTAACTTTTGGCTATCAATTCTGAATTCTGTGTCTCAGCTAGTTTTTATCTTACTTCCCCTTGCATACTAAAATGCCTAGAATTCTACCTGTCAAGTTAGCCTATGTATAGCCATTGATACTTTTGACAACTTAATAGCAATGATAACGAATGACGCCATTTTTCTTACATTAATATGCAAAAATAAACATTCGTCCGCATTTCCCGCAAGAACAACGAAAATATTACACCGGCTAGTGTTACAATGGATATTAAAGTCACACTAATTTATGGCTTAGACTACAAGCTGCAACAACAGCAACGCATGAAGACAAGGAAATTTGTCCGAATTTCAAGCAGTAATGTCGGATGTCGCGCGTGCTGCTATATTCGGTAACAGACCTGAGATCGCGATCAGCAGCGTTTTCAATAATAGCAATGTATGCTGTATTGATAAGCTGAATACTGAAAATTTCATCACTCCAAGGATTTTAAACAGAATCTTATAGTTGATACACAGAACAAAAATACTGAAAAAAGTCGAACAACTGCACTCGAACTATTTGGCGCATTCAATAACGAACATTTTAGTGTATCTGCTAGATTTGGTTCAAGTCTGTGATTTGTGAATATTTGAGTAGGGTGAACGCGATGATTTGTGTTCTATTTTCATATGAAATGCATGAGTGGGGTGAACACTATACAGGGGAGTTCTCTCCCGGATCTGGCAGAAACTAACTCACTACTGCACAGACTCAAAGGTAACGCGTTCAATCGCTGACCCGGGCTACCTAATTCTTAAAGATTTGTATGAAATAGGAGATACACAAGATGATTTTAACAATTCATCGACTTGAACCAAGTCTATGTACCTGCTTGCCCCGATGCAGATCCAATATCGTGATCAATCGCGGATTTGAATCGATTGTTGTGCACATCGCTTCAAAAAGTTGATGGAAATTCTGTTCCGTTCCACATTCGATGCCAAACCAGTCAAGAATGGCTTTTTATCCGTTTTTTATGGAGAACACTACAATTTCACGCCCTTCCGCAGACATGAAAGCTTTTAGGGAGAAACTAAGCTTGTCACGAAACGGTCGATCTTACAGTACACTGCACTACGCTGCACCGGGAGGTGCGCACGCACACTTTACGTACCCTATAAGCTTAGGTAATCTCATTTATATTGAAACGATCGTACAACATATATTTGCGTTTTTGCGACATTTCAGTCAACTGCTGCGTTATGGTGCTCTCAGTGCGTCATTGTGGATAGAGAAAGGGCACATCGCGCCATATTCTGAGCAGACGAACTGTATTTGTTTTTTCAGATTTCGCCCGAAAACCTACCCGCACGCGGACGGCAAACAAAGATTTTCTTAATAGCGCCTAACATTACATGTAAAAGCTTAAGGTAATATGCGCCTCGAAAGTGAAAGACTTAAACTTTTGCTCAAACTTTTCTCAAGAAATCTTTCAACCATCCACTTTCAAAATCATGAATAAAAATCGGGCGACACCATGCAAATTTTGGTACTAGATCGAGAAACAAAGTAACCAAGGTTTTTAAAATTCGATATGGCCGCCATCCTAGTGTAAATCTAGCGGGAAAAATGAAATTTTCGATTTTCAAAAAAACTAAGACGGAGAAAGTTTTTTCTTACTCAAGGGGCTTCGAAATAAGCTCCAACAAGTGGTAGATCAGAAAAGAATGGGAAAAGTTTGAGAGTCCAAATATTTGTCCCCAGGAGCATTCTACCTTACACCGACTGCAAAGTGGTTGACTTCGCGGTCTGATAATAAATCAATAACTCCAAACCTTTCTATCCCCAAACGTTGTCGTGCAGTAACAAAGGCCAAAGCATTTACTCACAAATACATGAAAGATCATTCGGCAAGCGAATTGTATTCATGGCTGTTCCTTAGCGACCGTGATGCATTAAGTATTTATCTATTGTGCATTCTGACTGATTCCGATGTTTACCAAAGAATTCAAAGGTGTTCACATTGCCAATCGCGACGGCTCGTTTACCACGTACGGTGCGTTTAAGCAATTTCAGGACCTAGTACCCCGAATACGCGTTGCAATCACACACAACCCGGTGCAACAGGACTTACAACAAAGATTTTAAATAAATTACGCAAAGAAAACTAGGTCTGAACTTTGCCACCTCCCCCTCCCCGAAAAATAATTTATTCGTTAGAGCAACTCACAACGTAAAAACCCTATATTCTATAATTAATCTCAGATTCAAAATTCGACGAAGGAACTCCATTTACTAAACGCACCTATAGTGTAAGGTTTGTATGAGGAAGGGTAAAAAGGAAGTTAATCATGTAGAACGCCTTTGTGAGCGATGTAATTTGCTGCATAGCTTCACATTACTTTCCACGTTGCCAAGGTAGCGAGACTTTAATGCGGTGTAGGCATCCTTCTGTACTACAACGGTTCAATACAGTAAACATTACGAGAAGGATATAAATAAGTGAAACTCAATTGTTTGTGTGGTTCCGTCGATTAAACCTAGCACAACCAACCAATATGAGCGCTGTGCAAAGAGACATGCCAAATTCCGAACATATTTGATCTTATCACTGCTCTTATTTTCTCATTTTGAAAATTATGCCTCAAAACGCGCACTTGACAGTATTCTAGTTAGCGCCTGAACGCTATTGGACGTGGAAGTAGTTCAATCATGGTTCATTTTTGAATACGTACGATTGAAAATTAAACGACAGTATCTATGTACTTAATATGCAGGTAGGTAAAGTCTGAGGTATCTGCGCATGTTCATGAATTTCGTACAGACAGACGGATAGATGGATAAATGGATATGTACATATACTTCTGTACACGTACTTGCTTGATGTACTTCCGTATGTATCAGTTTGTCTACGTACACTGTATACGAACTATCTGTGATTTAGTTTGCACGTAGGCATGTCAGTATGCCTATAGTTTATTTGAGGTCCAGAGAGAAACCAAAAAAGTTACGCTTTGCAAGGAACAAAAAGCGCAGAACATACATCAGAACAGTTGAGAAGTGGCAAATCAGGATCTCTGGACATTTTTATTTTACTGCACTTTCAACTACAGTCACAAGAATTTTCACAAGTTAGTTCCGCCTCTCAGTTGTAAAGGACTACGTGACAACATATTGGCCAATGATGATGCATTTTGAAGATCATGTGATTGGGGACTTTACTAAGTGAATCAGAAATATACGGCAAAGTTAGCACACACACCATTCGTTGACAAGTTGGAGTGCGGGTGAGCTTGGACTGTCAGCGCTGACATATATTAATCGACAGTAAGGCAAGGAATGTGAGTAATTCTTTTTTATTCTTTCAAGAACATTTGCATAAACGGTGTCCAAGGCAGAAATCTTGGAAATCATGAAAATTTCCCCGCAAAAGTTCTGTTACATGTTTTTTTCCAAAAAGGAGCAGCACGCACTACTTGGTCTTGCATGTGCTATTTTTCATTCCCACATTGGAAACCCCTACACTTAATTATTTTTCAGGTCTTACTATTGATTCTGAACTCAGCGTTTTAACCGAACACATGAATGTTTGAAAACCGTTTTGTGATATTAATTACGATTGCGACACAAAGAACTCCCCCCTAGTAACGGCCAGCACGTCACAATTGTAGCCTAGCAACAACAGACAATCCAAACCAAACGGTGTTTAAACATCCTCTTCAGGCCCCTGTCACTGCGGCCTGAAATACACAAAACGTGTGCACTTTGATTAGATGAACACTCCAGCAAGTTTTGTCGAAAGACGACAAATACTCTCAAATAACTAATATAAAATCGTAAAAACGTTTGGCCAAAAACAAATTGCGCTTTGTCCGGGATCGACAAGGACTGGGCAGAAACTACACGGGAGAAGTGGCGAACGTTCTGTCTGTCAGTGTATAAAGATAGTATGTATTTGAGGGGGTATATATATATATATATATATATATATATATATATATATATATATATATATATATATATATATATATATATATATATATATATAAACTTAAGTTCTACACATAGCTCCCAGTGTTGTTTATAGCGCTGCTTGGTAATAGCGGATGAGTATATTTACACACGTATATACTGTAAATATATTCCGTTTATTGCGTTGGTAATGTTGACACTACGTTTCATCCTAAAAGTACGACTTCATCAGGCGAAAAGATTTCTACAATGGACAATACAGACAAAGGAAAACAGAACAGAATAAGACTAGTTCATAGTGTTGGTCGTAATTTACAAGCTGAGAAAGTTACAAAGTTACAATAGGTTTAGAGTACGGTTTGGCAATTGAAAAATGGCGCTCATGGTCAATTTATAGTACCGATCTGTTTTTTAAATTGTTTGTCGATCACAATCAGCTTAGATTGTTGAGGCCGTTGGGTGGTAATGTCCCCAATTTTGAAATCCAGATGGACTCTATTTTTTCCTTCGAAGCACGTCGTCTTGTTTATTTATTTTGACAATCCTAATTATTGAAACGTCTTGAATAGTGTGTTGATTTTGATTGAAGTGAATTGCCACAGCAATTATTTTTTTAAGCCGTATTGTTGATAAATGGCTATTGAACCTGACTTTCGCCTATTTTGTAGACGAAACTCCTCCATGGGAAATTGGTTTTAGGAAAAGTGTGTTGTTTATTATTACATTTGTAAAACGCACACGAATATGTGGCCCGTGTCGGTATTTTTATTCTTTTCATCTGTGTTATGGTTTCACGGTCTGATTATTATATGCTATTCTATTTTTGTTACATCAGAATCCTTATTGTGATTTTGACGCATGCAAAACGAATGGGGTCTTACTTCCTCCCCCTATTGCGTCAGCTGTTATGATCGACGGCCCCTTAACACACCCTTTCTATACGCAGGGTAATAGAGACCAAAACAAAACATTTGTTCTGCACTCTTCAAATACCATTCATTTTGTCGTCCCAGAACCTGGGCTACTAGCTTTTTACAATTTTGCCACTGGGGCGCACCTGGGGCAGTGGACAAAACACAGCTCGTGAGTGATCGGGTCCTTGAAATTTTTCTTTCTCTAGGTTTCTCTGACCAGCAGAGAAAAGACTGGCGTTACAGTGGGGAATGTTAAGTTTGAAAAAGTACAGAGTGATGAAAATCAGTTAGTACACTGCGAAGAGAACTTAGCACTTTAATTTGGAAAGAGCGTGAAGATTAATTTTTTCTCATTTTCTTTCATATGACCGTTCTATGTTAGTTTTCTGCATCATGGGTGGACCGCTTAATGACACCTCGACGAGCGCGGAAGACCTCAAACTCTGTGGCAAGAACTACGAGGAATTACCACCGGAGTTGAGGAAGTACAAAAAATTGAAATATCTTGACGTTAGCAACAACAACTTAGTCAACCTACCAGGTGATTTTGTTGAAGACCAGCCCTCCCTTGAAGAATTAGATTTATCCAACAACAACTTTCAAGAAATACCCGAGGAAATGAGGGAAATGAAAAGTCTACGCCGTTTTGCGATGCCCGGCAACAACATCGCCCGCATTCCAGAGAATATGGGTGACTCTATGGCAAATTTGGTGGATCTCGACTTATCCAACAACAACATAAACGTTATTCCCTCGTCTTTCGCGGGGATGAAAGGGTTGAGGAAGTTGCAACTGCAAGACAACCGCATATCGACACTGCCTGTAGAAGTTCAGCAACTACAGAACCTCGAGAAGCTGGACCTGTCCAGAAATGAGATGAGTGAGCTCCCGGAATCAGTTTGTAAGATGCAGTCCTTGAGATACCTGTACATCAACGAGAACAACCTTAGCGAGGTGCCAGACGAGATTAAGCAACTGACCCAACTCCAGTTCTTCTCGCTTTTTGACAACCAGCTTGAAGAGATACCAGAGAGTGTGGGTAAACTTACAAACCTCTGCAGCCTGAATGTCCATGGAAATGCTATCACTAAAGTTTCCCCAAACATCATAAAACTTCAACAACTAGAAATCTTATACATGTCACACTGTCGGCAAGGGGAAGCGCCCCAAACCGTACTTGCCTTGATGGGGTTGAAGGAGCTTTACTTATATGGTAACGGACTGACCTCGATGCCAGAAGAAGTCGGTAAGATTGCCACATTTCACTTTTTTAAGGAGAGCGTTAGGAAAAAGCAGAGGGGCAGAAATATGTAGCGGAAACCACTGAAATAACAAGGTTCTTTATATTAGGCTGAGTTCATAGATAACGGTGGGGGGGGGGCTGGAGGAATGGCAATCGGAAACAATTTTTTCAGACACCCCCTCGATACCCTCAAAATTGTTCAAGTCTCCTTCAATTATCATATAGCCGCATATTTATTAGGGATGCAGGCAAAGAAAAAATAAACAAGTATTTGATCTGCTCGCAGATGCTCAACACTACCTGTTATTAGCAGTCTGTATAGAGCTATACTCCTAAGGCAAGTTCTTAACTTGATTCATTTTTAAACTCATCAGTGGACTTTTTATTTATCAGTCAAAGTCTACTTGAGTTAATTTAACTCGATTTGGCCAGGCCAATGGCACCTGCTGAATAGCACACAAAATGACGATCATGAGAGAGTATGCAAATTGTGAATTCCTGGCTACGTTAGATGCTTCTTATAAGTTTTACAAAATTGGAAGGTTAAAAATTATTATTCAATCAAATAAAAGTTTCAGTCTCAGAAATATTGGGTGTAATAATGGCAAATTTGGTAACACATTTTTTCATTTAACTTAGAGTCTTTGCTGTACAAAGTTTTACTTTTGTGTTATTTTAAGATGAGAATGTAAAGATTTAGATAATCAATCATGACCCCCATCTTTTTTCTTCAATATTTACTTATTCTCATATGCCAGAATTCATAAATCCCCGATAAGTTTCTCCTGGTCTTCCATGTGTTGTTTTCTGGCCTGATCTTGTGTGCAGGTATGTTTCACTGTCATGATGAGCGTCAGATGACCCGAACTCTTCTTCAGCATACATACTGTCTGTCTGTCTGTCTGTCTGCCTTCATTTTATCATGCAGTGCTGTCTCTGCCACTGCCGGTACGCAGTGACAGTGACAATCATACCGTCTGTCTGTCTGTCTGCCTTCATTTTATCATGCAGTGCTGTCTCTGCCACTGCCGGTACGCAGTGACAGTGACACACATACCGTCTGTCTGTCTGTCTGTCTGTCTGTCTGTCTGTCTGTCTGTCTGTCTGTCTGTCTGTCTGCCTTCATTTTATCATGCAGTGCTGTCTCTGCCACTGCCGGTACGCAGTGACAGTGACACACATACCGTCTGTCTGTCTGTCTGTCTGTCTGTCTGTCTGTCTGTCTGCCTGCCTTCATTTTAGTCATGCAGTGCTGTCTCTGCCACTGCCGGTACGCAGTGACAGTGACACTCATACCGTCTGTCTGTCTGCCTTCATTTTATCATGCAGTGCTGTCTCTGCCACTGCCGGTACGCAGTGACAGTGACACACATACCGTCTGTCTGTCTGTCTGTCTGTCTGTCTGCCTTCATTTTAGTCATGCAGTGCTGTCTCTGCCACTGCCGGTACGCAGTGACAGTGACACTCATACCGTCTGTCTGTCTGTCTGTCTGTCTGTCTGCCTTCATTTTATCATGCAGTGCTGTCTCTGCCACTGCCGGTACGCAGTGACAGTGACACACATACCGTCTGTCTGTCTGTCTGTCTGTCTGTCTGTCTGTCTGTCTGTCTGCCTTCATTTTATCATGCAGTGCTGTCTCTGCCACTGCCGGTACGCAGTGACAGTGACACACATACCGTCTGTCTGTCTGTCTGTCTGTCTGTCTGTCTGTCTGTCTGTCTGTCTGTCTGTCTGTCTCTGTCTCCATTTTAGTCATGCAGTGCTGTCTCTGCCACTGCTGGTACGCAGTGACAGTGACACACATACCGTCTATCTGTCTGTCTGTCTGTCTGCCTTCATTTTAGTCATGCAGTGCTGTCTCTCCCACTGCCGGTACGCAGTGACAGTGACACACATACCGTCTGTCTGTCTGTCTGTCTGTCTGTCTGTCTATCTGTCTGCCTGCCTGCCTTCATTTTATCATGCAGTGCTGTCTCTGCCACTGCCGGTACGCAGTGACAGTGACACTGCCCGTAGGCAGCAGCAGAGAAGTAGCATATTAACTTTGATAATTTTGACAGTAATTTTGATCATTTCATATAACTGCACTCTTGTTCTACTTCCTGTATACAGCGTGTTGAACTGTCCAGTATTCAGCTTGCCCGACACAGCCTGTGAATACGTATCCCACATTTGCATCATTGACAAATAACTTTCAGTCTGGACTCTAATTCAATTGTCACTCAATATTCATATATGCAGGCTTTTGTCGACAAACTGAATATTGTGTGTTTCAGCTTGCTGTAGGGAGACAGCAAGAAACTATATTTGATGTATTGCATAGAAATACAGAGAAAACATCAACAGTTGCAGCTTCTGCCCTGATACTAGGCCTACTTTTTTGAGTGTTTTTACGAAAATTTATACATTTTTAGATTTTTCGAGACAAAAGTAATGTTATCCAATAAAATGGTTCTAGATCTTGTTTAATTATTACTAACATTACAACATTTTGATGACATTATAATGTTATTAAATTTTAATTGAATTACTCATGAAACCTTGGAATCGTAAAAAATGAACCCAAAAATATTTCAGGCCCTCCTATAGGCAGCGAAAAACTTTCAAGTCCCCCTCTACTACCCCAAAAAATTTCGAATCCCCTTGAATTCCTCCAGCCCCTCTCTGTTTTGTGAACGCAGCCTTAACACTGTTTTGCATTCAACGAAGAGTATACATGAACCACGCAATACGATTTGCACAATATTTCCTTCATTTCGCTTCTTTATGACGACAGCAAATGATCCAGATGTTTGCATAGCAACGGTTGCTAGGGGAAATATGCCTTAATTAGGCCTCAAAAAGAATATTCTCGTTTAGTACTGACTTTGTTTGCGAGCGGATACATGAAATATAGCAGTTGTGCTGCATTTTCCCGCCCATTCAACGAAATTATCACAGACAAATGATGATATAGGCATCAACGACGACGACGATAACAACAACAACAACAACGACGACGACGACGACGACGACGACAACAATTACAACAACAACAACAACAACGACGACGACGACGACAACAATTACAACAGCAACAACAATAATGATTGCACCATATTTTCTCTGTCCAGGACAACTGAAGGGGCTAGCAAAATGTGACTTGGACAATAACAAACTCCAGAAATTACCACATGGTTTTACACGTCTAACTGTTCTCAGACAACTCAAGTTGAATCATAATCGATTTGAAGAATTTCCGCAAGTCGTTACAACTCTAGTCAAGCTCCAAGAACTCTCCATTCAGCATAACAGAGTACAAGAGATACCGACAGACATCGGCAACATGAAAGAATTAAAGATATTGGAAGTTGATTACAATAAGTTGGATGATGACGCCATGGAACAATTATCAAGTGTCTCACTAGGGAGCTTGAAGAAGATAAGCGTTGAGGGAAACAACGTCACGAAAATGCCACCGAATTTAGAAAATGTTACATCGGGAATGGAGGACGGTATGTATGTATGTATGTATGTATGTATGTATGTATGTATGTATGTATGTATGTATGTATGTATGTATGTATGTACGTATGTACATATGTATGTACTGTGTACGTATGTATGTATGGATGGATGGATGTATGGATGTGTGTGTGTGTGTATGTATGTGTCTGTCTATCCGTCTGTATGCATGCATGCATGCATCTATACATACATTTTTGGATGGATGGATTTATGGATATGTGTGTGTTTGTGCGCGCACATGCGTATGCGTGTCTGTGTGTCCGCCCCATGTATGGAATGCGTGCACAACCAGGTGATTTCAAGTTTAAAAGAAATAAAGCAATATGAGTGTTTTGTTTACTTACTGATGGTTCTCTTTGTTGTCGAAGCTGAACCTAAAGAACCAGATGAGATGAAGGAAGAATACGGAATGGTGGTTGTGCCAAACAATAAAGTAAGTAAAAATAATCTCAGTAACTGTATAAAGTTTACACAAGGGATTGACCTTGACTTTAGATGTAGTAAGTAGCTGGAAAAGGAAGTCCATTTGTCCACTGTTAAAACAATCTGCCATAACTAACATTTCGATCACACACACGTATTATTCAGTGTCTAAAACATAAACAGCAAACACGAAAGAAAAGACAGTGCAATGATATAATGAGTTTGAGAGGTAAAAGCGGACAACGGAGAGGAAATAGACGAATTAAAATTGCGTAAAATGATTTGCAATACTTCTAATCAAGTAGAAAGTCGTCAGGGAGAAAGTGTTGTAAGCATAGCAAGAGTATCAACAGTCATTTGTTCAGTCATTTTTTATATCTGTATTTGTATATGTATATAATGTCATGTTTAGTAACATGCAATAATTGTATGTATGTATGTATGTATGTATGTATGTATGTATGTATGTATGTATGTATGTATGTATGTATGTATGTATGTATGTATGTATGTATGTATGTATGTATGTATGTATGTATGTATGTATGTATGTATGTATGTATGTATGTATGTATGTATGTATGTATGTATGTATGTATGTATGTATGTATGTATGTGTGTGTGTGTATGTATGTATGTATGTATGTATGTATGTATGTATGTATGTATGTATGTATGTATGTATGTATGTATGTACGTATGTATGTATGTACGTATGTATGTATGTATGTATGTATGTATGTATGTATGTATGTATGTATGTATGTATGTATGTATGTATGTATGTATGTATGTATGTATGTATGTATGTATGTATGTATGTATGTATGTATGTATGTATGTATGTATGTATGTATGTATGTATGTGTGTATTTATGTATTTATGTATGTATGTATGTATGTATGTATGTATGTATGTATGTATGTATGTATGTATGTATGTATGTACGTACGTACGTACGTATGTGTGTGTGTGTGTGTGTGTGTGTGTGTGTGTGTGTGTGTGTGTATGTATGTATGTATGTATGTATGTATGTTCTATGTATGTATGTATGTATGTACGTACGCACGTACCTACGGACGGACGGACGGACGGGCGGGCGGGCGGGCTGGCGGGTGGGTGGGTGGATGGATGGATGGATGGATGGAGGGAGGGAGGTAGGCAGGTAGGTAGGTAGGAAGGTATCTGTGTTTACATCTAAATATTTATGTTTGTATCTATATGTGTATTTAATTTGCATTAATGTGTACATGGATTTGACTGTAATTAAGACAAACCTATCAATTGATTCTGTATATCTATGATTATTTGCTGTATACCCAAACGACGTCGAGTAGTCATCTAATGTCTTATACTTTCTGCTTTGATTCGCCATTTTCGTAGAAACTGTATCGGAAGATGTTGCCATCTGATTTCTATCTGGAAGTACCGCCCTCGACGATCACCAAAAGCGTTTCCTTCACCGCTGAAACTGTGGTTGATCCAAACTGTCATCCCGAAGAAAAGGAATTTGGGAAGCTGGAATCCCACGTAATCGATTTACGTGTATCGAGTGATTCAGTGAGGTTTACTAAGCCGTTGACCCTGGGCCTGAGGGTTCGACCACCTCCAGCTGCAGTGCATTTCGTCATCTTGAAAAATCATAAAGGTCTATGGCAAGAGCTTCACACTATCCAGGTATCGGTATCAATTCTCTTGCATTCTAGCACAGGGGAGCGTCGTCTTTCCTGGAACCCCAGAGATGCACGCAGAATTTGCGCTATAGGATTCAAATGCTATGTCGATCACGCTTGCTGCCCGAATCCTGACGAGAAGTCGTAATAGTGTGTCCTTAGCTTCCACTGTTCGGGTGTTTAAGTTGGTGGGAGGGGGCTTACGTCTTTTGAAAAATGTCATTCTTATTTTACTAAAAGTGATTTAAATATTATTGAATATTCATACAATGTCTGTTCATGCAAATCGGCACTTTTCCACTACACTCACTGATCCCACTGTAAGAGAAAATGTGTTCGTCCTGCCGTAGCAGCAGCGCACCCTGGAGCACGACAGGTACATGTGCATCCTAGTAAAGCAACTACTCAACTTCTTAATCGACTAGTTGTAATTTACTTTTTATTCATTTCCATTTTCTGCTTGGCAGCAACATGTCTTTCACTCTTGATCTGATCCCTATTTTGTTCGAAGTCTCGAGGCAGTACAAATCACTAGTAAGTGAATGAATTTAATGTTATCCGGTTTCTCCCCTGTAGGACAAAGAGCGAGTAAGTGCTAAAATTACTGGTCCCGGGAGGTTTGCTGTGGTTTCTCGGTCTACGAGGCAGACGATCGTCATCGATGAACATGGCAAAACACTCGGCGGCCAAGGAAATCTGACAACATCTCTTGAAATCCCCCCTGGAGCACTGACAAAGAGCGTCGAGTTATCAGTACAGGTAAGTCAGTATCCATCAATAATGTCAAATATAATTGCCGCTCAATCATGAAAATCAGGAAAATCAAGTTAAATTTTCACACAGCATATGAAGGAACAAACGAAATATATTCGGCTTAGACCGGAATGTTGTGGCACTGAAACTTGAGTCATATGCAGAGTGACATATAAAATGAACCATTGTTTCAAGACGTGACAGTATAGAAATAACGGGCGACGCTCTGACCATTAACGTTTATTTATGGGCAAGGGCGAGAGGAAAGCCAAAAATTAACGGGCGAGGCTTGCCGAGCCCGTTAATTTGGCTTTCCTCGAGCCCGCGCCCATAAATAAACGTTAATGGTCAGTGCGGAGTCTGTTATTTCCATTATATTATCATCGAACCGGAGAAAACCGTCAAAATTTGCGAAATTTTCGGGAGCGAACGACAACTTGGCCCCAGAACTGAGCAATACGCGACGCACTGTCACGCGCGCTGTAAAATATTGGCAAATCTGGCAATATTTTCAGAAAAAAGTATCTCAACTTGGCCCACAAGTGCTCCATTTTATTTGTGATTGACTATGATTTACGTTTGAGCTATACAGTTACGATACTTTGAGTTGAAAATCTTATTATTCATATTCACGGGCATATAAACAGACCATTACTGTGTATTTGTGGTCAGTCACGTGGTTCAGCTCGACCAATCAAAATGCGACAGGCAAGGCATGGTAATATAATATTCTTATCATACATGCTATGCCTGTATTGCCATTCTTCTATTGTTTAGACGGTACTGATATGAACCCATATTTTAACTAGTGAAAATACGAATTATATTTTCACTGTAACCGAACTACTTACAGCGACGCGTACGCGTGACCTTCGCTGGTATGCATGACCTTCGTTGGTATATGTACATATAAAACAGCTGAGCGAATAAGACAAATGACAATCCGAAACGTCATTATGATTATGGTCAAAATTCTGTTGTTTGCAGTGACTTCATTGGTATTGCACTTAGGCACAAGTACAATTGTACAAAAAACATACAAACAAACGTATTGAAAATTTGTATCATTTGCCGAAACATGTCATTGTTCACGGCCGGCCGGCCCCGTGGCGGTGCAGTGTTTTCATGTCGTCTACGCTGCTGAAGATTACATGTAAGATATCGGTTGACAGTGCATCATGATAGAACCGCTTTACGACAAGTTTCCTGTTGATGAGCTTAAGTATCTGGGCGGTGAATTACATCTTACAGCCTTAAATGAGCCACAAAAATCCGACCACACTGAAAATACTCGCGACAGACAAGGTTCAATGTGCACATAATATTTCCGATTTTCACCTGTCAGTGAGATTCACAGGTCATGATCGTGTCTGGCGGCAGGGTTTCAGATACAATGTAAGATCTAGGGAAAGTCAAACTTTCGCTTAGGTTGTTAAAGGAAGATTAGTTCTATTAAGGCAAGCCAGGAACGAAAATATACGAGCAGACGACGGAAATACCTTTGAAATTTTTATTCGTACAGCAACAAAATCACAAACGAGTTACGACACTACAGCTTACAGTGTACTCACTTCATGTTTTCCCTAATCCGCTTACTAAGAAGGTATATTCGGCATATTTGACGTCTGAGGACATGTATAATTCTTCGAGATAAAGTGACTGGACAGGTACGGGTATATATCCACTGTGCATTTATAGATGTCGCAGAGCTGCTCGCTCCATGCACTCAGCTGTTCATAATCGATCGATTTCGAAATCGAACGCTGGCGTGGAGCGTGTATTTTGACGCACGCGATTTTGTCGGCCTCATAACTTTCACGCAGGGATGAGGTTATGTATCAAAACACGAAAACACACCCATTTTACACACTCCAGTCTATATTTTACACCCAACGTCATTTTAAACTAAAAATACATCTTCTTCAAATTGTGAAAACCTGTGTCGACATCGTAATATTGAAATTGTTCGCTTTAAAAGTGAGCCATAAACCCTGCTTTGAAGTGGAATGGCCCGATAGCGGAATAATATCAAGAAGTGATATGGTTGTCATCACTCCTTAGCAACCAACTTTTTATAAGTACAGCCTGGAGGAAGCAAGGTCGATTTCAAGTTGATTTCGTTTCTAATTTCGGAGCGTCTGTAGGAGAGCAGTCATAACCAAAGCATGCATGTATGATAAAGGGGTTATTACACGAAATAATCGCAATCATACCAATCCATAATCCAATAACACTAGGTCAAAATTTGTAAGACAATAGTTGTAAACATAGACACAAAACAGCACAGAACAGACAGTAAATAGACGGTACAAACAAAGTCAAATTCATGAAAGAAAGATATATGGACCTCTGGCAAAAAGACCAAGAAGTGATGTCAGGTGTTTCGAAAATAGTAAGCGCATCCTGCCCCACATGTGGCACCCGCCATATATCAATCTGTAAGTCAGATAGGTAGTGGTCACTAACTAAGGCCCAATGTCACCGATGCCATCAGTGATCATTTGTCGAAGAGAGATATTGTATTTATCTACCAGCTTGCGATACCTGCCAAAAAAGCGTTTGAATGTAGAGACAAGTCTTGCTCTGGTGTAACCTTGATTTAACAGTTTGAAAGAGAGATGGCCATGTCTCTCTACAAAATCACCATATGAACTGCATGCTCTTGCATATCGTATAAGCTGGGAAATGTTTACCCCATAAGCAGGTGAGAGTGGAATATTACTGATGAGGTGTGGAAAATTAATTATACTAAAGTTGAAATCATCTCTCTTGTCATATAGCCTAGTAGAAAGGTGACCATTGGAGTCAAATTCAAGTAAAATGTCCAGATATGAAGCAGAAGAGGCCGTTTCTGTAGTTTCTTTAATCTCCAATTCTGGAGGATAAATCATAGCGAGATATTTACTGAATTCAGAGTTATTCAATGAAATAACATCGTCTATGTATCTAAATGTTAGGTTGAAAGTACGAGCTACAGAGACCTTTTTCTGCTTGATAAGGTTCTGGATAAATTCTGCCTCGTATGAGAACAGAAATAAGTCGGCAAGTAAGGGAGCACAGTTAATGCCCATGGTAATTCCTATACACTGTTGGAAAATGTGTCCTCCAAATTCAACAAATATATTCTCGTGATGTGTCCGTATTTTGACTCGTTGCTGCGCAACTCGTCAAAATACGGACACATCACTCGAATACGACGCGGTATCGCCCTAACTTCGTGTAATAACCCCTAACTATAACTGTCCAATTAGCAAATGATGATAAATACAGCGAAAAACAAAACATTATAAGAATGTACGTAGTTTCGCTTTAGACAACTTTAGTGTTACATGTTGCTACCAGTGAAAGACAGTTTTCTCATACAAATATCACTCCTTTAATGATAACGAAAAATAGAATTACAAGACACAAATATTAAGTGATGCAATGCTGATATAAATCTGCCAGTTATGAGATCATTATGATACTTACTGTGTTTATATTTTGCTTCTACACCCAGCTACTTGACAAAGATCCGATCCCTCGAAGTGAGTTGATCGTCTTTGGTGGCGCCATTTTGATAGAAAGACCTGAACATGGTGTGTACCTGGAAGAGCCAGCAACCGTACGATTGCCATATTGTCCGAAGTTGGACAAAAGCTTAAAGCATTCAAGTGGCGCCAGTCCCTCTGACAAGACCCCAGAAGACACAGTAACACGACTCTTTGGGACCGGCCCTTTGAACCAATGGATTGACGTCACGGACATAGAAAAGACCGAGTTTAAAAACGATGACAAAGTTGTAGTTTTTTCACCGAAGTACCTTAAAAGGTAGGTTTTGACTTTGACTTAACCATCAGAAGGAACAAAACTGCACTGGCAGACTCGTTGCTCTATATTGTGTTCCTTTTCTTTTTCTTCAGTAATGCCTTTCTGTTTGTTAGTTTACTGATGTTATTTTTCTGAGGTGCCAGGCGTCTCTTGGTCGACGATATTTTCAGAAAGTGATCGTAGGGAAAGCAAATCGGGCATGTTGGTTTGATAAATATTATAGTTGTAACAGTATGCACATATTGACTGGCCATAACAGTAACAGCATACGTTTGTTGCCTGAGGACCTGAGAGTTGCCCCCAAACAGTCTGTTTCACAAGGCCGTGGACCGAGAGAAACAGAGGGGTTTTAGCGACTATAAGCCCCAAGGAAATACAAACGTATGCTGCTACCATGTGTCTAAACACACCTCATCCAATTTTCTCGCTAAATATCGAGAAGTTCCTCGGCTATTCGTCTCAGTCGTAGAAAGGACTTCTGTACACACATTCTAGAATGCGCGCATGCGTAGACGGCACTTTCTAACTCGCCTGTAACTGGGAACCGGTAACTTGTTCTTTGCATGTATCATTGCGAAATCAGTCCAAAATAACGCCGGACACACAGCTACTGTTGAACATTCAATACTTCACAAAATTTGAATTAATGTCTTTGTTCTGAGAGAGAGAGAGAGAGAGAGAGAGAGAGAGAGAGAGAGAGAGAGAGAGAGAGGGGAGGTGTACGTGAACGATTCCAAATACTAACATAAATTGTAGCACATATGCTTTTCATTGTTTTTTTCTCTTATTTCTTATAGCTATGTCGTACTTTCCTATTCTTCCGATGTTCGGACATATTCCGTACGAAAGTACCTAGCGGAGAAGGTGGAGTCATTGGCACGCGGAGATCTCGCTGTTAGCGTCTTTCTTCTGCAGCACGTTGACAACCCTCGGACCCTTCTGATTGACATCATCGAGAAAGAAAAGCTGAAAAACTCCATTGACTACTGGAAGGACAGGGGCTACCAATCACTGTATGGCGATGATGGTGCAAACCAAAGCAGAGATGCGGTCATCAGTAACGGCGTACATGTCTCCGTATTGTCTGCAAAGTTAAAGGGCGGGGCGCTTGCTGCTGCGAAGAAGAAAACGTTCTTTCTGAACAAACGCAACTATTTGTTGGCCTACATCAAACTGAAAGAGCAGTATGACAACAATGGTTTCTTAAAGATTCGTGTTGGCGAGAAGCGTATTAAACTGCGCTTTAAAATTCCACCGGTAGGCTCATTGCAAATGTTAAATTTCTTAAACATCCTTGGTTATATTTCGATTAAAATGCATGCTTTATTATTGATATTCTGTCAATACTGTTTTCCCCGTTCATTTTTTGAGAATATGGTACAACTTCCAGTCCTGACACACCACTCGATTTTCCGTATTAATTCCATATAAGGGTGGCAGTGTAAACGAGAAATATAAAATCATAGCAACGGGAATATTTGTCGAAATCACATTCCTTACCATTTCAGCAATTCTCTACCTAAAATATACTATGAAAAGCCAAACCACACCTTCGTATTAAACTGATATTCTGTCAATAATGTTTGCCCTGCTGATTTTTTAGAATATGCTACAATTTCCAGTCCTGATACATTGCTCGACTTTCCGTTTTGAATTAAATTAATTGTACTGAGGATGACAGTGTAAACGGGAAATATAAAATCAATGGGAATATTTTTTTCGACAACACATTCCTGAAAATTTCAGCAATTCTCTACCTAAAATATACTATGAAAAACCCAAATCACACCTTCAAAAATAATTAAAGATAAAATAATTAAAGATAATTAATTGACTGAACCTACTAACATTAATCTAGTAAAGTTAATGTCATGTAATCTGGCTATTTTTATAGGAGGTGGCGAGGGAGACAGATAATAACATTTCGACAGGTAAGAACTTTGTATTATTTATACAATGCTTTCAATCGATAAAACCTCAAACTTCTGACAGATTTTCCTTGCGAAAAGTGTAATAGCTGTTATCAGTCTTGCCAAAGGACTTGGTGGTGCTAATGCATGGAAGCAGACCATATTATCGATACTTGTTTGGCGACTCGTTCCTGCGCGACCTCTCGTAGAGTTCCAATCGGTGCCGGGTTGGCGGTGAGGCACCGAATTCTCTCTCTCTCTCTCTCTCTCTCTCTCTCTTCTCTCGTCTCTCTCTCTCCTCTCTCTCTCTCTCTTCTCTCTCTCTCTCTCTCTCTCTCTCTCTCTCTCACTGAGTGTCTATCTGCTCTGTCTGGCTGTCGAGACTAGGGACTGGTCAGTTTCTTCGGCGGGGGGGGGAGGGGGCGGTGGATTATTTTTTGCCGACGTCAAAAAGTGGCTGACCCCCCCCATTCCAAATTTTGAAAACAGGTTGACCCCCCTATTCCAAGTTGTGAAATTAGGGTGGACCCCTCTGCACGTGACAACTGTAATATATAATCATGTAATACTGTAATATATATATATATATATATATAGATATATATATATATATATATATATATATAAAATATATATATATATACATATATATATATATATCATATATATATTGTATTTTACATACATTTCTATTTTAACAGTCATTCTGTGTTTTAATGAAATTGTTGGCATGTCAGTTGTAAGATAGGAATTTCAAAAAGTTTGAATACAGTACCTTTTGAATGAGCTGTGAATGTATTTCACACTTTCTATGCTTAACCAGATGTCCTGAACTGTTGTACAGAAATGGATGTCAATCATTAATATCAAACAGGAAAAAGCAGTAAATCAAAAACTTTGATGGGTGTTAAGACTTGCCAACCATCCAATTAAATCTCCTGAGGAACCATAGAGATCAGGCATTTTAGCCAAATCTGATGTGTGCAGAGTCTGAGATGACCTTTTCTTGTAACATTGATATTTGTGCATGTTGCTTTCTCATACTGAATTCTCATAGAGAGAACAGAAAAGTATCAGGTTCATATGAAATGCAGATTTCATAATAGTACACTTTCATTTAGCAAACATGAAGATATCTCTGGCATATATCTCTGATTTATTAAAGTATGGTGCCCGAAGGGCGCGGAGAAAAATATGAAACATCCTGATATCTCTGATATGTATGTCTTGTATATTAAAGTAATGCACAGGAAGGGTGTACTGAAAAATGTCTGATATAGTAAAGTAATGCGCTCGAAGAGCACGCTGAAAAATATTGAACATACATATATCTCTGATATATGTATGCCTGATATGTTAAAGTTGGGCGTGCTGAAAAATATGTCTGATTATTAAAGTTACGCGCCCGAAGGGCGCGCCGAAAAATGCAACTGGATGAAATTTGTGGCTGACACGATGCATTTTAGGCAATGATGAGCCTGTGTCGAAATTCAAAAACACACTGACCCCCCTATTGGGCATTTCAAAACATGGTGACCCCCCTATCACCAAAGTCAAAAACAGGGTGAACCCCCCCCCCCCATGAATCCACCGCCCCCCAGGCCGAAGAAACTGACCAGTCCCCTAGGATCGCACTTTCTTGCAACATCTAGGTCGGGCAATTCGCAGAGACAGTCGATGGAACTATGCAGTCCATGTTGTATGACACTAACGTTGACTTGCAAAGATGCATACAAACAGTGTCTTTTAAAGCTTTCTTAAAGCAACTCGGAGGAGAACATTTTCTTGGACAGTAATTGTAAATTTAATATGGCCTTTGCACATCATCATGCCTTTGTTGCTCTTCGTCTCAATTGGCAATCGAGGAATGTCGCATGATGAAGGTGTAGACCCTCACCTCACAATACGTAAGCTGTATGTAAGACGTTGAAGACGAATGCTATTTACTCTTAATTTTTTCCATGTACAACCATCTCAAAACAGACTTTTCCCACTATTTGCGTCTATTCGACTATTCAAAAATATAATTCCAAGCACTAATGACTGAACAGACGTATATAAAGCCGGGTGGCTGAGACTTAGCATGTTCGTGAGACTGTCGACAGTGCCTTTTCTGTCTCTTATTGGTGTAGTTTTTCGCATATACGAAGGTGGGGGAGTCGCACGAGTAGCGCTGAAGGCGCGAGCTGGGCATTCCAAAGCTAGCCTAGACTCTAAGCGGAGAACTCCGAGGCCAAAACACTCCGTTTAGAGTATATTGGCTATCCAAAACCATACATGTACGGTGACACAAGGGACGGTTGTCTATTGTAGGACTTGGGTTGCTATTAATTATTAACGAGATACGCCGTCGAGAAAAGAGCGGAGGCAAAGGAAGAAATTTGCTGTCGCCATGTTGGGTTGGTAGTGTGTACAGCTGGCCATGTCGTGACCGGTGACCTGCACCCCGCTTCACCTGTCAATCAATTCCTCTGCATTACGTTGCAACAGGATTTTCCCTGTTGTTGTCGTTGAGGGCGCAGCGGAAGACAACAGTCCCTCGTGCCTTACGACACTCGCGGTTCGCGCCTTTGGCGCTTCGCTCGCGATTCCCCCACCGTCGTATGTGCGAGAAATTATACCAATAAGATACAGAAATGGCACAAGGGACTGTCGACAGTCTACACGTCCGCGTAAATGTTTGTGTTGTGTTTTTGTGCTGTGTTTTGTTGTGTTGTGTTGTGTTGTACTGTACTGTGCTGTGCTGTGCTGTTTTTAGGTGCCCAAGCCTAAGCTTGGGCACCTATTGTTTCGTTGGAATTTTTCTTTCTTCTTGTGTCAATTTTTGCCAGCCTAGAACTTGAATAACGCCTATGCTAAACATTTCAAACTTGGTACATGATGGGGGCCAATGAGAAGTGGTGCACCTGACCCTTGAATTTTTTATTGGTCACATGACCTGGTGGCCATATTGGATTTCCAAAAACCTGAAAACGGCTTCTCCTGATGATCTAGGGGTCTAGTCAATTTGAATTTTTATACATAGCAAGCATGACCTAAGGTCTTGAGATTTTGTAAATGAAATCGCATGCGGTCACGTGACTTTGGCCGCCATATTGGATTTTAAAAAAATACCCTTTTAATCTTTAAAAATCTTTCTCCAGAACCAAAACACCGTTTGAGCTGAAATTTTACTCATGTCATCCTTAGAGTGATCTCTTTCAAGTTTAAGAAAAACATTTCGATCGGTCACGTGATTTGGCCGCCATATTGGATTTTGCAAAAATGCAGTTTCATCTTCAAAAATCTTCCTCTCCAGAATCAAAACACTGATTAGGCTGAAATTTTACACATGTCTTTCTTAGAGTGATCTCTTTCAAGAGTACGAACGACATTTGCATCGGTCACGTGATTTGGCCACCATCTTGGATTTTACGAAAATCGCAATTTAATCATTAAAAATCTTCTCTCCAGAACCAACACACCGATTGAACTCATATCATACTTAGAGTGATCAATTTCAAGTTTGCGAAAGACATTTCGATCGGTCACGTGATCTGGCCGCCATATTGGATTTTCGAAAAAATACCAATTAATCTTCAAAAATCTTCTTCTGCAGAACTAAAACACCGATTGAGCTGAAATTTTACTCATGTCATCCTTAGAGTTATCTCTTTCAAGTTTGCGAAAGACATTTGGATCGGTCACGTGACTTGTCCGCCATATTGGATTTTCGAAAAATACCAATTCAATCTTCAAAATGCTCCATATATAATTGACCCAAATAACAATATTACACCACAGTTTGTTGGTTGGTTTAGTTCGTCCCTACGAACGCACCAAATTACTGATTGGTAACAAAGAGCTCATACTTGTGTAAAAGAGTCAATATGTCACATGACCAGACTCATTGATTATGCACATATCTAATTCTAAGCTAACCAATAGGGCTAGAGTGCCGCTTTTTGGTACACAAGGAGTACTATGGGATAGAAATCTTTTGTCAATATGGCACGTGACCAGACCTAATTAATCATGCTCATATCTTAATCTAATTTAACCAAATGACCTAGAGAGCCAAATTTCAATACACAGGGAGTACTTTGGGATAGAAATATTTGGCAATATCGCACCTGCCCAGACCTTATTAACTATGTGCATACCTAATTCTAGGCTGACAAATAGGGCAAGAGGGCCGAATTTGCGTACATGACGAGTACTATAAGATAAAAATCTTTTCTCAAATACCCGATTTCAAGGTCAATTTTTGTGTGTATATGTAATATTAGGCTTGGGCACCGCCAACGCTGCTTGCAGCTTTAATATTGTTTTGTGTTTGATGTGTCATGGCGTGCTTGTGTTGTGTTGTTACGTGTTGTCTTGTGTTGTCTTGTTCAATTTTATTTGTGCATCGCCTGTACTCTGTATTTCAGGTTTTGTTTTGTATTCTGTGCATATATTGGCCGGTGGCCTAGCAAAATAATAAACCTTTACTTACCATTCAGCATTCCGAAAGTCCCATCGAAAATGAATTCAGACAATTGTAGTGACTGTCTAAGCAAATAACCCATTTTATCACAACTGGAAGTTGTGATATAGAGGTGGTTTCAACCGGTGTTTGATGTCGTCCATTTCCGTAAACGACAAAAAGTCAAAAACTGCTGAACAGAGTGCGTTGATATTTGATACTGATACATAGACTGGTTCCAAGGTTCCAATTCCGAAAAATGGAGCCAAACGGAGCGCCGGTTAGATAGTTTTGGGAAATTTCTAACCCCCCTTTTTATCTAATTGATTTTAGGGGTCTTTCATACATGTAGTTTTGGAATGTACACCAATCCTGCATTGTGGACTGTTTTATGAGTTGTTGAACAGAAATGAGGTTTTGATGAATGTTACAAATATGCAGGATGGCTGATTCAAAGTATCAGAGATTTCTATGGTCTTTTGGGCATCAAAAGCATTAAAAAAAACATATTTCATAGTTTAGATTCTCACTTTTGAGATGACCCTAGGCATTTGTTAAGTAAACATCCTTGAGTCAATATACAGACTTTGACATTCCAGAGATTAAGTATCCACAACCTCACATGTTACAGTCTTTCACTACAATGGTATGGCCCAAACCCATTGTTATCAATGGAGAGTGTGGACCTGTCTACAGGAAATTGGGGTGAACAGGTTAGACAATGAGGTTACAAGTTGTAGGTTAGTTATCAAGGTAGCACCGGCATAGAGTCCTGAGCATCTGTCCATGTGTTCTCACAGCAAATTACAGGGAAAAAATTATTTGAGAAGTTTCTCTCCTTTAAATAGAAGTATATTACAATTTAAACCTGTCATGGATAGATTGCTCTCAAATGATCTGAAACACAGTTATTGCCCATTAGCAACAAATCTGTAGCAAGATTTATGTAAAGTTCATGAACTTACACAAGGTATTAGACAAAAGATGACCATGACTTTGCAACTTTCAACATTTATTTCATTCAGATTTCCTCAGTTTAGTGTATAATTTTGTAATCTTAATTACTGTCAACTTAGCTTTACAAACTTATTCTAACCTCATTATTCTTACACTAGTGTTATACCTTATAACCACAAAATTTCAAGAGATGCATATATGATTGTCACTTAACAATTTACAAATATGTCTTCTGCTTTTTCTCCATATACATATACATGTCTCTTTTCTCATAAAAATGAGCTTAAAATCGCAATGTGAAAAATAGTCTTTCAGCTATATGTTGCTCATTGACTTTGTGGTCTGTCTAATTCACAGTGAGTGTGGTTGTTGATAAATGCCGATAATACTAGGCGGTCATTATGTCCAAGCGCCATTGGCGGTATTTTTTAACATAATGACCATAGGTCATTATCACAACTGGAAGTTGTGATATAGGGTTAGCTTCAACCGGTGTGGGATAGTGTCCATTTTCCGTAAACGACAAAAAGTCAAAAACCGCTGAACAGACTGCATTGATATTTGGTAGAGTTATTCAGACTAATTCCAAGGTTCCGATTCCGAAAAATGGAGCCAAACGGAGCAGCGGTTAGATAGTTTTTGGAAATTTCTAACCCCCTTTAACTAATTGATTTTAGGGGTCTTTCATATATGTAGTTTTGGAATGTACACCAATCCTGCATTGTGGACTATTTAATGAGTTGTGGAACAGAAATGAGGTTTTGAATAATGTTACAAATATGCAGGATGGCTGATTCAAAGTATCAGAGATTTTCATGCGCTTTTGGTAATAAAATTGATAAAAAACAACATATTTAATGTTTTAGATTTCTCACATTTGTTATGACCCTTAACATTACAGACTTGATGACATAACTAGCTGCTGGACCTATTTACTGGCGCATTGATTTAAAGACAAAGATCGTTTTATTTTGTAATAAGGACGTGTGATTTCGTAAAACATGGTCTATTAGCCTGGAAATGTGATTTTTGCGAATATTGCTTACCCCACTGACAAACAGTGTGGTTTGAAAATGGCTGGAATTCGCTACTTCGGGACTTTGTTTTCTGTGTGGATTTACTGACAAACTCCAAACCCGCAGCACCTACCCATTCAGTATTTCATGTACAGGTGTACCCAGAGATAGAGTAGTTTCACAATGTGCCAGTTGTGATCAAGTGCCATTGGCGCTATTTTTTCATAGTGCTACGCAATCGTTTGCGGGAAATATAAACCTTATTCTGAACGACAAACTAAACAACGCGACGTGCTACTAGTAAAATTGCGGAGCACTTAAGATAATTAATCAAAGAAAAATCAGATGAATTCACCTCCCTATCCTATACGTGTGACGAGTAGGAATTCGTTGATGGTAAACTCTTGTTATACCTCACCACACGATGTAGGCCTACTGACAACATAAAAAAGTGCAATTTGGATAATTTGTGTCTGTGCAGTTTCTTCATTTTAAAAAAGGTATCAGTATGTGCACAAACATTCAAGTTGGTTTTACTTCTCATCTTGTTTTTGAATCTTCACAGATAAGACTACGGAAGAGAAGTATAAGAAAGTGTCAGAGGAGCTCCAGGAAGGACAATGGCAGCCGGTGGCAAGGGTCTTGGGAATAGACGAGTTTGAAATTGAACGACTTACCTACACATACGAAGAAGTAAAGACTCGAGTTTTCCAGATGCTTATACTCTGGGAACAGCAGTTCAAACAGACACAATCGAACAAAAAACTTGACTACGGCGCTTGCTAACGCTCTGGAGGAAAAAAATATGAAAGAGTTGGCTCGTTTGTTCCGCCAATCCTCATTTTGCGCTCTCGTTTGAAGACGTCCTATGGAAGGACATTTCCGCCGCTGAATGGCTTTTGAAAACAATCAAGTCTTCATTACTTCTCTTGTGCCAGACTTAACAGAATCTTAAGTTGTTGTAAATTATGTTTGTATAGGGCATATAGTATCGCAACACAGGGCAAACGACGTACGTATAGTTGTAATACTTTAGAGAAATCTGTAATTGCAGTTAAGGTATTATGCGCCTCGAAAGTGAAAGACAAACATTTCCTCAAGAAATTCTAAACATGGTAGGAATAAAAACTGTCATAATTCTGTTCACTATTTCTTCACTGAACACAGTTTACTTCATCAAAGCCGCTGTTTTTGTAATTAAGGTAGTATGCACCTCGAAAGTGAAATACTTAAACGTTTGGTCTAACTTTCCTCAAGGAATCTTTCAGTCATTCTCTTTCAAAATCAAGAATAAAAATAGGGGGTCACCATGCAAATTTTGGTACTAGAGAAACAAATTACCCAAGATTTACGTACCGATATTAGAAATTCAAAATGGCAGCCATCCCTGTGTTAACTCTATAAGGAAAAATAAAAATTTTCGAATTTCGAAAAACTAAGCAGGTGAAAAGTTTTCTTTTACCTTGAGCTTTAAAATGAACCCCCACATGTGGTATATGAGAAGAGAATTGTAAAAGTTTGAGAGTCCGACTATCTGTCCCCGAGGTGCGTTCTACCTTTATAGAATCATAATGGCTACGAGTCTTACAAACAACGTCTTCAAAGAATGACATATACGTAATCGTATTCTGTTCAAATACTCTTCCTTCGCTATTAATAGTATGCGTCTCGAAAGTAAAGACTTAAACTTTTACTCAAACTTTCCTCAAGGTATATTTCTTCAACCATTCTCTTTCAAAATCAAGAATAAAAATCGGGCGTCACCGTGCAAATTTTTTTACTAGAAAAACAAATTACCAAAGATTTACCTATATTTGAAATTCAAATGGCCGCCAACTTGAGTTAACTCTACGGAGAAAAATAGATTTTCGATTTTCGGAAAAACTAAGCCGGTGAAAAGTTTTCTTACACCAAGAGCTTTAAAATGAACGCCCACAAGTGGTAGATCAGAAGAGAATTGTAAAAGTTTGAGAGTCTAGAGGTATCTGTCCCCGAGGTGCGTTCTGAGTACGTTCCTGAGTTTAATGTAACTTGTGTACCGGGTATAAGTTTTCTGGCAAAAGTAAAGCAGCCTTTGGATATTATTTTATCACAATTTACTTTCCATAAAAAATAAACATACATGGTTTTTCCAGTAAAATAGTTTGGCAACAATTATCCTTCGATGCGCACATTTCAGTTATTTTTACAGATAGCCATTTGTCATGATTATCAGATTAGCAAGGCGATACAAGGAATGCAGGGCTCTAATCTAGATGAAGCAACAAGTTTATAATGACAGCATGATAGCATACTGAAAATAATAAGTGACACAGCTTTGGATAGCCAAGAAGTTGTTATTTCGTATTTGAATTCGCAAATACGAGGAATAGCAGAACATTTGTTACACAAAGATATGTATTTACAATTCACAAAATGTGTTCGCAACGCCAGATCTGTTGACTGTTTTAAACGTCTTTTAAAAACTCGTCTTTTTAATCAGTGCTATTTGTGATTGAGTTTTCAGGATCATCTTCTGTATGGTTTTTAACTGGGACTTTTAATTTATTCTGCTGCTTCATAATGATTTTTTTTTATCACCGTCTTTTGTTTTATTCTATTTTTATCATTTTTTTTTTTAATTTTTTTATCACCGTCTTTTGTTTATTGTACGAGAATGGTACAGGTGTTGATAGATTTTGACATTGTTTGTTTTCGTTTTCTTCTATTGCTGTTGCTGGTTTTTAGTATTTGTTTGTTTCTTTTTTAAAATATGTAAATCGCACTGAGACGTATGTGTAGTGCGTGTATGAAATTATTATTATTATTATTATTATTATCATTATTATTATTATTATTATTATTATTATTATTATTATTGTTGTTGTTGTTATTATTGTTGTTATTATTATTATTTTTGTTTTTATTTTTATCAATTAACTTTTTAAATTTTTTTTATCACCGTCTTTTGTTTATTGTACGAGAATGGTACAGGTGTTGATAGATTTTGACATTGTTTGTTTTCGGTTTCTTCTATTGGTGCTGCTGGTTTTTAGTATTTGTTTGCTTCTTTTTTAAATATGTAAATCGCACTGAGACGTATGTGTAGTGCGTGTATATTATTATTATTATTATTATTATTATTATTGTTGTTGTTGTTATTATTATTTTTTGTTAACGATTCCACTCGCGTATTGTAAACTTTGACCTTGAAATGATAGTAGGTGAAGCCGGCATTTTAGTTCGGGGCATTTCTAGTGTAAGCTCTCGTTTCTGGATGAGGAATTTCAAGAAGATTATCTACAGTCACGTATTCACACTCCGACGCTGGCGTGTTACGATTGTCACTTTAGGGAAGTCAAGTTCAACGGGTTAGTTCAATGCCAGTGACAAGGTTCAACTCCTTACACAAACTCTACCACGGACAGTTGAACCGTCGACGTGCTGGTGATGGTCGTAACAGATTTACTGTTTAAAAGAACGCCTTCACAAAACTTTTTCAGTACAGTACTTCCAACAGACGAAAGTCTTTCTGCTCAAAGATTTGCATTTTGCGCTATACATAGTGGTGTTTTTATTTTAATCGTTTAGAATAGCCAATAAAGAGAAAACCCGTAGTAATTTTTGGACTTGATTGATATTACATCATCAAGGATGAATTCTAGTTTATTGGGTTTTAAATGAACTATATTTCACAATTTCTTATTCGAGTACAAAGGATTAACTATCTCTGCACTTGATGTCGGTATATGTATATTCTAATATTTCAGCTTGATTATCTATTCTACGCAAAATAGCAGAAAAAAACAACAGGAAGCAAAGAAGAACACATGTTGACAGTCAATCTGACTTTTCCATTTTAAACCTTCTAATCTAAAGCATTTATAACACACCTCATCCGTAGTCTTTGTTCTAATTCGCCAATCGATAGTCACGTGGGATGCGTTGTTTTAGTGCTGACGACGTCATCAGGCATCATTTTGGAACTGTTGCCTGCCAGGCATCAGTTCCGAAAAATGATGCCCGCCGACGTCAAAAACGACTTGGCGCATGCGCGAACGAGAATGTAAACAAGGATGTTCGTCTGCGGACGATTAAAACGATAATGAGAAATTTCTAGGTTTAACCTACTTTCTGAAGAACAACTGAATGCTCTGGTTTCCAACAAGGACTTGAAACGGACGAAAACGATAATCAAAGGTACATTGAACGTTTTGCAGAAGTATTGCGACCCTGTCGAGAAAACTTTTTCTTGCCGAACCACTCCAACATATAAGTACATATGACAAGTTTTATGTATAGTACGTTCTTATGCATGATTGCTGATGAGGTGTGTTATAAAACACATATTGACTGGCCATGAGGGCAACAGCATACCTCTTTAACCCCTCGGGCCTGTGAGTCACCCCTTCGGCCTCAGGAAACAGTCTGTTTTTGGGGGTGACTCACAGTCCCTCGGGTACAGACGTATACTGTTGCCGTCATGACCAGTCAATATGTGTACAATGTTGCACATTTCATGACCTAACATGTTCACTGAGATACTCTTTTCTTGGATTGGTGTGGAAACATTTACGAGCAGTAAGAATAAACGTTTACAAATTTCCGCTATTCATAGAGGAGTGTTATTTGATATCTCAAATTTTAAATTCAGGCACCATTTTATCATTTATCCTCAAGTTACACATGTAACCTCCACAAATGTAATAATCTCCACAAATGTAATATCAACCACAATTGTAATAAAATCAACCACAAATGTAATAAAATAGTCAACCATTAATGTAACAACCCGCAACCACAAATGTAATAAACAAATTAACCATAAATGTAATAAAACTCAACCATAAATGTAATAAACTTGAACTTGCATATGTGATCATTTGTTTATCAATGCCCAAAGTAAATAATAACTTTAATAAGACTAGTGTAATGTTATTGCATACTTTCCTGAAACTAGGTTTTCTTTCAGAAACACAGAATAGAATACTTTGAGAATACTATCAGAAAACGGCGAGGTACCGATCAAAGCGTTAGATAATGGAAGCGGAACAGCAGTTCTAGACACTGATAATTACATAATAAGGAAGCGTCAAAATAACTCGTCAACCAGTGATACCACACAAAGTTTATGACAGATGACTCAGAACAAATAACAGAGAAATATGCAACCTTATCACAAGTTGACGAGAACATGTATCCATGTTCAAATATAGTAAAAACAACACGAACACTACCTTGAACACAGTAGAACAAAATTAGACATCCTAACATCCCCAGTGAAGGAACAAACATCAAGTGGGACAACATAGGAATACAGAAAATCTATCGATTATTCCACACAATTTATGCACATAAGATGAATTTGAGGCGACTGATTAAGAAAGTACGGCAAATTTCGATAAAAAGGCGTTAAAGGATCGTAGTGTTATACAGTCTCCTCCACTGTGGAGTAAAGACTGCACTGACGTTCAGATTACAGCTGTGTCTCGCCATGGCCAATCAGTTTTGTACCAAAATAGGGAAACGTAAAATACACTTTCAAATGTACAAAACACACTAAACGCAAACAATTAAGATATGAATAATGTGTGGAGTTGCTTTCCTTATTACAAAGAAGAATATTTAAGGGCTAATTCCTCAATT